>NW_026712631.1:0-399362 GCF_030625045.1 Achroia grisella
ATCTTTATTGAAATAAACTCGTTACAAGCATTTTTTGAATAGTCATATTTTGATTCTACCACTCATTCGGAATGCAGATTCATCACAAGAAGAATGAGCAAGAAACTTGTGTGTTGCTCTTTTTAATAGATGTTTTTTTTTATATAAATAATTACACTATTACAAGTAAGAGGCATGCGATAATCAACATAGAAATCGCTACGCACTCATTATTAGTGTAATCAGATAATATTGTCAGTGCTATGTATTTAAAATTTTTCTACAAAAACATTATTATCGTTAACGAATTCTTCAATTTTATAGTAAGCTTTTTTGCAAAGGAACTGTGTTATTTGACATTTAAATCTTTTTTCTGGCAGAATTTATAATAGACTCTGGTATTTTATTGTAAAAACCTTACGCAATTGCCATAAAACGAATTAATAACTTTAGCCAAACGACATTTAGGTAAAATCGTTTGTTACTGTTACGTAAGCTTTTATTAGTGCAATCACTAACTCTTTTGAAACTGTCTATATTCTTCCTGGCATACATGATATTTTCATAAATATATTGAGAAGCAACGGTGAGGATATTTGATTCCTTAAAGCACTCTCGCAAAGACTCCCTAGAATACATGCTATAAATGGAGCATGGGTTCTAACAATGGAAGTAAATTTGTACTGTCTAATGACAAAAAACGTAAACGTTGTTTATAAGGACCATCTGTAGTAGGTAGGTATATTTTTTTTTTTCGGACTACTCTAATGCTGTTGGTCACAGCTGACCTTTACAGCTTCACCGGACGATACGAGTGCAGATGACACTCCAAACCCGCGGAAGGACTTATGGAGCGGTTGAAGGCCAACTCCCGCCTGACGGATACGACTTTAGTCTGAGGGCACCACTAGGGGTTCGAAACATCGATCCCCGTTAAGTTGGACGGGGGATCGATCGGAGGGGCGACCACGCGCCGGTGTAAATCGCCCGGGCGCGCCCGGTTGAATTGTATGTTTAGGGTCGTCGTCTTCGCCGGCGAGGACGGTGTTGTGTGTGTGTAGGAGTGTAGTATATCACCCGAGCAAAGCCGGAGCGGGTCGCTAGTATGTTATAAAAAATACGGAACTCCACAAATGCACCACACGAATTCGAGAGGAGCTCAGTAGATTGTAATGAAATTAATTACATATATTCAGCATTGCTCTGCAAATACAGTAGTTTTATTACAGCTCCGTACTGTCTCACACAACTGAATGTGTATTGCAGTACTTTAATCCATTACTGTTGGTCGAGTAGATTGCATTGCCCGTAATTTATGACTAGTCGATACCGCGGCGTTCGTTATCGGCCGCCGGCGACCGATTTGCATATAAAACCGTCATATTAAGAGCAACTGTAACATTTGTGAATGGTTCATTACATGCATTAATTTACTCGCTTCAAACATCAAATTAGATATTCTCGATTTGTATGTTTGTTTTCTCTTATAGAACAATATTTATTCAAAACTGTAACACGGTTCTTGCTGCTTCTTGTAATGAGTATATATTTCGAAAATAGTTTTAGAAAACTCGATAAATTTATATTAGTCGTCTATTACCCATAACACAAGCTCTGCTTACCATGGGTCTAGATGGCGCTGTGTTAATAGTCCAGGCTTATCTTATAAATAAAATTCGATATGACAGTTTTCGTTCCCATACTCCTTCGAAACGGCTTGACCGATTCTCATGAAATTTTGTGAGCGTATTGAGTATGTCTGAGAAACGGCCAACATCTATTTTTCCTCCCCCTCAATATTAGGGGTAGTCCACTTCAAATATTTTTTTTTTATTTTAGACAAAATTTTTAGTTTCTATATTTTTATGATACAACATACAAAAATATTCATACAATCTAAATTTTCACCCTTCAGCATCAACCCCTATTTTTAATAGCGCTTTTAATTTATATGGCAAAACAACGTTTTCATATATGAAATATACTGTAACCTTCCAAGTTCTAAACATGTTACTTGTCGGTTCCTATTTTAATATTATAGTAACTACCAATCGAAAGTAATAATTGGTATATGAGAACTGGCCAAGTTAGACCTTAGGCTACAGTATATTATCCTAAGTTATAAGAAATGATATTTTATATTGTTATAAATACATTTCGGGACATACCATTGAACTTGGCACCATTTAGATCTCACCTCTTTTTTTGTCGTAAGTCAACAATCAAGGCATATATCATAATATTAAACTCAACTATCATTTCACATTTATGTTTTTGATGGGATATATAATATATAGAAAGAACAATTTCTGTCCGCAAGCTAATTGATTAAAACTTCATACCAACTTTTAATATGTAATATTAAATTCTCAAGAGCGTTGCACAGCGCCTGCTATCGTAGACTATGAATTAATATATTTCAATAGATCCAAGTAGGATGGAATTTTTGCGTTATTAATTTTAAAATTCTCTCAGTGTTGTGAACACTGATTAAATTTTTTTTTTTTTAATCTTTACGATTGCGTATGCTGGTGATCACTCTATTCTCCCAAATTTGAATTTTATTGACTGTATATTATAATAAACATGTTCCACTATTATTTGAAAAAAATACGAGCTGAGTTTCTTGTCAGTTCTTCTCATCTCGATATCATTCCGAACTGACGGTAGATTTGACTTATCATAAGAGTCTGTAATAGACCTACATGAATAAAGATATTTTGAATTTGAATTTGAATTTTGTGGCACTTACGAGACCTCATTCTCACAGCAGCGCTTGTTCGGTTGTATATATTGTATATAAAAATTCGCAGTGAAATCACAGGATTAAAGGCCTGATGTGTAATTCCTCTCCATCATGACTAGATCCTTCACAGGTCACTGCAAATTGAACAAACATATGGCAAACTTAGGTCTGTGTACCACAAAATTTGCGAATTTTGCCAAACTGAAGAGGAAACGCCACTACACATGAAATATCTCCTTTGGAAAGTTTATAATTATCGCTTACCTTAAGATTTTATTCCTCTTCAATTATTTATATTTTGTGGTACTTTATCAATAACTAGGTACTCGCCCTGGCTTCGATCGGGTGTACATATATTGTACGTATAAACCTTCCTCTAAAATCACGCTATATATTAAAAAAAAAAAAGCGCTTCAAAATCCGTTACGTAGTTTTAAAGATTTATGCATACATAGGGACAGACAGCGACAGCGACTTTATACTACGTAATGATAATAATAAGTTTATTATGCAAAAAACAGTTATAAAATAGATTTAACTAAGTTTCAATATCGATTTAACGACGACCTCGGTGGTCTAGCGGTCTAGCACACCGCTTTACGTCCGATGGTCGCGGGTTCGATTCTCCACCGCACGCGCGCACAAATATTTGTATTCTTGAGTATGATTGTTTGTATCGGTCTGGGTGTTTTTCTATGTATAATATGTATGAATTAAAAAGAAAAAATCTATGTATTTGAGTCAGTTATCTAGTACCCATAACACAAGTTTTAGCTAGCATAACTTGGTTCTTAGTGAATTGTCCTGAGATTATTATTATTTATATATTTTGTTTTCTCAGCTTTTTTGCTTGGTTTTTATGTTTTGCGGCGTATACCGCACTTGTTGTTAATATTACTTAAATATATAATTCAAGTAATTTTTAAAAATTATTTTACGTCAAGTCCAGTGCAGTATCTGAACTAGGTCACGCCTGTGTCTTAGACACCACTGTCCTCCTAAATTGACCGACCGGCCCTCACTTCTGATCTCTCCACCGAATACACGCGCGCTCAATATACTCTCATTCTTTGTGTTTTTTATATTTAAATTATTATCAATCTTTTAATTTAAAAAGTCCTTAGTTTGGGGCCCTACAGTATCAAAAATGTATTGTATCCCAAAAGAGATAAGTATGAGTATCTAAGATAAGATCTGTAAGAAGAATATCTTTACTATCCGATAGCGTTCCAACATTTCACTCAACTCGTGATATTTCACGCGGGACCGAAGGAAAAATGTACACGCAAAATTCGCGTAAACTGAAAGAGTCGGAATGCGCTCATATGTTCAGAGGGTAATTTGTCGGCATTTCCGCGGATTGATTTACATGCTCGCCGCCTGTCTCGTATATTCCTCGGAAGAGATTTTTTTTTCGTCAAAAAATAATGTATGCTCCATCCCAACTGATATATGTTCCGGTTTAATGTGCACGACGAGCGAATTTGGAGAACTATTTGGGGACTTGTATCTGTAAAGTAAGTAAAAAAAGTAAAAAGTGGTAGATAAAAAACAAATTGTTATAACTATTCAAATAGAATAGAATAGAATAGAATAGAATAGAAAATCATTTATTCAAATAAACTTACATTGAAGCACTTTTGAATAGTCATTACATTTTTTAATCTACCGCTCGTTCGGAAAGCTGTCTCATCACAAGAAGAACGAGCAAGAAACTTACGTGTTGCTCTTTTAAATAATTTTATTATTACTTTACATTTTTAAGTTGAAGTGTGTGAATACAAACCACCAATTAGCACTAATTCAATTAAATACTCAAATAGAAAAAATATTGAATATATAACCAACTGGTTAAACAATTAATAATAGGAAATCAGTCATAGTGAAAAGTCAAAAGTGCTTAAATTACGTTTATTTGAATAAATGATTTTCTATTTCTATTTCTAAAAATGCTATTATATTTGTTGTGGAACCACACACAACCACACCGTAGAATCACCTTCCAGCAATGGTATTTCCGAACCGATGCGATATTGAAACCTTCAAGAAAAGAGCTTATTCCTTTTTAAAAGGCCGACAACGTACTTGCAATTCCCCTGGTGTTGCGGGTGCTCATGGGCGGCGGTAATCACTTACCATCAGGTGAGCCGCATGCTCGTTTGTCCCCTGTGTTATAAAAAAAAATATAAGCAAACTAGCTGTTTCTTTGTACAACAGTAGGTAACATAGAAATTTTACCAAACGACTCTACATTTTTTGGACAACTCTAATGCTGTTGGAAAAACACTTCAAGTTTTTTATCTACATATAACTAGCTACTCGCCCCGGCATTACACGGGTGTACCTACATGCAATATTATGTAAACCTTCCTCTTGAATAAATCTATATATTAAAAAAAAACTAAAAATCCGTTGCGTAGTTTTAAAGATACAAGCACACATAGGGACAGACAGCGACAGCGACTTTGTTTTATACTATGTAATGATGATGATGATGACGAGAAATACTTGTTAATCATATGATAGGGAATGCATTTTAGTGTATACTGACTGATTATTCTTAAATACATGCATCCTTACAATTGTCATAAATAATTTTGTATTGTACTACCTGTACCCGTGATTTGTCCGCGTGGACTTTATTTATTTTTCTAAAATAAAATATATTCTTAAAAAATTAGAGTAGCCTAAGGTACTACTTATTACATCAGCTACCTGCCAAAAAAAGTCCCGTTAAAATCGGTGCAGCCATTTCACAGATTAGCCGGAACAGACAGACAAAATTTTGGTGTACATATACGGTAATACATACACCAAAATTTGACGGGACTTTTTTGCCATTTAATAAACATTTGGTATAGTAAAAAACGGTTATTTCAATATTACAAACAGACACTACAATTTTATATTAGCATTGAAGTAATTTTTGAATTACATCAAATGTGTATTTACATTAGCAATTCTATATACAACTATATTTGCTGAATAAACAAAGCAACGCGAGTGTTGTAATATAAAAATGTTTTCAATTGCGACATTGTTCCCATAGCATCCAGCCGCGGACCGGGAAGATGCTCTAAATTTAATTTAAACCAAAGAAAGTCGAACTAACCCAGAGACATTACAAAGGATGACTCCAAAAAAAAATAAAACCTAACCTAACTTCTTGAACTATAGAATAAACAAACCTAATTCCTACCTAATGACATTTTTTTCTTTATAACTACCTAACGATATAGGAGATTACTTCCAATACAGTATAATTGGTTCTATTGGTAAAATAAACATTAAATAATAAACTCGACAGAACAAAAATCAGGATTACAGATCGCAGAGATTTGCGATCATAAACAAATCTATTCTGGGCAGATTTACATTACCCGTTTTAATATAGCTTAACTCCATTTCGTGAAACTTTAGACCACACAAATTGAAATATTTGAGCGAAATTTCTCTCAGTAAACTATAGAACAAATGACATGAGATTACTTAGGAACGTGTTGTTTATTGAATTATGACGTCATACGATGATCAATCATGGCCGCTCCATGTCAACCACAGTTAAAACCTTAGACTTATTTTACAAAAATAAGATATTAATAATGTTTTTTAATGCATAAAACATATTGTATGATTATTGTTTACTAGGAAGCTATCATATTTTATTTCTACAACAGTCAAATAGCCTATTCCCTATACAACTATATTTGCTGAATGAACAAAGCAACGCGAGTGTTGTAATATAAAAATGTTTTCAATTGCGACATTGTTCCCATAGCATCCAGCCGCGGACCAGGAAGATGCTCTAAATTTAATTTAAACCAAAGAAAGACGAACTAACCCAGAGACATTACAAAGGATGACTCGCGGCGGAAAATGAAAAGTAATTCGTCGAGATGAAAATAGTAAATATGATATTGTTGAGCCGGAGTGAGCGGAACGAATGCAAGCGGCGACGGGGGACGCGCTGTGTCGCATTAAAGCTAAACGGATTTAAGTGCGGACTGGTACGATTTTAATTTCATCTCCCAGGCTCATCCCCGAGATATTGTGGCAATAGTTGGATGTTTAAGTAAAAGAAAATAAGTATATTGCGATATCTTAGTTCTCAGGATAAAATAATTATACTCTTGGAAATAAAACCAGAAGTGACCAGAAGTGACCAGAAGTGTATCCGTATGTATATTATTATTAATGTATAGTAATTTTTTTATTTTATTATGTTAATGTACCATGTCAGGTTGACGTCAGGTTTCCCCCTGGAAACCATCATGATAAATTCCTGGTGAGAAGAATAATCATCCATAGAAAAAAGCACATGTGATTAGGTACGCCAGCGTAGGTACAAACTGAAAACCAGCGCTGTACGCCCATCAGTTCAGCAACAGTTGAGTTTGTAAATATGTAACTATATTAATATACTAATATTGGCAATAAACGCATTTATTATAATTATTATTAATTAATAAAAAGGTATAAGTTAAAAAATTATAAAAAAAAAACATATTTTTTTATGTATAAAAAACACCATTTTAAGCAATTTAGCAGAAAAATAATGAATGTACTGAAAATTCGAGTTAGCTTAGTATAATGACAGCCTCGGTGGTCTAGTGGTTTAGCACACCGCTTTACTATCCGATGGTCGTGGTTTCGATTCCTCGCACGGTACAAACATTTGTATTCATGAGTATGATTGTTTGTATCGGTCTGGGTGTTTTCTATGTATAATATGTATGTATTTACAAAAAAAATGTATCCATGTATTTATATCAGTTGTCTTGTTTGTACCTAACAAACTGAAAACCAGCGCTGGACGCCCATCAGTTCAGCAATATACATTTATAATTCTTATTATTATTTAAAAAAAATTACTAAGGACTTTAAACTCAAAAATAGATTTATAACAAAACAAGTTAATTGTAACCGTTTAACAATACAACTAAATTTAAATAATACGAATCAAAATGATAACTTTTGCTTTGATTTTAAAATAAACGTTTTATTTTATACTAGCTTTTGCCCGCCTCTTCGCTTGCAATTTATCCCCTTAGGGGTTGAATTTATCAAAATCCTTTCTTACAGGATGCCTACGTTATAGTAGCTTTATACATGCAAAGTCTCAGCCTGATCGGTTTAAAATTGACGAGGTTTCATACAAACTTTCATCCCCTATTTTATCCCCTTGGGGGTAGAATTAATCAAAATCCTTTCTTAGCGGATGTCTACGTCATAACATCTACCTGCATGCCAAATTTCAGCCCGACCCGTCCCGTAGTTTAGGCTGTGCGTTGATAGATCACTATGTCAGTCACCTTTGAGTTATATATATTTAGATTGCGAAAATAATTAACCTCGAAAACTAATTACAAACTGAAATAATTAACCACCAATTGAAATCAAACAGAATACTATGAACTTTGAAATATTATAATCTATAGTTAAACCAGCAGAGTAACGACCTAACAGTCTAAATCACAGTGTGTATGTCGGTGCCTTTTTTTTCGGACTACTCTAATCTCCACAGCTGGCCTTTACAGCTTCACCAGATGAAACTTTGTCAATTTTATACCGATCGGGCTGAGACTTTGCAAACATAAAGCTACTATGACATAAGCATCCCTATAGAAAGGATTTTGATAATTTCACCTCTAAGGGGATAAAATAGGTGATGAAAGTTTTGTATGAAAGTACTATAAAGCCGCAAAAACTATACGTCTTCTTAACGTGAGCGAAGCCGCGGGCAAAAGCTAGTACAATATAGGTACAAATTGTTTTCGAACAACTCTAATGCTGTTGGCCGCAGCTGGCCTTTACAGCTTCACCAGACGATAGGGGCGAATGCAGATGGCACTCCAAACCAAAAGGACTTATGGAGCTGCTGAAGGCCTCCTCCTGCCTGACAGATAAGACTTTAATCTGAGAGAATAACTAGGGGTTTGTACCTCAGAGTAGCCCGTCGTAATTTCGATACCCGTTTGAATTGGACGGGCGATTGATCGGAGAGGACAGTGCCGAGAAGGAATCGCCTTTTATACAGTCTCCTCTCTTAACTCCTCTTCTCCTCTAGTCTCCTTTCTCTCTTCTCTCTCCTCCACTCTTAATCTTCTTCCCAACAATAGGTAATATTTATTTCATTTGGATTGACAAGACAACGCGTATTTGTAGGGTAGATATTATAGGTCACATGTTGGAAGGTGTTCATGTACGTTGGCGAAAGTTACTACTAGTTAAATTGATAGAAACATTTTTTATTAGAAGCCAGAAGAAATATAAATAATCTTTATTCAAATAAACTTAATATATCACTTTTGAATAGACACATTAATTTTTTTCTACCACTCATTCGGAATGCAGACTCATCACAAGAAGAATGAGCAAGAAACTTGTGTGTTGCTCTTTTAAATAAGTATTGTTTTATTTAGATTTACATTAACAATTAACATAGAAAACTGACGACCTCGGTGGTCCAGCGGTCTAGTACACCGCTTTACGACCGATGGTCGCGGGTTCGATTCCTCGCACGGCACAAACATTTGTATTCATGAGTATGATTGTTTGTATCGGTCTGGGTGTTTTCTATATATAATATGTATGTATTTACAAAAAAAAAAAAATATCTATGTATTTGTATCAGTTATCTAGTACCCATAACACAAGCTTTAGCTAGCTTAACTTGGGTCTAGATGGCGCTGTGTGAATTGTCAAAAAAAAAAACCGCTACTCACTTAATTTCTGTTCAATCAGATAATATTGTCAGCGCTATGAATTTTAAGTTAGATATTTTCTGCAAAAACATTATTATTACATATTATAAAACTAAGTAGCTATCACTGTCCGTCCCTATGTATGCTTAAATCATTAAAACTACGCAACGGATTTTTAAGCATTTTTTTTAATAGATGGAGTGAATCAAGAGGAAGGTTTATATATATAATACATGTACACCCATGAAAATCCGGGGCGTGTAGCTAGTCATTTATAAATTCTTCAATTTTCAGTATTCGAACTTGTGTCCTTTCGGATCTGTTAGTTCTGAAAGCGATGACTGGTAGAGGAATAAATAAATCTGTTTTCTGTGAAACAGACTATACATTATCAATAATGGATGCTGGAGAAAATATGTCCCTTCAGATAGGGGAAAGGAAATGGTTGGCGCAGTAATGGAGCATTTCAGGGACATTTCATACAGTTGCGGTGCTATGAATGTGGTTATTTCTTTATCTATTTTAATCTTTAACCATTTTTAAATAGTCCTTTAATATTAGATAATACATAAAAAATATTAATTTCTTTAATAATTACATAGTATAAAACAAAGTCGCTGTCGCTGTCTGTCTCTATGTATGCATGTTTAAAACTACGCAACGGATTTTAAAGCGGTTTTTTTTAAGAGACAGAGTGAAATAGAAAAAAAAAATAACCTTTATTCAAATAGACTCATTACAAGCACTTTTAAATAGTCAAATTTTGATTCTACCACTCATTCGGAATGCAGATTCTTCACAAGAACAATGAGCAATAGATGCTCTTTTTTTTTTTTTTATAAATAATTACAGTATAACAAATAAGAGGCAAGCAATAATCAACATAGAAATCGCTACGCACACATTATTAATCAGATAATATTGTCAGTGCTATGGATTTTAAGGTTCTCTATAGAAATTATTGTCGTTAACGAATTCTTCAATTTTATAGTTTTTATAAGTGTTTTATATGACATTTAAATCTTTTTTCTGGCAGATTTATTGATTCGAGAGGAAGGTTTATATATATAATAATATATGTCACCCGTGTAAAGCCGGGGCGAGTACCTAGTTACTTATAAATTACTAGACATGGTATTAAATTGTAACAACCTGATTGATAAACTACTGCTAATCCTCTCACGAAATTTATGATCGATTACGCTTTAAAGTTATTTCAAATAACAGTGCATTCATCTTAATCATTAAGTACAATCTCAGGAGAGGGGTGCGTGCTGGAAGGGGTGGGGGGAGGGTGCAGGGTTGTCAACATTATATTTTTTGTATATATAATATATTCGAACTCGCAGCCGAAATGAGCCGACGGTGCATCTTGTAAGAATAAATAACCGTTATGTTTTCTGTATTACGTTTGACAGCTTCGGTTGTTTAGCGGTTTAGCACACCGCCTTATGGTTGCAGGTTTGATTCTTCGCTCTGTACATAAAACAAAGTCGCTGTCACTGTCCCTATGTCTGCTTTAATCTTTAACTACGCTACAGATTTTGAAGCGGTTTTTTTAATAGATAGAGCGATTCAAGAGGAAGGTTTATATGTATAATACATGTACACCCGGGCGAATCCACGAGTATCTAGTAATATATATAACACCTGTACCTAATACCAATAACCTCGTCAGAGGATTCTGGTGAGGTGGCAACCCTGGGAGTAAAAGTAATGGTGGGTGCAGAAAAATTGCCGGTTTGATCTTGAGCGATGGCAGCTCTCCATCAGGACTGTGTCGACACTGCCTCGCAGCTCTGAGACACCTCCATCGTTCTGCGTTCAACATTGGTACTTGTTGCCCAGGTGTGTTTATCTTCATTCTGTCTTAACTAAGCCAAATCTGATGCTGTTATAGCGACTAAACTATTTCTTTTTTATAACAATGCAGCGATTTCAGATGGCACTCCAAACCAAAGGACTTATGAGCCCAACTCCCGCATGACGACTTTAGTCTGAGGGCACCGCTAGGGGTACTAACCTTGGCTCAGGTCTTCGTAATTTCGATCCCCGTTTGAATTGGACGGGGGTTCATTTTATATCTATATGTTTGTTTGTCCATTGTCGTTTACAAAAAATACAAGGAGAAAAAAATATACAATTTATTTTATTGGAATCAAAAATTTGTGACACATTACAAAAGAATAATTTATTTTAACAAGGAACTGGTGACCAGCATACTAGGTTCATATTATCTACTATTAAGAAACAACATCAAAAAAATAAAAATAAAACATTGCTACTTATATATAGTATGCACTTTCTCCGTCCTTGTCTAACATCTTGCTTTTTTATAACACAGGGGACAAACGAGCATGCAGCTCACCTGATGGTGAGTGATTACCGCCCATGACCTCCGATCGATCCCCCGTCCAATTCAAACGGGGATGGGAATAACGACGGTCTGAGCCGAGGTTCGAACCCTTAGTGGTGCCCTCAGACTAAAGTCGTATCCGTCAGGCAGGAGTTGGCCTTCAGCCGCTCCATAAGTCCTTCCGCAAGCGCGGCCAACAGCATTAGAAAAAAAAAAAAAACGCCGCCCATGAACACCCGTAACATCAGGAGAATTGCAAGTACGTTGTCGGCCTTTAAAAAGGAATAAGCTCTTTTCTTGAAGGTTTCAATATCGTATCGGTTCGGAAATACCATTGCTGGAAGGTGATTCCACAATGTGGTTGTGCGAGGCAAAAAGTTTCTAGAAAACCGCACCGTGGAGAACCTCCATTCATTCAGATGATCAGGATGTTATTTTAGTTTCTGGCGGAGGGTACGGTTGTGAAACTCGACAGTTGGTATTAATCTGAACAATTCATCAGAACACAACACAACACTACATATAGTACAACCATATTTTCGTACCACCTTTCCCTGTAGAGCTATTATCAGAGACGTCCGCGACAGCCAGACCTGTCCTTTGGGAGTAATATTAAGAAATTTAAAAAAGTTCCCCGCGGCACTTCGATGACTGCGCCGTAATGAACCGACCTGAAATGGACAGCTGCGAAACTTCCCCGTCTCACAATACATTGAGTAAACAAAGGAAAAAGTACGATGCAATCGTCCGAGAGAATTATTGTAGCGGCGGTTTGTTACCATCACAAAGGGATTGGTACTTACCGGGAAACAAACGCCGACTTTAAGTTTCGAGCAACGCTCCGTGCTATCAACAGATTACAGGGCGTAGAAATTATCTAAGTATTTATTGACCTCAAATCTAAACGAGCCTCAAAACTGCAAAAATTTGAAATATTAATAATTACAAAAATATATATATTAAAACAATAACAAGCTACAATTTTACGGATTATTTAGGAAATCCATTACCATTCTGCTAAAAATCAACAAGGCACATGTAAATATGTCCAGCTCAGGAAATCAATTGACGGTTGAGTAGACTCAGTGCAGTCATATAGATGGAAAGAGAGGAAGGGGAAGACCAAGACACAGCTATATCAAGCAAGTTAAAGAAAAAGTTGGAGTCGTGTCGTATCAACAGCTAAAGGGACTGATCGAAGATCGTGGAAGGTGGCGGAAGCTCCACCGACAAGAGCACAGCTCTTAAATTATTAATGAATGAGACTCAGTGCAAGAGTATGGAAGCCTATTCGGCCAGCTCTATTCTTCTCCAAAGAACATCAAATAATTACTTTTAAACTTTCGTGTCTAATGTACATTATTTAAATTATTAACCGGGTCTTAACACGAATAATTTTATTTCATGGCAAATAAAGGTATTTACCTATCTAGACGTTTCAACTAGGTTACACTAGCCGTGGGCACGAGCTGACTGGAGTAACAGCGATGTCAATGTAGATAGGTGACAGCAGTTTTTTCTTCATCTACTGTCACTAGATTGTTTAACGAAAGTTCGTTTTGTAAAGTTAAAAGCCCACATTTTTTTTAATTTCACTTGTTTAAAATAGAATAGAATAGATATCATTTATCCAAAACAACTTAATTTAAACACTTTTGAATAGTCATCACATTTATTTTAATCTACCGCTCAATCGGAAAGCTGTCTCATCACAAGAAGAACGAGCAAGAAACTTGTGTGTTGCTCTTTTAAATAATCCTTGTAAGTTTACATTTACAAGTCGAAACGTGTGAATACAAACTACCAACCAACACTAATTTATTACGGTCAAATATAAATATGCAATAAGATTAAATCAGTCGTAGTGATAAGAGCAGACCAGTCCCTACAAGCAGCACTCGTTCACGAGTATGACGGATGAGCCAGCCATCACTGCACTCGACCATATTTTAGGAAGCCAAATATATAACGTTAATATGTATTTACTTTTACAATATTTATTTACAAGAGAAACACGAGAGTTTACTTAGTAATGTGAACTCATGACCCCATTACTAGCAATGTACCATGTCAGGTTGACCACCACGCGGTTCCCCCTGGAAACCATCGTGATAAATTCCTTGTAAATTTGTCACGTATGCTAACTGACCTGCCCTCATGCTCATCTTATCATCCTCCACTGGTGCCCCGCCAGCGTAAACCGTTAGCGCAGGCGGGTGCACCATTCCATTATCATCCATTAAAAAATATATAAGCAATTTGAAGATACATATAATACTTGTTATATTCAACAGCACATTTGAAAACAGACTCATCACTATATATTAAAAAATGTTATTATACAATTTTTAGAATATGAAAATAACATATTATACAATTTTAGTAATTAAATATATACAATTTCAAATTATTAATTATTATTACTATTTTTATTATTATTATTATTATATATTATATAAAAAATAACTCGTCCTCCTCTCTTCTCTTCCGCTTGCTGCCCAACAGGGTCCATTATTAACGTACTTTGAAATGTACCTGTCTATCTATGTACTGTAACATTATGGAATGCAAGGCTTAAATAAATAAATAATATAGAAACTACCGTGTTGCTAAACTAAAAATGTTGTCTAAATAATAAAAAATAAATTTAGGGGTGGACTACCCCTAACATTTAGGGGGATAAAAAATCAGACCTATTCAATACAAAATTTCACGAGAATCGGTCAAGCCGTTTTCGGAGGAGTATAGGAACGAAAACTGTGACACGAGAATTTTATATATAAGATATTCAGTTTATTACAGACTCTTATGATATGTCCCGTCAGTTCGGAATGATTGCGAGATGAGAAGAACTGACAAGAAACTCAGCTCGTATTCGAAATAAATGTTGTTGAACATTACATATTTAGGATTCTGTGTAATTGAACAAGACAGCAAGATTTATCTTGTTTCAAATTCAAATTAAAAATATCTTTATTCATATTATATATTATGCTAGCTGTGCCGGCAAACGTTTTTTTGCCATATAAATTAATAACGCTATAAAAAAATACAGGTTGATGATAGAAGTGTGAAAATTTAGGATTGTATGTATTTTTGTAGGATGTATCATAAAAAAATGGAAACTAAAAATTTTGTCTAAAAAATAAAAAAAAAAAATTTAGGGGTGGACTACCCCTAACATTTAGGGGGATGAAAAATAGATGTTGGCTGATTCTCGGACCTACTCAATACGCTCACAAAATTTCATGAGAATAGGTCAAGCCGTTTCGGAGGAGTATGGGAACGAAAACTGTGACACGAGAATTTTATATATAAGATAATCAGTTTATTACAGACTCTTATGATATGTCCCGTCAAAATCTACCGTCAGTTCGGAATGATTGCGTGATGATAAGAACTGATAAAAAGCTCAGCTCGTATTCGAAATCAATGTTGTACATGTTTACAATAATACAGATTCATTTTTAAATGCATATTTGCCGGAATAAAGTGGCCACTTTCTCGTGCAATAATTTTATCGATCAACTTGCTATTTCTGTTGGGATTTTAAAATATTAAAGCTAAAAGCATTCCAAATGAGCGGTAGATTAAAAAAAGATAATTGTGACTATTCAAAACTGCTTAAATTTCTATTCTGTTCTATTCTGTCCTAAGAAATCTTTTCTAAGATAAAATTATAAAGCAGCGTATAAAATTGTTTTGGAATTCGTTGAAAGCTTATGACTTAATCTCAGTTTGAGGTTTAATTATTAATTAAGTCAAAAATCCGTCGGCCGTAATGAGGCGATGTTTTAACAATGAATAGTCCATCTCTCGGGTTAAAGCAAAACAACAGGAAGTTATACAATACACAATCCTAATTCCATTTCATTTATTAAAAACTCGTTTAATAATTCGTACCGGTTTTATTTGATATTCAACTTCGGCGAATTGTTTGTACTGTGACCGGTTAATTTCTACAGTTGACAGAAGAAAGAGGTTTGTGGACTCAAACACATGGAGTGCAAATACATTCGAAGTGGCCAGGGGAAGTGACGCATGGTCTATATTGAACGGAGCGAGTTGAAGCGCGTCGGAGCGCAATTCAGAAATAAATTAAGTAAGGATTACTTCATCATCATCATCATCATCGCAGCCCGGAAGACGTCCACTGCTGGACATAGGCGTCCCCCAAAGATCTCCACGACGCTCGGTCCTGCGCTGCTCGCATCCAATGCCTTCCAGCGATTACTTACTTACTAATATTATAAATGCAATAGTAAATTTCGAGTAAAATTTCGTTTAATCAGAAATTGCGGGAACATTACTTAAATTTGTAACTTTTTTCACTGTCTTTCTACCTTTTACACATCTTTCTGTTATTTCCCTATAGTTCTCTCTATATATTTTTTTCTTACTTTAAATTTGAGGCTGTACTTATAATTTGATTATCATCATTATGTATTTATTTATATATAATATTTATGTATCTATGTTTATATTTGTACATATATTTATGTATTTTTTATGTATTATATTTAAAATATTTTGCTTTATATTTATATATCTTTTTTTGACATTTCTCATTTATATTAGTGCACCGCCAACAATCTTTCTCTGCACCACTCATGGTTGCCTGGTAGATAACGCCGCAAGGTGTTAAGTCCGCCATATGTACACATTGTTTTTGTGCATTAAAGTTAAATAAATAAAAAAAAAATAGTAACTCTATCTGTCTCGCTTTCACGCTGAAACTACTGAACTGATTTAAATGAAATTTAGTACATAGATATCATTGATTTGGTACACAGATAGATTGGGCTGAAAAATTGTATTGAATTCGTCATTTTTGAAGCTAGAATTATGAAACTTTTCTTTTTTGGGTTAGATTATTAGTTTTTATTCTTAATTAGTTAAGGTTACTTTTCCTACGCGGACGAAGTCTCGAGATAGTAAGTCACAGATAGTAAACTATAAAAGTAAACATCAATTAAATACTCAGAACAACAAACATACATACGACTATGTGTTAACCGCTGTTACCCGTAACTTCGTGAAATACATAAAATTTCTACAATAAAATAGACTAAGTTACACGTATAAGATTAACTATTTGCATGTGAAAGTTCTGTACAAATCGGTCTAGCTGTCAGCAATTAGCAAGAACAAACAGTTATTTTATGTATGTTGTAATATATACTTTTATATGTGCATTTAGTGAAAAGCTGTTAATTTGAAATTACAAACAGACACTACAATTTTATTTATATTTAACTACTGTTTAGCACTGATATTCAGTTCAAGTTACATAAACTACATTAAGGTGAGTTACTAAACCAATTCTTAAATATATAAACAGGAGAAAGATAATTATATATAAGATAATCAAATATATAAGCTTCGACCCACTGAAGTACAGCTAGAATGAATAAATAATCTTAAAATATAAAAATGAAATACCAATCTAAATATATATAACTCAAAGGTGACTGACGTAGTGATCTATCAACGCACAGCCCAAACCACTGGACGGATCGGGCTGAAATTTGGCATGCAGGTAGACGGTATGATGTAGGCATCCACTAAGAAAGGATTTTGATTAATTCTACCCCCAAAGGGATAAAATATGGGATGAAAGTTTGTATGAAACTTTGTCAATTTTAAACCCATCGGGCTGAGACTTTGCCTGCACAAAGCTACTATGACGTAGGCATTTTTTTAGGCAGAAAGGATTTTGATAAATTCCACCCCAAGAAGGATAAATTAACGCGAGCGTAGCCGCGGGCAAGAGCTAGTCGGTTTATAAATTTTATATTCAGGTGTGTTACGCGCTCCGATACACGCGAGTTCGCTCCGTTCGGTGTAAATTGTGTATAAATTAGGTATACCAGTTAAACAAAACATTGGACGGACCATAGGGTGAACAAGGTATTTAAATAAGCGGCGTATGTTTTTACAGGTGTAGGTACAGTTTGAGAGCCGCTGGCACTTCCACGGGTCCTAATAAATCCTCATTGTGATAAGTCATCGCGGTGAGGTCACAATGTACACAATGAACATGAGTGGCATATATATATATATGTATATAAATATACAATTTTTGTCTGTCTGTCTGTTTGTTCCAGCTAATCTCTGAAATGACCGATTTTGACCGGAGGTTCGTACTTTCCACAAAATGTCTTGCTCAGACAATTTATTGCTCACTATTCAACTGCGACACCAGTTGGTTTTCAAAACACATATACCGATATAAGTCAATAGGTCTTTTATGGGAATAGGTATAAAAATTTACAATAAGATACCAAAGGATATGTTGGAATTACCCTTAAATAAATTCAAAACATCTGTTAAATCATATTTACTGAGCAAGGCCTATTACTCACTAAACGATTACTTGAATGACGAGTGTGCATGGCAATAGTTGTTCATGTATGGGATTTTCATTTAATGTTAGACATAGATACCTATATCTACATTGTAAATAAACTGGCTTTTAAAAAAAAAGTAATTCAATTGAGTTTCTTGCCTGTTCTTCTCAATTGGATCTATATACAGAACTGGACGGTAGGGAAATGGTAAATAAAATAAAGTTATAATGTAACACAACACAATTTACGTTCATAAGCGGCTAAAATGTCCTACATGAATAAATGATTTTTTAATTTGAATAATAATATCTCAGGACAATTCACACTACGCCATCTAGTCCCAAATAAAGCAGAGCTTGTGTTATGGGTACTATTTTTGATACCCCAGCGTGATAGGGTCGTCTAATATTCGGCTATAGAATCGATTCTCGCTACAACTGATTTAAATATATGTATACATTTTTTTAAATAAATACATATTATACGTAGAAAACATCCAGACTGACACAAACAATCATACTCATGAACACAATCTTCCTTCTATCACCAACCCCTATTTTTTATAGCGTTATTAATTTACATGGCAAAACGTTTGCTGATTTGTCATCTGTTTTGTCAGTTGCATGTCAGAAATGACAAAATGTGTGAAACTAATTATAAAGACCTTAAGAACCACATATGTACCACATTTTAAGCAACAAATAGTAATTTCATTTCATTTCATAAGACAGCTAGTAACCCTATAATAAAATCTCTATCGCCACTCACGCACTAACCTAAGTATGTACGCGAAACTTTTATGAAAGTTAAGGCAAGTTAAGTCGTAGCAGATTATATCTCTAGATCCGAGGAAGGGAGACATAGAGGCCTTTGATCCTTGAAAGTCCGCCTATCTTTCTCAATAGCTGCTTTTACACGATACGTTCTTTCACGGTCAGGAGCGCTCGCGATTTAGCCCGAGAAAGTCTGCACGCGGATCGTGAGTAATTGTATTTAACATATTTTTTGTGGCCATATCACATACTTTTAATATTACATGATGACCTCGGTGGTCTGGCGGTCTAGACACCGCTTTACGTCCAAAGGTCGCGGGTTCGATTCCTCGCACGGCACAAACATTTGTATTTATTTATGAGTATGATTGTTTGTATCGGTGTAGGTGCGTTCTATGTGTATGTATTTACGAAAAAAATGTATTTGTATCAGTCATTTAGTACCCTTAACACAAGCTAGCTCAAGTTTGTATCGGTCTGGGTATTTTCTATGTATATTATGTATGTATTTACGAAAAAAAAATTATATATTTGTATCAGTTATCTAGTACCCGTAACACAAGCTTTAGCTAGCTTAACTTGAGTCTAGATGTCGCTGTGTGAATTGTCCTGAGATTATTATTATATTATTATTACTACATACTTAGAAAAAAGGAGACAAGAAACCGATTCGCGCCACCCATTTCATAACCACTCTATTCCCGATGTCCGCTTAAAAAGCAGGAAGAGTTTTTTAAGAAGGACGAGACCTTTGACCAACGATCCACATAAAGCCAAAGTAGACTTATGGAAGTTAAATCATCCTGCTCCTTTGGACTTTATTCAGCCAGCCGAACACCTGCCATCAGGTAGCGACCTGCAATGGCCCATTTGGAAATCGCTCAACAGACTAAGAACCCAGATGGGCCGCTGCAGGTACAACTTGGTTAAGTGGGGTGCCGCTTCAAGGGGAGGCTTGTGACTGCGGAGCGCCATCCCAGACTATGGCACACCTATTGACTTGTCCTTTGTGCCCAGTATCCTGCACAAAGGTAGGACCTAAGGGATGCGACGGAGTGCGCAAGGGTTGTCGTGGCGTTCTGGGGAAAATATATTTAAATATATGTATTTGGTTGCCGTTGAAACGAAGAAGAAGTCTTCATACATTATTCTATAGATTTTTACAAAGACACGTCTGTATTACCCTGCATTTGTAGTGCAGACACATCACAGCACAGTTTTCTGAGTTAGAAGCAGTAGTTTCTTAAATTTATTTTTATAAATCTGCACAGGTAATGAATCTTTTATAGAAGTAGTGATATTATTCCAGGACTTCGTAGCAGAATAGCGAAAACTAACACGAAATATACGAAAACTGTCACGTATAAAGACAGCTATTGTCATAACCCCCCTCGGCCTCCATGCGAAGCTGTCTCACCGCTGGTCAGATCACCTGACGGGTAAGAGGTCGGTCCCTTCCGCAAGAGCGCTCTGCCAATCACAATCAGAAACGGATAGCAAAACGACCGGAAAGTTAGATTCTAAATTCAGCGTAAAAGTTATTAATTCTGATTTTCTAGTGCGGTAATATTTATAACGATTCATAACAAAGGAATATGTCTCTACCAATGGAATAGAAGGGACAATTCTTATTCTTTTATTTAGTCATTTTGTAATTTCCAGTAAAAGAAAATCAGAATAAAAATTGTTCTTACGAGTATAAACGAATAAGTCAGGAAGAATATAGATAGTTTCAAAAGAGTGATTGCTTTAATAGAAACTTACGTAACAATAACAAACTTTTTATTAACTTTTTGATTTTACCTAAATGTCATTTGGTTAAAGTTAGTAATTGGTTTTATGGCAATTGCGTAAGGTTTTACAATAAAATACCAGAGTCTGGTATAAATCTGCCAGAAAAAGATTTAAATGTCAAATAAAACAGTTCCTTTGCAAAAAAGCTTACTATAAAATTAAAGAATTCGTTAACGATAATAATGTTTTTATAGAAAAACTTTAAATCCATAGCACTGACAATATTATCTGATTACATTAATAATGAGTGCGTAGCGATTTCTATGTTGATTATCGCATGCCTCTTACTTGATATAATCACAGTAATTATTTATATATAAAACATCTATTAAAAAGAGCAACACACAAATTTCTTGCTCATTCTTCTTGTGATGAATCTGCATTCCGAATGAGTGGTAGAATCAAAATATGACTGTTCAAAAGTGCTTGTAATGAGTTTATTTGAATAAAGATTATTTTTAAACAAATATTATCTTAATAACAATTTGTATTAATATGACTTGATAAGAAAGAGTAAAGTGTGTCTTATTTGTGTAGACAAATTATAAATTGAAATTAAAAAATCAATTATCAGGTTATGTAGCTTTTAACAACTTATGAACGTCAATTTATATTATAACTAGCCTTTGCCCACGTCTTTGCTCGCGTTAATTTATCCACTTAGGGGTGGAATTTACCAAAATCCTTTCTTAGCGGATGCCTACGTCATAGTAGCTTTATGCATGCAAAGTCTCAGCCCGATCGGGTTAAAATTGACAAAGTTTCATACAAACTTTCATCCCCTATTTTATCCCCTTGAGGATAGAATTAATCAAAATCCTTTCTTAGCGGATGCCTACGTCATAACATCTACCTTCATGCCAAATTTCAGCCCGATCCATCCAGTGGTTTGGGCTGTGCGTTGATAGATCACTATGTCAGTCACCTTTGAGTTATATATATTTAGATTTTTTCCCTACCGTCCAGTTCCGTATATAGATTCAATTGAGAAGAACTGACAAGAAATTTATGGTACACAGTTACCTAGATACATCAAAATAATAATTGCATTTAATAATATCTAGTAAGACAAATCCAATATTGTCTACTAAACACTGCCGTGTCTAAACTGTAAGGTGGGGTACCTTACATTTTCCTATTGTTATTTAGTATATAAGATCATTATTTCTATGTCCATATTGTCAGTTTATTATCATCTGTAATATACATCGTCTCGACCAACAACATAGTATCCCGCAACAAAATTCTATATAATTATTTAAAAAAATAAGTACAGTTGCTACTTAGTTTAATTTCAAGAATAATGTACAGTTAATTCAGTACCGATTAATAACCATCTCTATTATCGTTACACTGATAGCAAAAGCCGTCTCTCAATAACTAGAAAGCATTTGGAGTTGCGGCCGATGTCGGAATCGGAAACTTGGCTCGTTACTTAGCTGACTACAATCGAGCACATCCGTAGTAACTTGCCTTTGAGAACGAGCTCCACTCAGTTGCACCGCGCCGAAAACTACCCTAGTGTTGCCAGTGTTTAGCACTCTTTTTTCTTCATGTGCCGTCTCCCACTGGAGGTTGGTGATCATCCTGGCCATTATAATTTTGTCCACCGCAGTTCTGAACAGAGATCTCGTGCTAATCCCGGGATACATAGATTTTTCTATATTTTCATTATTAATTGTAAAAGATCATATTTCTTATTGTGGCAAACAAGCATACGGTCCATCTGATGGTAAACGGTTGCCGTAGACTATAAACGTCCAGTACCATGGGTGTCACGTGCGCATTGCCGATCTTTAAGACACGTACCCTTCCTGAAAAACCCCATGCTGTAATCTGTTGAGAAAACCTCGGCAGGTAGATCATTCCACAATCTAAGTATATAGGGTGGTTCTTTGCAAATGTCCAAGCTGCTGCAACTTCCTATGTTTTATGGTCTCCAACACTTCAAGTCTTAGGACAGTACACTCCCATTTCGTAATCTTCATATCTTCAACATTCTCCTGTACACTTATCTCGAATGCTTCAATTTTCTTACACATAGATTAAAACACTCAACATATATATCTATATTCAGCTACTCTAATGCTGTTGGCTGGAGCTGGCCTTTACAGCTTCACCGGACGATATGGGGTGAGTGCAGATGGCACTCCGAACCCGCGGGAGGACTTATGGAACAGCTGCAGGCAAGCTCCCGCTTGACGGATACGTCTTTAGCCTGAGGGCACTGCTAGGAGTTCGAACCTCGGCTCACGTCGTCATAATTTCAATCTCCATTTGAATTGGATGGGGGATCGATCGGAGGCAGAGCATCTACTGGATTGAATGATGCTAAGCAGTGCTTATATTATAGGTACTAGAGAAGTACATACAATTGATACTTTTTCTAGTAAATACATATTTTTTATACTACGATGGTGCCAATCAAGTATACGGCCCATCTGATGGTAAATGGTTACCGAAGCCTATGAACGCCTGAAACACCAGGGGTATCACGTGCGCGTTGCCGACTCTTAAGTAATTATTAATATTTTTTTAAGGTTATTAACAACACATTTTTTTTACTTTATGGGCGTCGACTCTACTGCCTTTTGTGGAATAACTGCTAAGATGGCAACACTGATCCCGAGAGCGCCGAAATAAAGTACTCTTGAGAAGAGTAGCTACCTAAAACTCGCTACCTAACTTTACTTACTATGAATCGAATACAGTGTGGTTTCGGTGGAAGTTTCTAGAAGTTTTCTAAACATTTTCTTATAGTTGACAGTTTTTCTATAAATACTTGTACATGTTTCTTTATCTATCGAAATGAATGAAATATAAATGTCTGTTTGTAATTTCAAATTAACAGCTTTTAAATAAATTTATATGTATATACGGAACTTATATTAAATATTATTAAAAAAAAAATTACTAATTGTCTCTCTGTTTGTCCTTGCAAATCTCTGAAACGTTTTGACTAATTTTGTCGGGAGTTTCACTTGCAGACAACTAGTTTTTTAAGGAATAACTTTGGTTGCTATTATTTTAGAAATTTCATTTACTTTCACGCTGGTAATCTCCCCCTCCCCCTCCGATAGATCCCCCGTGTAATTCAAACGGGGATCGAAATTACGACAGCCTGAGCCGGGGTTAGAAACCCTAGTGGTGCCCTCACACTAAAATCGTATCCGTCAGGCGGGAGTTGGCTTTCAGCCGCTCCGTAAGTCCTTCCGCGGGTTTGGAGCGCCACCTGTATTCGCCCCCTATCTTCCGGTGAAGGTACAAAGACCAGCTGCGGCCAACAGCATTACAATAGTCCGGAAAAAAAAAGGTGATCTCATGGGTTACAGTTAGTATAAATAATAGCATACCACCTAATGAAGCTTGATGAACTGCAACTGTGGCCTGTACTATCATTTGTTTATTTATCTTTAATGAACATAATAAAAAAGATAAAACAACATATGGCGGACTTAACACCTTGAGGCGTTATCTACCAGGCAACCATAAGTGGTGCGGAGAAAAATTGTTGGCGGTACAGTAATATCAATGTGACTCAATAAAATACATAATATAAATAGAAATTGCTATAAAATAATATATATGTAATTAAACAAATATATCTAAACTAGCTTTTGCCCGCGTTAATTTATTCTTAATAGTTTAGTTAAATTCTTAGGGTTGCCTACGTCATAGTAACTTTATGTCAAAGTCTCAGCTCGATCGGTTTAATATTGACAAAGTTTCATACAAACTTTCATCCCCTATTTTATTACCTAGACCAGGGTAAGCGAACCAATGGCACGCATTGACACACGCGACACAATATTTTGGGCACGTCGTCGATCATAAAACTGTTTGAAGAAGCTGGCTCATGCTATTTTAACAATATTTTCATCTACCTATGCCTGCGAGTCATTATTTTCAGAGATGAATAACATTAAAAACTCAGTTAGAAACCGTTTGACAGATGAATCCAGTTCAGCATGCATTTTGCTAAAAGTAACAACTTCCAACCCTGACAAATTATTTGTCATCTAACACACACACACACAGATTTTCATCATCTTCATCATCATCGCAGCCCGGAAGACGTCCACTGCTGGACATAGGCCTCCCCCAAAGATCTCCACGACGATCGGTCCTGCGCTGCTCGCATCCAATGCCTTCCAGCGATCTTGACCAGATCGTCGGTCCACAGATTTTACAGTAATTTAATTTATGCGTGTAATGAAAACAATCCAAAATGTACCTCTTTTGTTTAGTTTATTTTATAGAGAGTTTTGATAGTATTTATTATTATTATTTTCCAAATAATTAGAAAGTCAAGATTATTCGATGGCACGTCAATGACCCCATTAAACAATTTTTGGAAAAAATTACACGTTGATGCATAAGGGTTCGCCTACCCTGACCTAGACTCATAATACAAGCTCTGCATAGCTTATGACTAGATGCCGTTATGTTTGTCCAAGGATTGTATAATATTATATATTGTATTATATTATATACATATTGTTAGGGTTCACATCGATATTGTCGAAAAAACTGATATTTAATATTAAAAGAACGTAGTTTCATTATTACTCGGTACCGTTAAATTAGTTGCGTATTACCCCCACTCATATCTTCTCTGTATAAAAGGGAGGGTTTTTGTAAGCTACGGCTTCCCCTCCGATCGATCCGCCGTCCAATTCAAACGGGGATCGAAATTACGACGGCCTGAGCCGAGGTTCGACCTAGTGGTGCCCTCAGACTAAAGTCGTATCCGTCGGGCAGGAGTTGGCCTTCAGCCGCTCCATAAGTCCTTCCGCGGGTTTGGAGTGCCATCTGCACTCGCCCCATAACGTCCGGTGACGCTGTAAAGGCCAGCTACGGCCAACAGCATTAGAGTAGTCCGAAAAAAAAAAAAAGCCGCGGCATTCGGTCTTTGAGCACAGGATGTGCTGGTTGTATTTTAATTGCTAAAGTGAATTGTGTTAGAGACATAGTTAAATTAATGTTATATAGTTGTTATTTTATTATAATACATACTTTTACTAGTACATAGAGTTGATATATATAACAATATATATATACGGTCCCAAAGCTCGACTTGTATGTATTTATTGTACAAATTAACACGACTATTTATTGCACGTTTAAATACAAAATTTGACGTCTATTGAAACTGAAAAGTTAATTAAAGTTACTTATGTAAAGCTTAATATTCCGAATTATAAAACATTAACGGATACCTGTAATAATTTGTAGTTAATTCAATAATACCACGGTGCGACACTTTGGAGCGTCGTTCATTAAAAGATTTGGTTAGGTTACGTGGAGTGGACCGCCCGAGGGCACAGTTAACGAAGACTTCCTCAGCTCCGGAGCGCCCCACCTGCACTCAATGGCGCTCCAGCAATTAAAATTTATACAAAAGACTGTCAAGATATTACCCACTGTCTCACCCTGAATAATTATTCGTTTCGCAGCGAGACTTTTAAATCCACTATTAAACTCATTTGTAAAGGATCCGGTAACTTTGAAATACGCTACGAATTATGTATTTCGAAGTTGCAGAATAATTTCAGTTGAGAAAAATTGACACAGTTTTGTTATTATTAAAATCTTTGTACTATACAAGTGCAGTTAATAGTATAATATATACAGAGTATTCCAAAAAACAGCAATATTCATAATATTAATACTAGATTTAAAGATAAACTTGCTGTCCCCAAGTATTGTTTAGAAAGAGTCAATAGGTCTTTTATGGGAATAGGTATACAATTTTACAATAAGATACCAAAGGATATATTGGAATTACCCTTAAATAAATTCAAAACATCTGTTAAATCATATTTACTGAGCAAGGCCTATTTATTACTCACTAAACGATTACTTGAATGACGAGCGTGCATGGCAATAGTTTTCATGCACGGGTATAATATAAATATATATATAAAGTAGTATATAAAGTAATATATAATGTAAATAAACTGCCTTTAAAAAAAGTAATTCAATTGAGTTTCTTGCCAGTTCTTCTCAATTGGATCTATATACCGAACTGGACGGTAGGGAAACAAAATATAATGTAAAAACTTGACATTCATAAGCGGCTAAAATGTCCTACATGAATAAATGATTTTTGAATTTAGAGTAATGTATATCAATCGCTAGATCCTCAAATGTTCATATAAATGTACACAACAATCATACTAATTATTATATTTTATTATACATTAGCTTTTACAACAAACTACCTGTGAACTAAAAAACTGCCTGTGGGAGTGTGACTGCCTGTGGGAACACAACTAATATTTTAATTAAAAATTAAATACTAGTAAAAAATGTGTATTTTTCCTAAAAGGGCTCGCGTATAAAAAATATATGTAAATAAGTGACATATAAACGGTAGATATCAAAGATATAAACTTTTATAAAAAGAATAAACAAGCTGCCAGCAACAAAACCAAAAGATCATAAGGGTACTACTATAAACCAAAACACTACACTCGTGTATATAAGGTTTATTGGTCATTTTCAAATACAGGTACAGGTACAAATTTTTTTTTTCGGACTACTCTGATGCTGTTGGCCGCAGCTGGCCTTTACAGCTTCACCGGACGTTATGGGGCGAGTGCAGATGGCACTCCAAACCCGCGGAAGGACTTATGGAGCGGCTGAAGGCCAACTCCTGCCCGACGGATACGACTTTAGTCTGAGGGCACCATTAGGGGTTCGAACCTCAGCTCAGGCCGTCGTAATTTCGATCCCCGTTTGAATTGGACGGGGGATCGATCGGAGGGGTCAAAAAATGTTATAAAGTAAAATACATATGGACTTTCTACAAAACGAAACGTTAGCGAGTTTCAATTTTGTTACAGCGCCATCTATTGGCGCTGCATGCAAACAATACTATTTTATGGATTATAATCTACTTTAACACTGCCAGTACTCAGTTTTCCAGAAAAAAGATTCAAATGTCTTATAAAATATTTACTTTGTAAAAAAAGCTTATTATAAAATTGAATAATTTATAAATGATAATAATGTTTTTGTAGAAAATATCTAACTTAAAATTGATAGCACTGACAATGTTATCTAATTGAACAGAGATTAAGTGTGTAGTGGTTTCCATGTTGATTGTCGCATGCCTAATCCTTGTTGTTAATTAAATATAAAAAATCAAATTTATTTAAAAGATCAACACACAAGTTTCTTGCTTATTCTTCTTGTGATGAATCTGCATTCCGAATAAGCGGTAGAATAGGAAAGATTTTGAGTATTCAAAAGTGCTTATATTAAGTTTATTTGAATAAAGATTTCTTTTTCTATTTCTAATCATGAACATAAATACTCCCACCGTGCAAGGAATCGAATCCTTGACTATCATAGGTAAAGTGGCGCGCTAAACCGCTAGATCACCGATGTCGTCAAAACTTGTGTTTTTTCTTTTATCGTTCGCGACGCTAAGGAAATGGCTTTGAAAAGGATGCAAGAAGCTGTATTATTGTATTATGCACTGGAGGATGGTACTTAATCGTCCGTTCAGTAGGATGCCAGGCAGCTCATTATTTGAATAGTATACATATATATATATTTACTAGCTGTCCCAGCAAACGTTGTTTTGCATTAACAAAAAAAAAATTTAGGGTTGGACTACCCCTAACATTATTATAATATGGGAGGTACTTAATTAGAATGATATTAGAAATAAAGCAGTCATAGCTCAGCACAGTTGTTTGATTGACGTCTCCTTTATACGAACATACATAACAGAGATGAAAAATAGATGTTGGCCGATTCTCACACAAGTTTCTTGCTTATTCTTCTTGTGATGACACAGCTTTCCGATTAATAAGCGGTAGATTTAAAAAAAATGTTGACTATTCAAAAGTGCTTAAATTAATTTAAGCACTTTTGAATAGTTTCCTTAGAAAATCATTTATTCAAATAAACTTAAGTTTATTTGAATAAATGATTTTCTATTCTACTCTATTCTCAGATCTACTCAATACGCTCACAAAATTTTATGAGAATCGGTCAAGTCGTTTCGGAGGAGTATGGGTACGAAAACTGTGACACGAGAATTTTATATATAAGATATATACATAGTTCTTACAAAATAGCTTGGATACAAAATACTTGTTATCAAAAATAGATACAGTTTGTATAAGACATAAAATGCTTTCATATTTTGAATTTTGTTTGTTTCATATTTTAGTTTTATGAATAAATTTATGATTACCGAGATGTGAAAATACCAAAATAGCATTTTTTACAAACTACCGTAGTCCGTTCTAAATCTGTTTGAAGAAAAGATTAAAATGTCATATAAAACACTACCTCTGTAAAAATGCTTTATCTTATATATATATATAATAAAAAACGAGCTGAGTTTCTTGTCAGTTCTTCTCATCTCGATATCATTCCGAACTGATTGTATATTTGACATATCATAAGAGTCTGTAATAGACCTACATGAATAAAGATATTTTGAATATAAAATTCACGTGTCACAGTTTTCGTTCCCATACTCCTCCGAAACGGCTTGACCGATTCTCATGACATTTTGTGAGCGTATTGAGTAGGTCTGAGAATCGGCCAAAATCTATTTTTCATCCCCCTAAATGTTAGGGGTAGTCCACCCCTAAATTTTTTTTTTATTTTAAGGCAAAACAACGTTTACCGGGACAGCTAGTTTTATTATAATATTGTTTTTGTATAAAAAACTTCAAATTCGTAGCGTATATATGATTGCACTAAGAATGAGAATGAGTGTGTAGTGGTATGTTGATTATCGCATGCCTCTTATTATTGTGTAATTATTGTTTGTAATACTTTATTGTACAATAATATTATAAATAAAAGGACACAATTGACTTAGAATAGAAAAACATGCGTACAATGGCGTACTTATCCCAGAAGAGGGATTTCTTCCAGTCGACCAGTATTGATTTAAAATAACATTTATTAAAAAGAGCAACACACAAGTGTCTTGCCCAATCTTCTTCTGATGAGTTTGCGTTCTAAATGAGTGGTAGAATAAAAAAACTATGATTTCAAAAGTGTTTGTATTGAGTTTATTTGAATAATTTTTTTTTCTATTTCTATTTATTTATATCCACGATACAAATGTTTTACACAAAGTCGTTACAGGTTGCGTTCAGAGGTTACCAGGATGAATAATAAAACTATTACAATGCACAACATTTTCAGAATGTTTACCTCGTTCTGAAACAAAGGGAAACTGTAATTGCACTTCTCGAAGTTTCAACGTTTAGCACTGTTTACAATCGTACGTGTATGTAGTTTATTATATACGATGATTTTAAACGCAAACTAAAGGATTTTTAACTGAAGAAGTGTTATTATACAATTAATGAATTATAAAATAAGTGTAATAATGTACATGACATTTATACTTATTATTATGAAATTGACATTTTTCCGTATTAGACGTGTATCTGTTTTTAGATATATAATGCACTAGTTGTACCCGCGACTTCATCCGCATAAAGTGACGTTGACTAAATAATGATTAATATGGTCGAGCGCAGTGGTGGCTGGCTGATCCGTCATACTCGTGAACGGGTGCTGCTTGTGTGGACTGGTCTGCTCTAATCACTATGACTTATTTTCTCTTATTAATTGTTTAACCAGTTGTTGTATATTGAATGTTTTTTCTAATTTATTATTTCATTGAATTAGTGCTAATCGGTGGTTTGTATTCACACACTTAAACTTAAATTGTAAGTAAGAATAAATTATTTAAAAGAGCAACACACAAGTTTCTTGCTTGTTCTTCTTGTGATGTGACAGCATTCCGAATGAGCGGTAGATTAAAAAAAAAAAAATGTTATGACTATTCAAAAGTGCTTCAATGTAAGTTTATTTGAATAAATGATTTTCTATTCTATTCTATTCTAATGAAAAAAATATTTAATACTTAATCCAATAAAAACCAAATGAAAAAGTTTCATCGTTTCACCTTTCCATCCATACAACCTTGCACCTTTCAATCCCATTACAACAATTTTCCACATTAAAAATATCCTATTCCTCCTTGTCATCATAGTTATGGGATCGCATATGCATTCTCCATATATCATTTATACGGTTCCCATCATTTTCAAGCTTCTGCCTTTAAAAATGATGATTTATATATACATATATATGTATCTACCATTTATATATAACATTATATTTTTTTTTCGCATCCAAAAGTATCCTATGTGCTTTCTCAGGATCTAGACTAATTGTGTACCAAATGTCACTTAAATCTGTTCAGTAGCTTTGGCGTGTAAATGAGACTGACAGACAGACAGACAAAGTTACTTTCGCATTTATAATATTAGCATTAATTAAAATTATGATAAGTAAATGAAATGAAATGAAAATGTTTGGAGCTAGCCGTTTACATAAATTCTTATATCACAGAAAACCTCTGTGCAATGATATGGAAGATTATTTTTACATATATCTGTTTTTAGATATATCAACGGCCTCGGTGGACTAGTTGTTTAAGAACACCGCCTTAGAATAGAATAGAATAGAATAGAAAATCATTTATTCAAATAAACTTACATTGAAGCACTTTTTAATAGTCTTATACATTTTTTTAATCTACCGCTCATTCGGAAAGCTGTCTCATCACAAAAAGAACGAGTAAAAGTTTGAAGTCAGTCAGTTCAGCTCAGTTGCCCATCGTGACAAATTCACTAAGAATTTATCACGATGGTTTCCAGGGGGAACCGCGTGGAGGTCAACCTGACATGGTACATTGCTAGCAATGGAATAGAATAGAATAGAATAGAAAATCATTTATTCAAATAAACTTACATTGAAGCACTTTTGAATAGTCATAACATTTTTTTTTAATCTACCGCTCATTCGGAAAGCTGTCTCATCACAAGAAGAACAAGCAAGAAACTTGCGTGTTGCTTTTTTAAATAATTTTATTGTTACTTTACATTTTTAAGTTTAAGTGTGTGAATACGTTTGTATTACAGATTAGCACTAATTCAATTAAATACTCAAATAGAATAAATATTGAATATACTTATAACCAACTGGTTAAACAATCAATAAGAGGAAATCAGTCATAGTGATATAGTCACTTACATCCGATGGTCGCGGGTTCGATTCCACACTTACGGCACAAACATTTGTATTCAAGAGTATGATTGTTTCTATCGGTCTGGGTGTTTTCTTTGTATAATATGTATTTACGAAAACAAATATCTATGTATTCGTATCAGTTGTTTAGTACCCATAATACGAGCTTTATCTAGCTTAACTTGGGTCTAGATGGCGCTGTGTGAATTGTCCTGAGATTACTACAGAATATCACACTGCAGAGTTATCTGTAGTATTATTCTGAGTTGGCTGCCTTTTCACTTTTGCGGCACATAAAGTCACCTATATTTCTTTTATTAATACATGTTGTTTCTGTATCTCATGTACATTATTGTGAATAAAGAACTTATATATTTTTATAAAGTATAGTTGGTAACCCTATCTATGACTTGAAGAAACTTGTACTATTTTTCTGTAACCATGCCTTATTTTAGAGTGAATTTGAACACTGTACGGTGCATCGTCGCTGCATTGCCTTGATTACTTTTCCAATAGGTTTGTTGGCGCGAGTGTTCGCACCATCTCTGGATGTTCTGCTGGTACCAACACATCAGTATGTTTCTAACTTGAAAATGTGTATATTAAGGAAAGGTTTTTGAATAACTGCCAAGAAATTCTATAGTTTGGTATGTCAGGTACTTATTTATTTACTTATAATTGCATATGCATATGCATGCTGCGTGCATATGCATGTGCAATTATATATATTTATTGTGCATGCAGTATGCACAATAAATCTATATAGATTATGTCTATATATATAGATCTATATAGATTAAAAAAAAATGTAATGACTATTCAAAAGTGCTTCAATGTAAGTTTATTTGGATAAATGATTTTCTATTTCAATTTCTATTTCTACAGGTCGTGTATTCATTTATTTATTTCTACAATTATAATGAGGTGCTCATATTACTAAATTGGCGAGTCGACTTAGTTCTGCCGCTTATGCGGTAAGAAGAATTAGACAATTAACAGACGTGGCAACGGCTAAACTTGTCTATTTTAGCTATTTCCATAGCATTATATAAAAATTACTTTTATTTGTATATTTATATGTTTATATAACGACTGTTTGTAGCCAAAGTAAAAAAAAAAATTATAATTAAAAAAAAAATCAAAAAAACGCGACTTTATCGCTAAGTAATTTCCTACAGTCAACCTTTAGGCAGACGGTGAAGATATAAGAAAATGAGTGTATGTTACATTGTTTTTAATTTCAGTAATGAAACCCGAAATTGTTCTCGCAGGAATGGCAACTGTAATTAATGTAAACTCTCTTGCGTTCAGCAAAAATAGAGAAAATATTAGAGTGCATTATGAGCTGCAATGCAGACAGAACTGGTGCGAATGCAGTTGTGTACACCGCGCTGAAATATACATTTTTAAAGTTAACTCAAGTTGTTGCAGTTCACTATAACATTATAAGAATATTTTAAATTATATACTTTGACGACCTCGGTGGTCGCTAGACCGCTTTGCCATCGATGGTCGCGGGTTCGATTCCTCGCACGGCACAAACATTTGTATTCATGAGTATGATTGTTTGTATCGGTCTGTGTGTTTTCTATGTATAATATGTATGTATTTGTATCAGTTGTCTAGTACCCATAACACAAGCTTTAGCTAGTTTACATTGGGTCTAGATGGCGCTGTGTGAATTGTCCTGAGATTATTATTATTATACATACTTTATAAAAATGCTTAAATTTTTTTAATTACTTAATGAATTTATATTATATAAGCTACACGCCCCGGTCGTCCGGGTGTACATGTATATATATAAGTCTTCCTCTAGAATCACTCTATCTATTAAAGAAAACCGCTTCAAAATCCAATGCGTAGTTTTAAAGATTTAATCATACATAGGGACAGACAGCGACAGCGACTTTATTTTATACTATGTAATGATGATGATAATGATATATAAATAAAAGTTAGGTTTTTTTTATATGAAACGATATCCGGAACTATATGACATATTGAACTTCACTGTAGTGGAATAGAAACATATATAAAAACGTATATATGTACTTGTGCATATACGGCCTCCTCACCGATTACGATTTTATAAGACATTGTTGTAAAAAATATTATAAGAAAGGACAATAGAATTCTTCTGCTGCAAACATGCATATTATTTATTAGTAAACATACCATGTCAACAGAAGCCTCAAGCCCTAATATCGGTCTACTCGAAATACTCCAAAAGACTACTGCTATTGAGTAAAAACAACATATGCATGATGACTAGGGCCCTCACAGGACACTGCAAATTAAACAAGCATATGGCTAAACTAGGCCTATGCACGACAAGTATCTGCAGATTCTGCCAAACTGAAGAGGAAACGCCGCTTCACATCCTATGTGGTTGTAGTCCACTCATGCCTAAACGAAATATCTCAATTAGAAAGTTTACACTCTTTCCCGAGGAGATAAAAACCATCGCTCCTAAGAATATCCTTCAATTCTTGTCCCTGACGGGTCTAGGTATCGAACTTTGAAAAAGGGCGAGCACAATAGATCTATGTAGGTCGCAGTGCTACAGGTGCTACACATCTGACAATAGCCCAAACAATCCAATAAAAAAAAAAAATAACATTGTTAAACAGCAAAATGAAAGAAAACCTGTACTCGCAATAACGATTAACTAACTGCTTTGAGCGAGTAAACTATATAATAAAGTAACTTTGGATAATTAACACAGCACCATCCAGTCTCACCGTAAACAGAGCTTGTGTTCTGGGCAATAGACAACTGATAATAAACACTTAGGTACATAGTAGATATACACAATCATGCTCATGAATACACATGTTTGCAGCGTGCATGGAATCGAACTCGCGACTATCCGAAGTGAAGCTATGAAAAGTTTACACTCTGCATACTTAAATCCTCAGTGACCATACTGTAACAGGGTACCTGAAGGAGCAGGTACTACAAACATCTGACAATATCCCAAACAACCCAATAAATAAAAAATCTGAACAGAACCCCACCACAACAATACTATTTCTACATATATATAGTATCTATATATATATTCATTAATACTATACTTTAATTTGATCTGTTTGCTATTTTTACATATGAAAAATAGTCCGTCCTATCCGCGGAACTACTGACTATACACACAAAATTTCATAACAATCGATCCAGTCGTTTCTTGGTACAGTCAGTTCTGTTACAAACACAGTGACGCGAGAAATTTATATATTAGATAGAAAAAGTAAGCAATTCGTGATGACAGTAATAAATAGACATAATGTACAAAGTAAATATCGTACAGGTGGCGGCGGTGAGTTGGGGGAGGGGGGTTGGTGGCTCCCTGAAATATGGTAGAACACGATGGCTGGCCATCCATCATACTCGTGATCGAGTGCTGCTTGTAGGTGTTGCCCGATGTAGCCAAGTTAACCGCCACTGATTTATGTTGCCACTGTCATAAATTTTTACGTCTTCTTCTCTTAAGGTGTCTGACGATGTCGGTAGATTTTTAAAACAGTTAATGGTAGAGGTAAGTTAAAGATACAATTAATTAGATTTATAATTCTGTAATTACAATTTTTTACAATTTGAAATATGTTTACATTATTATATGAAACACTAGCTGCAGAGACAGACAAAAATTGTAAAAATGTTATTTTGATGTATGTACCGTATTTATATTCATATGCACGTAGTAAAAAACGGTTATTTCAATATTACAGACAGACAACCCTAATTTTATTTATGTGTATAGATGTACAGATTACTGAATGGGAATATAATTTTTTTTATAACACAGGGGACAAACGAGCATGCGGCTCACCTGATGGTAAGTGATTGAATTGATAAAAATGAAAATAATATTTAGCTAAGCTAACACCAATGATCAATATATAGAAAATACATATATTATATAGAATTGGATACACAAATATATTATGCAAAATAACATATTTATTACGTAGTAAAAGCAGGAATGTAACCATGATGTTTCATGTTAAAGTTCCCATAAAAATATTATTTAGAAATTGAAAACATTGTCTCTGGTCTTATCATTTTCATTTTGAATAAAATAACATAAAAACTACTATTTCACAGATGTCAATTTTAGTAAATTAATATTATTACTATAACATTTCATCTGAATTAACTTTTTTTACGTAAGTATTTATTTTTCCCGCGACTTTGCCCGTGTGGAATGTAACTTTATTTTTCTAAAATGAAAGAATTTATCCAAAATAAAAGTAGCCTAAGTTACTACTTACTACATGCGAAGAATGTCCCGTCAAAATCGGTCCAGCCATTTCAGAGATTAGCCGGAACAAACAGACCGACAGACAGACAGACAAAAATTGAAAAAAATGTTATTTTGGTGTATGTACCGTATTTATATTCAAATGCATGCAGTAAAAACGGTTACTTCAATATTACAAACAGACACTCCAATTTTATTTATATGTATAGATTATGTCTCTTGTGTAAACGAACTTGACCGTTATACTACCGCGCACCTGTATCTAGGTGTAATTATTAGTGGAAACAGCGGCGGCTTACGGGCGATAACAAAAACTCATCTGTTCTCGCTGTTTGCAGTTATAATTTATTTATTTGGTTAGGACGCCGCGGCCGGCGTAATGAACCTTTTTGTTGCTAACATATATACTAAATTATGTTAATTAGAAGCTGAGATACGCGCGTGATGAATATCAACTGTATCCTGTAACCAACGTGTCTGCCGCCATTGATGTATTATGCTACCATAGTGAGTAGAGAAGACGCGCAGTACAATCACATACCGCATATATCACGGGGAGTGTTCTGAGGAATTGTTCGGATTAATACCAGCTGCTGAGTTTCACCACCGTACCACCCGCCAGAAACTGAAATACCATCCTGATCATCTAGATGAATGGCGGTCTTCCACAGTGCGGTTTTCTAGAAACTTTTTGCCTCGCACAACCACATTGTGGAATCACCTTCCAGCAATGGTATTTCCGAACCGATACGATATTGAAACCTTCAAGAAAAGAGCTTATTCCTTTTTAAAAGGCCGATAACGTACAAGTAATTCCCTGGTGTTGCGGGTGCTTATAGGCGGCGGTATTCACTTACCATCAGGTGAGCCGCATGCTCGTTTATCCCCTGTGTTATAAAAAAAAAATACAATCAATTATGCGTTGTGCCTACACTTGTAATATTTCTGTCAAAACTTGTGACCCTTCTTTTATTTTTAGTCTCCACTAAAATATATTTAAGTTCAGGGTAAAAACCAGTCTACATCCGGACGCGTTGAATTATGTAGCGACACCGCATCACATCATATATAACAGTGGTGGATACCACCGCGCTAAAGCGTAAACATCTGCCATACGCACTGAGCTGAAGTGGTACACCACCTGTGCTAACGGTTTACGCTGGCGGGGCACCTGTGGAGGCTGATAAGATGAGCATGAGGTCAGGTCAGTTAGCCCATCGTGACAAATTCACCAAGCGTTTATCACGATAGTTTCCAGGGAAAACCTGACAAGGTATATAGCTAGCAATGGGGTTAGTAGTCCACATTACTAGCTAAAATAATAATAATAATTTCAGGACAATTCACACAGCGCCATTTAGACCCAAGTTAAGCTAGCTAAAGCTTGTGTTATAGGTACTAGACAACTGATACTAATACATAGATATTTTTTTCGTAAATACATACATATTATACATAGAAAACACCCAGAAAGATACAAACAATCATACTCATGAATACAAATGTTTATGCCGTGGGAGGAATCGAACCCGCGACCATCGGTCGTAAAGCGGTGTGCTTGACCGCTAGACCACCGAGGTCGTCAAAAAGCTAAAAGTTTATTTAATGTGGACCCATTGATAACAATGTTAGGTTGACCTCTGACCCTGAAACGAGTGTGACAAATTCCACGTGTGAATTTGCCATAATCGGGTAACTGAGCTGACCTCATTCTCAGCTTAACATCCGTTAACGTAGGTGGGTCTTCAACTCCATTACAATCCTATAAAAAACGTATAAAAGGAGAAAATGACATTTGAATATGGTTAATTCTAATAATGTTTTTATATTCTAATCTTCTAGTAACTTCAAATTGCAGAAAATATATGGTATTTTATTTACTTGCCTAGAGTTGAAGAGTATGGAGAGCGATTTTATTATGTAACTCCCAAAAATCACATCAATCGCATTAGTCAAATACACATTATTAGTAATTTTATATATATGTCGCAGAATCAACAAAGAGGATCAATTGATTAACTTCTACTAAAATAGCGCCATCTGTTATCGTTGTTGGAAACGTCAAGCAGTTTGCTTGGGTGAGGCCGGTACAGGGCAAAGCAGGTTTGGGGCATGAGTCGGGCAACCTCCTCGTATGTTCCTGCCATTGGGAGGCTTCCCCATCCTCGTGGATATGTCCGCGGGGAACGGTGGCCGAGCAATGGTTTGGTTCTGGTACGCCCTGGGATATGTCGGCCGATAGTCCGGCGAAGGGGGGCGGCGCAGGCTGGGACAATGGGCCCAGGTGGGGCCTGTCCCGGCCGTTAAGCGTCGCGTTGGTGGCCCGCTCCTGCTATGACTCTACTCTTGTAGAGACACGTGCGGAGCGGGCGCGGCTCAAGACTGCCGCTCACACAACAGGAGCCGAGATGGGGGGCAGGCGCAATCCGTATTCCGGTGCGTCTTCCCCACGATTGGCGGAGGCGGGGGAACTGGGAAGAGTTCCCCCCACGCGTTGAGGAGGGCCCGCTTGCGGGCAACCGCCGCTGGGGTCGCGGTTGATTGCCAGCTCGATCCTGGCACTATGGCGGCGAGGAGGAATATCGTGGGGTTTTTGGTGAGTAGGAGTCTCACAGTACCCGTCAGTCCAACCCCTGAGACGGCCGGTAAGGCCGGTAATCCCTCCATAAGGGATTTTCCCCACAAAAAAAAAAAAAAAGGGTAAATCAGGTTTGACAACAATTACGAAACGTCACCTTTCAATTGGGCGCGAGCGCGAGAGTTTGTTCTGCACTCTGTACCGAAATTGCCGTGTTTCCCTGAATAATCCGTTTTCATCTGGCTGATTGTTGGTGATTTTATTATTTTGTTATCGGGAGTGAGTGAATAGATGATTATAATTTGAATTAAGACTACTATTTCTTGCCTACACCATGCCCAACATGGGTTCTGATGACGAGGTGTCCCAAATAAACGAAGTACCCTCGTTATATGTAATATTTATTTAACTGTAATATACTAGGTCAATTCCTTTACGAAATCAAAGAAGCATTAACACCGAATGGTATACTACCGAATGATTTGCAGAAGTTTTCTCTGTTGTGACCAACAAGCGATCAAACATAGGGCTCCGAGGGCTACTGTTCCGCCACGATAATGCCCCAGCAATAAAACCGAGGGACTTCCTAGACAGCACACCGGTCAAACTCCTGGGTCACTCCTTACAGCCCTGACCTAGCATCGTGTGACTTCTTCTTATTCCGAAAAATAAAAAATTAGCTCAGAGGGATACAATCTTCGTCGCTGAATGATGTTCTTTCAGCGTTGGAGCAGTCTGTAAACAAGGTGTCAGCGGCAGACTGGAAAAAGTGTTTCGAAAACTGGTCTAGACGCATGAAACTTTGTATAGAGGGTGGTGGAGAGTACTTTGAAGAGATGTAATAAAAATGTATTTACCTATTGAATATTTTTTTAGAGTCATAAATGTTTCTGGGAGTCCCACATATGTAACAGAAAGAACTGCAGTGCTATTGCCGCAATTGTATTGATATATACTGATTTAAGTTTGACGTGGTCATTATTTATACCAGGAAGATGGCTATAGACTCTCTAATGCCTAGAATCCAGTGATTGGTTTAATTAAACAAAAACATAAAACGCGATCACAAAGTGTATTAAGACGTGAAGATACTGTGAGTATAGTTTGCCGAGATGAATATCGAGCGAGTTCCAATAGTAGCAACAAACGAAGACGTGTGAAGGTAGACGAATATGTCTGCCCATAAAAGATTTATTTTCCATCTACCCGCTGCTCTTCAGTCTACCCGTGATCATGGTAGTTGAAACACTGCCGAAATATCGGGAACTCAATAAAAAAAACGTGGTAAGATCCCGTGATTTACTAATTATTGTTTGTTTGTTTGTAATACTTTATTGTACAATAATATTATAAATAAAAGGACACAATTGACTTAGAAAAAAAAACATGCGTACAATGGCGGACTTATCCCAGAAGAGGGATTTCTTCCAGTCAACCTTTGAGTTACTGAGAGGAATTGCGCAGTGGTGGAAATAGGTACAATAAATAATACGCGTCACAATGACATATATAACCAATAATATATACAGAAAATACACAAAAATATATATACATATACATACATACATACATACACATACATATACACATACACACACCAGAAAGGAAAAGAAAAATAATGTAAATAAGTGGAGCATTAAAAAAGCGCAGACTCAGAATGACTCCAGAGCTTAATAAGATGTCTCTTAAGAGAACTGATCGAAGGCGATAGTCTAATCTCTGTGGGGAGTGAATTCCATAGGCTAATTATTGTATTGATAATCTTCTCTAATAAATTCGTGTACAATACCTCAATGTATCCCACATGGCTTGTCTTATTTAAGTGACGCTCTGGTACGAGAATGTTGAGAGGACGTAAAACGTGGAGGTTTATTTCAAACAGAAATAATTGCCTCCATTCCGTTCGTTGATTTAGTAGCGGTGGGCGAAATTACTGAGCCTTCTCAAAATAAGATTGAGCATGCGGCTGATTTATATATTTTTCGGCATAAAAACAAAGGCGACATATAGTCTGTATGTATGGAAGATATACGTTACAGTTTTTAATATTCTACATATCTACAATATTTTATTTTTCCTTTTATAGTGTGTACATGTGTAAGTATTGAGAAACTCTTTTTTTTTATAACACAGGGTACAAACGAGCATGCGGCTCACCTGATGGTAAGTGATTACCGCCGCCCACGAGCACCCGCAACACCAGAGGAATTGCAAGTACGTTGTCGGCCTTTTAAAAAGGAATAAGCTCTTTTCTTGAAGGTTTCAATATCGTATCGGTTCGGAAATACCATTGCTGGAAGGTGATTCCACAATGTGGTTGTGCGAGGCAAAAAGTTTCTAGAAAACCGCACTGTGGAAGACCGCCATTCATCCAGATGATCAGGATGGTATTTCAGTTTCTGGCGGGTGGTACGGTGGTGAAACTCAGCAGCTGGTATTAATCCGAACAATTCCTCAGAACACTCCCCGTGATATATGCGGTAGAAAATGCACAGAGATGCAATATCTCGCCGCAAAGCCAATGGGTCGAGAGTATATATATATATATATATTCTTTTGATATTAATATTTGATAAATGATAGCGTAGCGGCTTTTGTATTGATTGCCGCATGCATCCTCATGTAAAGTGCGAATACTGTAACTACCATATAGTAATTTTTGTAGCTGTGACGTGGTCGAGTGGAATGAGTAGTCATGCTCACTAAAATGTCCAGACATGTGGCGGCGTGGTGGGCCGGGTCATTGGGCTCCCTAAAATATGGTCGAGTGCAGTGATGGCTGGCTCATCCGTCATACTCGTGAACGAGTGCTGCTTGTAGGGACTGGTCTGCTCTTATCACTACGACTGATTTAATCTTATTGTATATTTATATTTGTCCCAAAAAATTAGTGCTGGTTGGTAGTTTGTATTCACACGTTTCGACTTGTAAATGTAAACTTACAAGAATTAATGAGCAAGAAGCTTGTTCTTCTTGTGATGAGACAGTTTTCCGAACGAGTGGTAGATAAAAAACAAATTGTTATGACTATTCAAAAGTGCTTAAATTAAGTTTATTTGAATAAATGATTTTCTATTCTATTCTATATTTAAAGTTTTCTTGTATTCTTTAATCAAAATTATGTATTATGTCACTTAACTGTCTACCATCTTACCATTAAATACATTACAATTTCTGCAACAGTAGGTATACGTATGTATAGATATAATTATGTTTCTCTAGCATAAAATTAGTTAGCGATTTCTGTTCAATGTCCAGAAACGAAATAAGCTTTATAAAAAACTCAAACGAAGCTCTGTCGCCTAGGTACTAACTTTTAAACAACTAACTGACACTGTAGCATCAAACATAATGAAACTCAACTGGTAATGTGTAGTTTTCACAGATGTAGCTTGGCGGTCGCCATGTTTGTTTTGTGCTGAATTAAATATGTTTTGCAGAGTTGCATCACGTTTGGGAGTACATTAATATTTACGTTTAGAAGATAAATTAGTTTGTTCGTTTGTTTTGGACAGTCCTATGGTACGTTGGCACAGAGTATATATGAAACAACACTTTGCTTTTTGGACGTTCGTAGGTATGACGTTTTAAAGAGAGTTAATGAGATTTTGTTTAGTTTTTATAAATAAATGTATCCCATAATTCATGTTACAGAACTATTAAACACTAGCTGACCCGCCCACGAGTTGCTGTGCGTTCTTGAATAAAATAATATTGCGACTATAAATTGAGATGTAAGCTATCCTATCTTTCAAGTTGAATCAAACTACACACAATGTGCAATTCAAATTTGCAATCGGTTCAGTTTAGGAGTCCATCGCAATTTTTATATATAAAGATTTGTATTTCTATATTAAGCAAGGGATATATCACATATTGCATATGAAAATATCATCTATGCCAGGAAGAATATAGACAGTTTCAAAAGAGTTAGTGATTGTACTAAAAAGCTTACGTAACAATAACAAACTGATTTTACCTAAATGTCGTTTGGCTAAAGTTAGTAATTCGTTTTATGGCAATTGCCAGAAAAAAGATTTAAATGTCAAATAAAACAGTTCCTTTGCAAAAAAGCTTACTATAAAATTGAAGAATTCGTTAACGATAATAATGTTTTTATAGAAAAACTTTAAATCTATAGCACTGACAATATTATCTGATTACATTAATAATGAGTGCGTAGCGACTTCTATGTTGATTATCGCATGCCTCTTACTTGTTATATTGTAATTATTTATATAAAAAAAACATCTATTAAAAAGAGCAACACACAAGTTTCTTGCTCATTCTTCGAATGATGAATCTGCATTCCGAATGAGTGGTAGAATCAAAATATGACTATTCAAAAGTGCTTGTAATGAGTTTATTTGAATAAAGATTATTTCTATTTCTATTTCTATTTCACTTAATAACTATATATATATATATAATACTACCTGCCCCGCAAACGTTGTTTTTCCAGGCGGACGAAGTCGCGTGTACAGTTAGTTATATATAAAAAATAAAAGTACATTCTAATAATTAAAATCCCAGTTGGGGTCAGAGTCAGAGTGTTGTCAACTCTCGATATTGTGGTGAATGCAACAATTAATATGCCTACATGTTGATGAGATTGATTCCCATGAGGCAGGACGGATGTGCTTCTACCATTATTTGGTTTGCTAACAGGGTTACTATAGACAGAGAGTAGTCAAAACTGTACATCTATACATGTAATTAAAATTGGAGTGTCTGTTTGTAAAATTGAAATAATTGTTTTTTTTACTACATGCATATATATAAAAATTTATGACTGTCTGTCTGTATGACTGTTTGTTCCGGCAAATCTGTGAAATGACGGACTGATTTTGACGGGACTTTTTTGACAGGTAGCTGATGTAATAAGGAGTAACTTAGACTATTTTTATTTTAGAAAATAAAGTTAAATTCGCAGGTACAGCTCATATACATACATAATATACGTTTAAACTGGGTTATTTTAGGTTGTACCTAGTTTTGGAGTTTATTTCGGACAAACATAATAATACAGCGTCGGTGGTCTAGCGGTTTAGCACAACGCTTTACACCGGTGATCTCAGGTTCGATTCCTCGCACGGTACAAAAATTTGTATCCATTAGTATTTTTGTATATGGATGTTTTATATGTACGAGTATATTATTTATTTACAAAAAAAAATTTATGAACCTGTATCAGTTCTTATTGTCCATAACACAAGTTCTGCTTAACTTGTGACTAGATGGCGCTGTATTAATATTCCAAGATTATTATTATGATCCGAAACTTTTATATATAGGACTTATGAAATGTAAATCTATGTAATAACTACTTCCATACATAAGTAGCTACTCGCCCGGCTTCGCACGGGTATACATGCATTATATATACAACCTTCCTTACAAATCACTCTATCTATTAAAAAAACCGCTTCAAAATACATTGCGCAGTTTTAGAGATTTAAACATACATAGGGACAGACAGCGACAGCGACTTTGTTTTATACTATGTAATAATAATGATGACTAGCTACTCGCCCCGGCTTCACACAGATGTACATTATTTATTTATTTTAGAATCACTCTATCTATTAAAAAAAACTGACTAAGCGGTTTTTTGAAGATAGTTTCTTATAATCTTAGGTTGTTATAATATAAAATAAGATTACATGTAGCGTCAATACTGTATTCATTACAATTTTCGGGTATAATGAACGCAAAAAATAAATGTTCAAGTAGAAAAAGAGCATTATTCTGAGCAATTTCTCCCAAACAACATTAAGGGCCGCCGCTGAAATGCTCCAACTTTGATAGAAGATTTATGCGTAGATGTGGAGTGAACTTGGCCAATTTTTTTTATATTCTCGCAACGTTAAGAAAATAATCTAACATATAATCAACTTGCCATTGTAGGGGAAAAAATTGTGATTAAAAATGACATGCGTATATTTTTTTCGGACTACTCTAATGCTGTTGGCCGCAGCTGGCCTTTACAGCTTCACCGGACGTTAGGGGGCGAGTGCAGATGGCACTCCAAACCAAGGAAGGACTTATGGAGCGGTTGAAGGCCAACTCCTGCCTGACGGGTACGACTTTAGTCTGAGGGCACCACTAGGGGTTCGAACCTCGGCTCAGGCCGTCGTAATATCGATCCCCGTTTGAATTCCCCTGACGGCCAACTCCCGCCTGACGGATATGACTTTTGTCTAACGGCAATGCGAAAGTTTCAGATATATATATATATATATACACATACACGTTTATATATATATAGATACACGTTTGTTACTCTTTCACTCAAAAACTACGGAAGGATTTTTATAAACTTACAGTAATATAGAATACTAGCTACTCGCCCCTGCTTCGCATGGGTGTACATGTATATCTATCTATCTAAATATATATAACTCAAAGGTGACTGACATAGTGATCTATCAACGCACAGCCTAAACCACTGGACGCATGCAGGTAGATGTTATGACGTAGGCATCCGCTAAGAAAGAATTTTGATTAATTCTACCCCCAAGGGGATAAAATAGGGGATGAAAGTTTATATGAAACTTTGTCAATTTTAAACCGATCGGGCTGAGACTTTGCATGCATAAAGCTACTATGACGTAGGCATCCCTTAAGAAAGGATTTTGATAAATTCCACCCCTAAGGGGATAAATTAACGCGAGCGAAGCCGCGGGCAAAAGCTAGTGTATATATAAATAAGAAATTCCTTCCTCTAGAATCACTCTATCTATTAAAAAGGTTCAAAATCCGTTGCGTAGTTTTAAAGATTAAGCATACAGGATAGACAGCGACAGCGACTTTGTATTAGACTATGTAATGATGATGATACACAGAACTACATATGGGCTATAATTTTCATACGGATGAAGCCGCTGGCACTTATAGTATTAATATAAGAATAAGGAAAGAAATTTCAACAAGCAACTATGTGAGTGAACACTGAAATATATTTTCTTTCAGCTCCGACGATAAACTGTTTGTGCTGTTAAGTGAATAGCAAGGAACAATAGCTTCAGATGCCTTCCAAGGAACAAAGGAGGACGTATGATATATGTATTTTGTGACACACACTGTTGTCCGCTAATTGAACTATATATAAACTCCTATACACTAGCTAATAGTCACCTACTTACCACTGTGATTATAAGTATCATTATCATTAAACAGTATAAAACAAAGTCGCTGTCGCTGTCTGTCCCTATATATGCTTAAATATTTAAAACTACTCAACGGATTTTGAAGCGGTTTTTTTCAATAGATAAGAGTGATTCAAGAGGAAGTTTTATATATATAATACACGTATATCCGTGGGAAGCCGGGGCGAGTAACTAGTTATTATTATTACATAGTATAAAACAAAGTCGCTGTCGCTGTCTGTCCCTATGTATGCTCAAATCTTTAAAACTACTCAACGGATTTTGAAGCGGTTTTTTTCAATAGATAAGAGTGATTCAAGAGGAAGTTTTATATATATAATACAGGTATTTTTAAGTTTAAGTGTGTGAATATAATCACTTAGTCATTTATCTTAATTGTTTAAAAGATATATAATAATATAAACACATACATATACAAACAGACATACATACATATATACTACTTTGTTGCCTAACCTAAATGTTTCTAATTCTGCTGTAAGTTCTAAATTGTCTGATTACCCATGAGCCAAGTGCGATGGCGGAATATTGTAATACAGGTTGTTCTAGCACATGATCCATTCTATTTTCTTAAATTTTTATATTTACAAGATAATAATAATAATAATAACTCTTTATTGTGTACACATAAAATAATGAGAAAATACAGTAAATAGTAAAATAATAACAAAAGGCGGTCTTATCGCTAAATGCAATCTCTTACTGACAACCTAGAAGAGAGGACTTATGTACATAGAATAGTGTAGGTGGCACACATAAGACACTATTATTATACTACTAGATATACATACTTACATTAGGGATAAATATATAAACCTACATATATACATACATATATACTACATATTGGAAGAAATGATAAAAAATAAAATAAAAAAATGTACTATGAAGAGAGATCTTAGTCTATTTTTAAATGATGCATGTGTTTGAGCTGATGGAATGGAGAGAGGTAGAGAGTTCCAGAGGCGAATGGCTTGGACAGTGAAGGAGTTGGAATAATATGTGGAGGAGTGAGCAGGGATCGTCAAACATAGGCTTCTGGTACTACGCAAAGCAGAACCGGGGGATTTAATATGAAATTGGAACTTGGTTTTTAGATATTCAGGGGTGGAGGGGTGGAAAAGAATAGAGTAAAGGAGGGATAATATATGAAAATTGATGTTCAAGATGTTTATTATTATTAAAAATAAAATACTAATAGTGGAATGGAAATAAATGTTTATTATTAATACATTTTGTAGTCTCCAATTTCTTCGGTGTTATGTATTATTATTATTAATTTCAGTATAGTTGCATTTTTTCAGCTTTTCGTGGTTGGTTTTCACACGTTTCGACTTGTAAATGTAAAGTAACAAGGATTATTTACAAGAGCAACACTCAAGTTTCTTGCTCGTTTATCTTGTGAGACGAGACAGCCTTCCGAATGAACGTTATATTAAAAAAATGTTATGACTATTCAAAAGTGTTTAAATTAAGTTTATTTGAGTAAGTGTTATTTTATTCTATTTTAAATTGTCATTCAATTAATTTCTAAATTCCTGGCCCTAGTTAGTAGTGTTTCTTTGTAATATAATATATATATATATATATATATAAATAACCACAATTTCCTGGTTTCCTTTATCTCCCACAGGTGTTATGTACTTTTGATATATTTCCAGAAATTTTTAGACTGTTCGAGAGGTATTTAAATTATTGTTATAAACATTTTGTAGCGGAATCCATTGGACAACTCTGAAGTCCTTGGGAGGCCGTTATAAAAATATGCATAACAGCAGTGAAGTGGTTGTCGTGTCGCGCGTCTGTCCGTCGCTCACAGTCTGCATGTATTATTCAACCCGCCATCCGAAACCTTGCAGCGGTTTAAAACAAATTTCGACTTTATCATAATGTAAACTGTTTCAAGAAACTCCGACGAGCGCGGCGACGTGACGTGTATTATTTTAAAAAAACATGGCAACTTAGCGATAAGACCGCCTTTTGTATCAGTGTATATTTTCCATTTTAATTGTTTTTTTTTTTGTTTTTGTTCTGTAATTGGTGCAATAAAGAGTATAAAAAAAAAAAAAACACCAACGGAACTTTTTTCTCTCTGGCAATCTTTTTCTGACATTTTTTATGGATGACTAGCTGTACTCGCGACTTCGTCCGCGTAAAATAGTTACCTTGACTAAATAAAGAAAAAAAAAGTTTTATGACCTAACCGAATAAAAGCCAAATGAAAAAGTTTCAAACGAATTAACATAAAAACTTTCATCCCCTATTTTATTTTGCCCCCTTAAGGGTATATTTTTACAAACTTTGAATGTCATAATTATTTACATTTAATCAACAGCCTCAATAATAAGTTTCAAGCTTCTAGCTTAAAAAATGACAAAATACATAAAAAAAATTATCCCCTAATTTATTTAACCCCCTTAAGGGTAAAATTTTTAAAAACTTTGTATGTCATATTTATTCATATTTCATTAGCAGTCTCAAAAATAAGTTTCAGGCTTCTAGCTTCAAAAATGACGATTCTTCAATACAATCTTTCAACCCCTTACAACCCTTTTTTCGGATTAAAAAGTAGCCTATGTCCTTTCTCAGGTTTTAGACTATCTGTGTACCAAATTTCATTTAAATCGGTTCAGTAGTTTTGGCGTGAAAGCGAGACAGACAGACAGACAGAGTTACTTTCGCATTTATAATATTAAGTAAGGATAAGGATAATGGGATGGTGCACCCGTCTGCGCTAACGGTTTACGCTGGCGGGGCACTAGTGGAGGATGATAAGATGAACATGAGGTTAGGTCAGTTAGCCCATCGTGACAAATTCAACATGAACTTATCACGTTGGTTTTCAGGGGAACCGCGTGGAGATCAACCTGACATGGTACGTTGGTAGCAATGAGATCATTAGTCTACATTTCTAACAATGCCATTCCACCTGACCCCTTTTTTTATGGATGATAATGGTATGGTGCACCCGCCTGCGCTAACGGTTTACGCTGGCGGGGCACCAGTGGAGGATGATAATATGAGCATGAGGTCAGGTCAGTTAGCACATCGTGACAAATTCACCAGGAATTTATCACGAGGGTTTCCAGGGAACCGCGTGGAGGTCAACCTGACATGGTACATTGATAGCAATGGGTTCATAAGTCCACATTACTAACAATGCCCTTCCACCTGACCCCTTGCAGTTTGTCATAGACCCCTGGGGGTCGATATACACCACTTTGGAATTACTAGATAGTACTAGTGATAGTTGTCTGCACCGGATGAGTGTGTTTTCTTCTCCAAATGTCTATCAATCTTTAATTTTTTTTTTTTGACGACCTCTGTGGTCTAGCGGTTTAGCACACCGCTTTACGTCCGACAATCGCGGGTTCGTTTCCTCGCACCGCACAAACATTTTACTGTAGACTGTATCTGCCTGCGTGTTTTCTATGTATAATATGTATGTATTTAGGAAAAAAAAATATCTATGTACTTGTATCCGTTATCTAGTACCCATAACACAAGCTTTAGATAGCTTAACTTGGGACTAGATGGCGCTGTGTGAATTGTCCTGAGATTTTTTTTTTCCTGCAAGTAACAAACATTATACATTAACTAGATATTGGTTATCACGTTCTTGTATTTATTGCATGTATATATAATTGTAAAACAATTCATCATAAAATAATTAATCTAATTGTAAAATAGTCAATTGAAGTGTACATATTCTGCATAATTTTGGTATCCGCGTTCCCAGCCCCCAAGATACAGACCTGACCTAGTATGCGGACTACATATAATAGAAATATATAAAAATTGTATTGTAGTAAATATGTAAATGTAAATCTATATACAAATGTAAATATGAATCTATATAAATAAATAAATAATAAAAAAAAATGTCTGCCGTTGAGCAACAACTTCCAATCCCAAAGGGCTGGATATTTGATAAGAGTTATACGTCTGCGAACTTAGCACATCTCTGAGGAATCTGAGAATATCTACTCAACGTTCACCTGTGTACACAATGGTATTCGGTTACTGTACAAGTATGTTACAAAGGAGAAAGTGTCGAGGCAAGCGTAATATTGGCGAGGGTACAGTAGTTCTTACCTACCATTGTAGCGTATATATAACTAGCTTTTAACCGCGGTTTCGCTTTAAATCCATTAAATAAGTATTGGAGATCTTTACAATTGATTTATAACTTAATTACTGGCTGTTAGATGTACCAAAATGTTGATATTTTATTTTATTGTTTTTATAAAAAAACAGTTTTTTTTAAATCCTATGTTCATTATAATACCTCCAAGATCATGCGTACGGTCATATAATACATATAAATAAAATTTGAGTGTCTGCTTGTAATATTAAAATAACTGTTTCTTACTACATGCATCTGAATATAAATACGATACATACACCAAAATAACATTTTTTACAATTTTTGTCTGTCTGTCTGTCGGTCTGTTTGTTCCGGCTAATCTCTGAAATGGCTGGATCGATTTTGATTTGATTTTGACCGGACTTTTTTTGGCAGGTAGCTGATGTAGTAAGGAGTAACTTAGGCTACTTTTATTTTAGAAAGTGAAAGTTAAATTCCACGCGGACGAAGTCGCGGGAACAGCTAGTGTAAAATATAAAAAATGCCAGTGATTCTCATTGTAGGTCTAACAGATATGAACAGTAACATATTACTGCTGTGTCCCGTCTATGCCCAGACATATATTTTTTTTTCTTGACAATTCACACAGCACCACCTAGACCCAAGTTAAGATAGCTAAAGCTTGTGTTACAGGTACTAGACAACTGATACAAATACATAGATATTTTTTTTCGTCAATATATTATACATAGAAAATACCCAGACCGATCGAAACAATCATACTCATGAATACAAATGTTTGCGCCATGCGAGGAATCGAACCCGCGACCATCGGCCGTAAAGCGATGTGCTAGACCGCTAGACCGGAAGTCGTCAATATATCTCAGTCTACACACTGAAAAATAGTTCCTAAATCTACCTGCATTACGGTTCAAATAGATGAGACTGAGTTTGAAAAACCTCTCTCAGGAAAGCCTAATATATTCATAATAAATATTCAACGACTTTAAAACGAATCATGTATCAATTATAGAAACGACATCAACATCTAATCGTATAACATGAAAAAGCTGTTTGTTGCGTAAAAGCGAATTTTGTCAACAGTATATTCAAAGAACAGTATATTCATTTCATTTTAGAAAAATAAAGTTAAATTCCACGCAGACGAAGTCGCGAGCACAGCGAGTTATCTTATATACAATTCATATTTAACTTAAAATTTTAACTTTATTACTGACTAGCTATTCCCGCGACTTCGGTAAAATAAAAGTAGCCTACGTTTTTTACAACATTTTATAAAATGATATTTTCGTATACCATATTTACCATATTTCAATATTACAAACAGACACTCCAATTTTATTTATATGTCGGTATAGACATAGAAAATAATTTAAAAATTTAACAACATATCTGAATAATTTAGATATTTTCATAAAAAATAAGATATAGATACGAATACGTATAATTAGTAAAAATCACGGGATCTTACCACGTTTTATATCTATTTGCTGAGTTCCCGATATTTCCGCAGTGTTTCAACCACCATGATCACGGGTGAACTGAAGAGCAGCGGGTAGATGGAAAATGAAATCTTTTTATGGACAGACATATGCGTCTACCTTCACACGTCCTCGTTTGTTGCTACTACTGTAACATAAAACGTAGTAAGATCCCGTGAGTTTTACTAATATATACGTATAAACAATGACCGTGTCAAATTTATAACAGTATATATGAATAGTTGTAGAATCATACACAAAAGTACATTCGGACTAACGGAACAAAGAGTACAGTGAACGAAGTATATCGCTCGCTCTAAATCGAACGTTGATCACAAACAGTTGACATCAACTGATTCGGATATCCATTGTGAATTCACCTTAAATCATTTGAGACCACATCCGAGTCATGTAACGTCTCGTAAATCGGCTGAATGTATGAGAACGATTGCAGCCAGTGATGCCAGACTATCATCTTAATTTCCACTCAAATTTGATCTTTAACCCCTCTAAAAATAAAGTTTAATATACAATCCCACTAGAAAGAAAAATATTTTTTAAATACTATTTGTATTATTAGAAAATTACACATTATTGATATATTTGACGGTCTCGGTGATCTAGTTGTTAAGCATTCTGCTTCCTTCCGGTGGTCGCGAGTTCGTTCATTCCTGGCTGTTTGAATTTATCTCAGTATTTTCTTGATTATATATGTATTTACAATATTTTTTTGTAAGTAACAATAAAATTTGAGTATTTAATTGAATTAGTGCCATTTGGTAGTTTTTTTTTAAGAATTAAATTATTTAAAAGAGCAACACGCAAGTTTCTTGCTCGTTCTTTTTGTGATGAGACAGCTTTCTGAATGAGTTGTCTTGTACCCAACACACGGTCTGCTTGGGACTAAATGGCATTGTATGAATTATCTATATTAGTACTATGTGATCGTTCAACAATTTAAAAATATTAAAAAAAAAAAACAAAATTCAAATTATCCTTATTCATGGAGGTATATTACAGACTCTTATGATATGTCAAATCTACCGTCAGTTCGGAATGATTTCGAGATGAGAAGAACTGACATGAAACTCAGCTCGTATTCTTTTCAAATAATTGTTATACATGTTTACAATAATACAGATTCATTTATAAATTCAAATTTGGGTGAATAGAGTCTATCAGTATACCTTCAGCATATGCTATTGTGAAAGCAAATAGTGTAATCGGTGCTCGTAACCCGAACCCAGATTATAGATAGTAAAATTTTTCTTGCTTGCTTTTGTAACACCTCACTTGTGTTATAGATTTTTATAGTCAGCTAGCATTTACACACGTGTATGAAAAAAGTCCACGAACAACAACTGCACATGAATGAGATGAAAGTGCTGAGATGGTCTGGTGGTGTGACACGCCTGGATAAAGTCCGCAACGAGTATATCAGAGGCTCCTACAGAGTAGCTCCTATAGTGGAGAAAGTGCGAGAAAGTCGCTTACGCTGGTATGAACATATTCAAAGACGCAAAGATGACTGGTGATTAAAAAAGTGCTCAAGATACCAAACTCGATCAGAGGTAGGGGCAGGCCACGCGCCACTTGGGGCGTGAGTCGGGCAACCTCCTCGTATGTTCCTGCCATTGGGAGGCTTCCCCATCCTCGTGGATACGTCCGCGGGGAACGGTGGCCGAGCAATGGTTTGGTTCTGGTACGCCCTGGGCGGGATAGTAGTAGTTCCTTCGGGATATTGCTACTATGTCGGCCGATAGTCCAGCGAAAGGGGGCGGCGCAGGCTGGGACAATGGGCTCAGGTTGGGCCTGTCCCGGCCGTTAAGCGTCGCGTTGGTGGCCCGCTCCTGCTATGACTCTACTCTTGTAGAGACACGTGCGGAGCGGGCGCGGCTCTGTGTGGGCGGCAGTCTCAGGGGTTCAAGTCTGCCGTCCACACAACAGGAGCCGAGATGGGGGGGAGACGCATCCCGTATTCCGGTGCGTCTTCCCCACGGTGGGCGGAGGCGGAGGCGGGGGAACTGGGAAGAGGAGGGCCAACCCCTTAGATGGCTCTCCATGAGGGATTTTCCCCACGTAAAAAAAAAAAAAAAAGGCCACGCGCCACTTGGTGCAATAATATTATTGCACCAAGTGGCGCGTAATAATTCTTAATATTAAGAAGCAGATGTACCAGGACAACCTTACTATACAGATAACCCAGAACAGAGTTCTCTGACGCAGATGTACCGGGAGACTCGACCAGATGAACTGGGGACATGTGTTGGACAAAGAAGAAAGAGCTAGCATTTACACACGTGGGTATTATAGCCCGCTTCTCCCAGACCCCCCCAATTCTGGGGAGTTGGTCGTAATCTGGCATCCCTGATTGCAGCGGACCGCGTCCTCGCTGCGGGCGATACGCGGCCACCGTGCGGTTTTATTGCGATCGCTGCGCGGTACGATAGCGTTGAGTTACGACTCGATCCTTCACTCGTATAATTGCGCCGCTCTGTAGCGCCGCAAAAATTACCCGCGCTCCATAAATTAATTGAGTTTGCACAGCGATGTTCACATTAGCTACCCCGTGATATGCATACGCAATTTTTAATGCTGTACAAGGAACGCTCTCTGTTTTATATAATGTTTTTTTAATGGATGATAACCGAATAGTGCTTCCGTCTACGCTAACAAATTAAAATTCAACAATCATTTATTCATGTAAGACATTTTAGCCGCTTATGAACGTCAAATTTTTTATATTATAATTCATTCCCTACCGTCCAGTTGAGTATAAAGATTCAAATTAGAAGAACTGGCTAAACATTCAATCGAATTTCTTATTATTTTTTTGTTTTTAATGTTATTTACACCTTATAGTGTCTATGTCTAACATTAAATGAAAATTCCGTGCATGAATAACTATTGCCATGCACGCTCGTCATTCAAGTAATCGTTTAGAATAATTGTTGTGGGTACGATTATAATGATACTATGTTGTTGGTCGAGACGATGTATATTACAGATGATAATAAACTGTCAATATGTACATAGAACTAATGATCTTATATACTAAATAACAATAGGAAAATGTAAGGTGAAGTGACATAGTTTTGACACAGCAGTGCTTAGTACACTATATTGGATTTGTCTTACTAGACATTATTAAATGCAATTATTATTTTGATGTATCTAGGTAACTGTGCCAGCCAAAAAACTAATTTACTCGTATAAATAAAAATTACAATGAATATGAACAAATGCGAGTTCTTCACAAATGAGTTAGATTTTCTTGGTTATCATATAACGAGCCAAGGGATGAAACCAACGCAAGAAAAATGGCAAGCAATCGACGAGTACCCTAAACCCACGACAGTCGAAGATTTACGTCGTTATTTGGGTATAATGAATTTTTATTATTACTAAAGTGCATAATGTCTTAAATTTTACAGTTAACTTTTATAATTTTTTTTGGTGTGTATATATATATTTTTTTCTCTCAAGGGGAGAATTACTATGTGACACAGTTACCTAGATAAAAATTAAAATTTCTAAATTCAAAAATCATTTATTCATGTAGGATATTTTAGCCGCTTATGAACGTCAAGTTTTTACTTTAGATTTTTTTTTTCCCTACCGTCCAGTTCGGTATATAGATCCAATTGAGAAGTACTGGCAAGAAACTCAATTGAATTACTTTTTTTTTTTAATCCAGTTATTTAGATACATCAAAATAATAATTGCATTTAATAATGTCTAGTAAAACAAATTCAATATTGTCTACTAGGCACTGCTGTGTCTAAACTGTGTCACCCCACCTTACATTCTCATTGTTATTTAGTATATAAGATCATTATTTCTATGTACATATTGTCAGTTTATTATCATTCACCCGCAACAATAGTCTTTGCTCTGTCTGTGGGACTGTGTATAGGGCGCTGGGGTCGGTGCAGCCAACGATGGTGGTAATTAAAGATGCAATATGTAAAAGTAACAGTATGTTATAAAAATATATGTCGTAACAAACTATATAAGAAAGCAAGGACAATAGTAGGAATAAGGAATTATAACAAAACCATAGCAACCGATATAAAATATAAATATTTAAAAATAAGGAATTGTCGTACTTTCCAGCGGCCCGAATGTAAGGAGTCCTGTACAAAAAAACTGATTTTTTTTCTACAATATTGATGTTTGTTAGGATTCACCTAACAAACATAAGTCCAGACATCCATCTTAACTTCAATGTTTGTAGTTTTAGTAGGATTTATAGCCAATTTGAGTTTTTTAAACTCGCGTGGTGTAGTGTTTTGAGTAGTCATGCTTACTAAAATGTCCAGACTTGTGGTGGCGTGGTGGGCCGGGTCATAGGACTCCCTAAAATATGGTCAAGGCGCAGTGATGGCTGGCTCATCCGTTATACTCGTAAACGGGTGCTGCTTGTAGGGACTGGTCTGCTCTAATCACTATGACTGATATCCTCTTATTAATTGTTTAACCAGTTGGTTATATATTCAATATTTTTTTCTATTTGAGTATTTAATTGAATTAGTGCTAATGGGTGGTTTGTATTCACACACTTAAACTTAAATTGTAAAGTAAGAATAAAATTATTCAAAAGAGCAACACGCAAGTTTCTCGCTCGTTCTTCTTGTGATGAGACAGCTTTCTGAATGAGCGGTAGATTAAAAAAAATGTGATGACTATTCAAAAGTGCTTCAATGTAAGTTTATTTGAATAAATGATTTCTACTCTATTCTATTCTATTCTATTCTTGGTATATAATTTAAGGATCACTTAATTGCAGTAGTTAGCGGTGGTCTTTCAATATTCATGCCCACTCGCCGGTCGATTATGCGCTATGAATATGCGAACGGTCGCGTCGTGTCGCGCCGCGTCGCGTCTTGTCGCTCGGTCCTTCAGGTACCCTGTTACAGTATGGTCACTGAGGATTTAAGCATGCAGAGTGTAAACTTTTCATAGCTTCACTTCGGATAGTCGCGAGTTCGATTCCATGCACGCTGCAAACATTTGTATTCATGAGCAGGATTGTGTATATCTACTATGTACCTAAGTGTTTAGTATCAGTTGTCTATTGCCCAGAACACAAGCTCTGTTTACGGTGAGACTGGATGGTGCTGTGTTAATTATCCAAAGTTACTTTATTATATAGTTTACTCGCTCAAAGCAGTTAGTTAATCATTATTGCGAGTACAGGTTTTCTTTCATTTTGCTGTTTAACAACATTATTTTTTTTATTTTTTTTATTGGGTTGTTTGGGCTATTGTCAGATACCTGAACCTGTAGCACTGCGACATACATGGATCTATTGTGCTCGCCCTTTTTCAAAGTCCGCTACCTAGACCCGTCAGGGACAAGAATTGAAGGATATTCTTAGGAGCGATGGTTTTTATCTCCTCGGGAAAGAGTGTAAACTTTCCAAAGGAGATATTTCGTTTATGCATGAGTGGGCTACAACCACATAGGATGTGAAGAGTGCGTTTTCTCTTCAGTTTGGCAGAATCTGCAGATTCTTGTCGTGTATAGGCCTAGGTAAGCCATATGCTTGTTCAACTTGCAGTGTCCTGTGAGGGCCCTAGTTATCATGCATATGTTGTTTTTACTCAATAGTAGTTGTTCGAGTAGTTTATTGTATTCTTTAACTACTATAACTAATAACTAAAGATATTAATATATTGTTATTTATTCTCAACTTTTATTTGACTGATACTTCGTTTAATTGCTGTCGTATTGTCACAATTCGATCCTCATTTTTAACGACTAAAGTTTCTAGGGCTGTATATTTTTATATTATTTTAGTTTGAAGAGAAACTACTGTCGCTGATGGTAAATGACATATATTTCAAATTGACAAATAATAGGACAATAGAAAAATGGATTTTAAATATATATAAAAAATACAATAAATGTCTAAGAAGGTGCAACGTGTACACTCATGCATGTAAAATATTTATGTTAGTTAATTTTTAACTAATGTTTCGGGTGAATAATACGAAGTTGTTGATCGAGACGATGTATATTACAGATGATAATAAACCTATAATATGTACATAGAAATAATGATCTTATATACTAAATAACAATAGGAAAATGTAAGGCGGGGTGACACAGTTTAGACACGGCAGTGCTGCAGTACACAATATTGAATTTGTCTTACTAGACATTATTAAATGCAATTATTATTTTGATGTATATACATAACTGTGTCCCATAACTAATATAAATTGATAATTGAATCAACCTTAAATCTAGACAATTCTAAACAATACTGTGTACTACAGAATATTTCTAAAATATAACGTTGATACAATTGTTCCTGTAGTTTGAATGGTATCGTTTAACATTTTCCACATTGAGCACTGACTGAAAAGTTTGAACTCTGTATGTTCGTTAGTCCGTGACACCGCAAGCTACGTCAAAGCTGAGGGTATGCTCTTTTGCATTGTTGAGAGTTTCACTAGATAAGTTGCATAATATGAGTGCCGTCTTATTTAAATTATGCAGTTTAATATTTGCCGTTGCATCTTTGTAAGGGATAAATGTTTTGAATTCTAAAACTCTTTTTTTTTGTATAAACTAATCGTCGCCCACTAGTTTATATAAAACTAACTGTTCCCGTGACTTCGTCCGCGTGGAATTTAACTTTAGTTTTGTAACATAAAAGTAGCCTAAAGAATTAAAAATTATTTTGTTCGTCTTAATTTATTCGTTGATAGGTTCAAACTAATACATTTACATCCTGCATCATCCCTTATTTTATCCCCATGGGGGTTGAATTTATCAAAATCCTATTTAAATGTCTTCATCATAGTAGCTTCAATCTTCAATTTCAGTTCAATCCGTCGAAAATCTAAGAAGATTTGTACAAACTTTCTTCCCTTATTTTATCCCCTTAGGGGTGGAATCTATTAAAATTCTTTCTTAGGGATGCCTTGTTATTTGTAGCTTTATGAATGCAAAGTCTCAGCCCTATCGGTTTAAAACAACAAAGTTTCATACAAACTTTCATCCCCTATTTTATCCCCTTGGGGCTAGAATTAATCAAAATCCTTTCTTAGCGGATTCTTACGTCATAACATCTTTATAGCTATTATGACGTAGACAAATTATATATATTTAAAGATTAAATAAATATTACACATAAAAGAACATATCGCCAGAAATAAAAAAGTAAAGACCGCACATGAAAATAGAAAATGGCGTCTTAATAACATTCATAATATCATACATATATGAGGTGTGTGTAGCTATAAATAAAATATTCATGAAAATCCGTCAAGGAAGTGTATTACTATACATATAAATAAAATTGGGGCATCTGTTTGTAATATTGAAATAACCGTATTTTACTACATACATACGAATATAAATACGATACATACAATAACATTTTTTACAACTTTTGTCTGTCTGTCTGTTAGTTCCGGCTAATCTCTGAAATGGCTGGACCGATTTTGACTGGACTTTTTTGGCAGGTAGCTGATGTAATAAGCAGTAACATAGGCTACTTTTATTTTAGAAATATAAAGTTTAATTCTACGCGGACGAAGTCCTGAGTACAACTAGTAATACCTAGATAAAAAATGTATTTTTTATACAAGAAACGTTTCTATTTTTATTTATACTTATACGTGTCACGAGCGCAGGGCTCGTGCGTTTCTTGTTGTGAGTATTTCCTCGAATTCCTTGTAATAAATATTATATCCTGATCTAGCCGATTGATCCCCCAAGCCAATTCAAAAATGTTATTTTGGTGTATGTACCGTATTTATATTCATATGCATATAGTAAGGAACGGTTATTTCAATATTACAAACAGACGCAGCAATTTTAATTATATGTATAGCTTTACTATAAAAAAATTATCAACGGTTCTTTCAATATTACAAACAGACGCTCCAATATTATTTATATGTATAGATTTACTACTAAAACATTATTTATCTATCTAAACATACATAACTCAAAGGTGACTGACTGACGTAGTGATCTATCAACGCACAGCCCAAACCACTAGACGGATCGGGCTGAAATTTGACTTACATGCAGGTAGATGTTATGACGTAGGCAACCGCTAAGAAAGGATTTTGATTAATTCTATCCCCAAGGGTATAAAATAGGGGATGAAAGTTTGTCAATTTTAAACCGATCGGGCTGAGACTTTGCATGCATAACGCTATTATGACGTAAGCTAAGAAAGGATTTTGATAAATTCCACCCCTAAAGGGATAAATTAACGCGAGCGAAGCTGCGAGCAAAAGCTAGTTTAGAATAAGTTTGCACGTTATTAAATAGTGGTATTTTATTTTTGTCGTTTTTATTTTCAACGACGTAAATGAAAAATATTAGGAAGGGAAAAAATGTTAATATAGAAAAATTTATGTTCATAGACGTCTAAAATGTTCTACATGAATTAATGATAGAAAAACTTTAAATCCATAGCACTGACAATATTAACTAATTAGACTAATAATGAGTGCGTAGCGATTTCTATGTTGATTATCGCATGCCTCTTACTTGTTATACTGTAATTATTTATATAAAAAAACATCTATTAAAAAGAGCAACACACAAGTTTCTTGTGATATGTTGTACTATTCAAAAGTGCTTGTAATGAGTTTATTTGAATAAAGATTATTTCTATTTCTATTTCTAATGGTTTTTGACTTTTATTTTATTATATTTTTTCTAAATGATATATAACCATATGGCGGTGATGTGGCTAATAGTAGTGTTAGCTAGGAGTTTAATAAGAAATGGACCTTTAACCAAACATGGCCTATGTTCCAGAAAACCCCTAATCTGCAAATGCATGCAAAGTATAAGACGAAAACATCGTAATTCGTGAACATTGGATTGCTAGCAGTTCAGAGAATGAACCAGGGTTGTCAATCATTTCGACACGTCATCTTTATTACCATTATCGTCATTACATAGTATAAAATAAAGTCGCTGTCGCTGTCTGTCCCTATGTATGCTTAAATCTTTAAAACTACGCAACGGATTTTGAAGCGGTTTTTTTAAATAGATAGAGTGATTCTAAACTTAGCAGAGATTAATTATAATTACTATTAACTATGAAATATTAAAATTTAAGATGGAGTCAAAGACGTCATTCGTAAATCTTCAGTTTTTACTATTTTAGTTTCACAATAAATATTTTTTTCTGTTTGTGGTAGCCCTAGAAGTTAAGGGTAGTTGAGGAGGTTTTGGATAAGGCGGTATTTTTTTTATTGGGTTGTCTGGGCTACTATCAGGTGCTCGGACCTGTAGCACTGCGACCTACATATATCTATTGTGCTCGCCCTTTTTCATAGTTCGCTACCTGGACGCGTCAGGGACAAGAATTGAAGGATATTCTTAAGAGCGATGGTTTTTATCTCCTCAGGATATAGTGTATACTTTCCAAAGGAGATATTTCGTTTATGCGTGAGAGGGCTACAACCACATAGGATGTGTAGTGGCGTTTCCTCTTCAGTTTAGCAAAATCTGCAGATCTTTGTTGTGCATAGCCCTAGGTTTGCCATATGTTTGTTCAACTTGCAGTATCCTGTGAGGGCAGGTGATGTCATCTTACCATTCCAGTTTCACAATAAAAATTATCCAAAAATCATATTTCTGTTTGTGGCAGCCCTAGAAGGTAAAGGTAGTAAGGAGGTGAGACAGGCGGTGTGGGGCGGGGGGTGGTTACGGCGGTAGGTGATGTCATCTTACCATTCCAGTTTAACAATAAAAAATATCCACAAACCTTTTTTCTGTTGCGGCAGCCCTAGAAGTTAAGGGTAGTAGAGGAGGTGCGACCGGCGTGGCGGGGCGGGGGGTGGTTACGGCGGTAGGTGATGTTATCGGTTGAATAATGGCGGGACATCGATCAAGTCGGTGTCCTCATTCGTCACCAACCTCTAACTAGTTTCTTTAAGATCTCACCTCCATCTATCTGCCAATGCGGCCGAGCACCGCCGAACGTGTAACTTCAAACGATCTTGAATTCTATTGCTTTGTGATAAGAAGCTGCTATGTCATTTGATTTTTCTATAAATATATCATCATTATAGGTATTTGTGATAAGTCAAATCTGCATTCTATATACTTAACGTAAGTCAATCATACCAGTTTTTTTTCCTTTCATTTCTTCCCGGATGTCAATTTCTAGGTTTTCTACTTTTTTAGAGACTATACTAATTCCACAGTTTACATTTTCGGTCTTATAATACATTATTTTATGTTCTAACTTATTGCTATTTGATTTTAATTTATTTTTCCCTTTTTTCTCTTTATATTTCCTTATCCTCTATCACTTTAATTATCCGTTCTAATTTAAACGACTGTATAGTCACTACACATCGTAAAGTATGCTTACTTGCTATTGGTCTTTGCTACTCTATGAATTGTTCCCTACATTCCGATTTCTTACTATTTTGTAATCAATAATAAAGTTCGGAATACAGTTCGAGTTGAGAATAACTTAGAAGAGACTATTTCGCCATCGAGAAGAAACTATAAGTCGTCTTATCCTATCTAATATCCGCTTAAAGAGCAGGAAGAGTTTTTTAGAAGGACAGATTTGACCAACGACCCTCATAAAGTTCGAACCAAAGTCGACTTATGGAAGAATAGAATAGAATAGAATAGAAAATCATTTATTCAAATAAACTTACAATGAAGACTTTTGAATAGTCATTACATTTTTAATCTACCGCTCGTTCGGAAAGCTGTCTCATCACAAGAAGAACGAGCAAGAAACTTGCGTGTTGCTCTTCAAGAAGTTAAATCATCCTGCTCCTTTAGACTTTATTAAACTAGCCGATCACCTGCCTCCAGGTAGCGACCTGCAATGGCCCACTTGGAAGTCGCTTAACAGACTGCGAACCCAGATGGCCTAACTGAAGGTACAACTTGGTAAAATGGGGTGTCGCTTCAAGGGAGGCTTGTGACTGCGGAGAGCTATCCCAGACTATGGCTCATCTGTTTACCTGTCCATTGTGCCCAACATCCTGCACAAAGGAAGATTTAAAAAACGCGACAGAATGCGCAAAAGTCGTATTTAACATTCATCATCATCTGCTTCTTCCTTATTTCCCATTTATTTGTGGTCGGCGTAATATGTTTTCTCTTCTCTTCGTCTCTGTTCGCAGTTATCTTGTTATTTACTCCCTTTCTTACCATATCATCTTTCACACAGTCCATCCATCTCATCTCTTTCGGCCTTCTTCTGCCCTTATAACCATCCTAATTCATATGTAACACCATCCTTAAAATATCTTCATTCCTACACATTACATGCCCATACCACGATAGACGATTACTCTTTAACCTCTCTGACATCGGTGCCACTTTCATACTTCCTCTGATGTATTAATTCTTTATCTTGTCTATCCTCGTCACACCACACATCCATCTCAACATTCGCATTTCAGTTGCATGCAGTCGTCTTTCATCCGATACCTTTACGGGCCAGCACTCAGATGAATACAAGGCAGCAAGCCAAATCGTGGTCTTGTAAATTTTGCCCTTAAGTTTAAGTGGGAACTCGTGAGTCGCACGTCGTCGCCGTAACTTGCCGCCAGTTCATCCAGGGTTAATTCTGTGGTTCGGTCTAATTCGCTATTGCTTTAGAGAAGTGAGAACCTAAATACCGGTAATCGGAGCAGATTGGCAATGGAGCTCCATTTAGTGATATGGCTGTAGAGCCAGAAAGACCGCTAAAATCGCAAAACATGTAAAAGTCGTCACAACATACTGGGGAAAATATATTTAGTTGCCGTTGAAACGAAAGAAGAAGGAGAATGTAAATGAAATAAAAATGTAAAAGAAAGAGAAGAAGGAGAAAGAAAAAAAAACTTCTTACCAGACTTCGTCCATTTATATCACTTTATACAAAGTCTAGAACCGGTAAATATTTATTACGACCCAATTACAGGCGTGCCACACGGGATGCTGCGAGGTGAGTAATGATATCATGTATATACAAATGTTAATTACAGTCTGTTTGTCATCAAGCAACTGATGAATATTGAACGATGCTCGCGGTACGCCTGTAGTTTATATAGTTACTAGCTGTGCCTGCAACTTCGTCTGTGGAATAGACCGTGATCAAATGAAGAAAATATTTTATAATCTAAGTCAAAAAATTAAAAAAATAGTTTCTTAGTTCTTGCTTCTTAATAGATATATATTTCTATATAACTTTTCATCTCCATTTTCAATATATTTTACAATGACAACTGATGGCTATGTTTATCCATACATATAAATAAAATTAAAGTATCTGTTCGTAATAATTTTTTTTTTATTACATATACACGTATATAAATACACGAAAATATTTTTTTTACTATTTTCATCTGTCTGTCTGTTTGTTCCGGCTAATCTCTGAAATGGCTGGACTTTTTATCTGACTAACGACGATTTTGACGGGACTTTTGGCAGAAGCTGATGTAATAACGAGTAACTTAGGCTACTTTTATTTTAGAAAAATAACGTTAATTTCCGCGCGGACGAAGTCACGAGTGCAGCTAGTATCAATATATGTGTAGTAATATAATATGCATATATATGTAATAAACATTAGATATTGTATGCAGCTAAACAAGAGAGGGGATGAGCCGCAACCTACCCTGGCATTTCATTTTAACGACATTAAAACCACAAAGCTGGGGTGTCACTAGACGTTGGAAACTATGTCCTAACCGAAACATAACTTGTGCAATAACTCTCAGCTGGTATCACCTCTGTACTGTGTATTGCTAATTCTAAAACCATTATTATATTCCCCTTATTATATTAACTTACTTAAATTAAACTTACATTGAAGCACTTTTGAATAGTCATTACATTTTTTAATCTATCGCTCGTATGGAAAGCTGTCTCATCGTAAGAAGAACGAGCAGGAAACTTGCGTGTTGCTCTTTTAAATAATTTTATTATTACTTTACATTTTTAACTTTATGTGTTTTAACTCTGTGTGAATACAAACCACCAATTAGGACTAATTCAATTAAATACTCAAATAGAAAAAATACAAAAAAATATTGAATATATAACCAACTGGTTAAACAATTAATAAGAGGAAATCAGTCATAGTGATTAGAGCAGACCAGTCCCTACAAGCAGCACCCGTTCACGAGTATGACGGATGAGCCAGCCATCACTGAAGAGGAATGTTTATATATATAATACATGTACATGTGTGCGAAGCCGGGGTGAGTAGCTAGTATCTAATAAACATTAGGTATTGGACGTAACCTACCTGGTATTTCATTGTCACGACATTAAAACCACAAAGCTGGGGTGTCACTAGACGTTGGAAACTATGTCCTAACTGAAACCTAACTTGTGCAATAACTCTCAGCTGGCATCTCCACAGTACTGTGTATTGCAACTTCTAAAACCATTATTCGACGACGGTGGTCTAGCGGTTTAGTACCTGCTATACGACCGATGGTCGCGGGTTCGATTCCTCGCACGACACAAACATTTGTATTCATGAGTATGATTGTTTGTATCGGTCTGGGTGTTTTATATGTATAATATGTATGTATTTACAAAAAAATATATCTATGTATATGTATCAGTTATCTAGTACCCATAACACAAGCTTTAGCTAGCTTAACTTGGGACTAGATGGCGCTGTGTGGATTGTCCTGAGATTTATTATATTATGATGTATCTGTACTGATGTGTATGTAATGTGTGGGCCTAACTCAACATTATACCATGACTAAAGCCACGACGCTGATTTTCAGTGGAGCAGATCTGAATCTCAATATAATGAAGTGCATAATTTATCCTACACAAGGTGACAAGCACAATGTCATGTGTAAGGAATTGTACGAGATATCTACATCCCAACGGCGTTGAGAGAATGGCTTGCGGTTAGATCATGCTATACACTAGAGCTGTAAAAGTAACGATAAGAGTAACCAAGCAGTACTCGTTACTATAGTATCATTATGTTACTAGTTACTTTTAATACGACCTCGATGGTCTAGCGGTCTAGTACACCGGTTTACTTGTGGTCGCGGGTTCGATTCCTCGCATGGTACAAACATTTGTATTCATGGGTATGATTGTTTGTATTGGTCTGGATGTTTTCTATGTACAATGTATGTATTTATGAAGAAATATCTATGCACTTTAATCAGTTATCTAGTACCCGTAACACAAGCTTTAGATCGCTTAACTTGGGACTAGATGACACTGTGTGAATTGTCCTGAGATTATTAGTAATACTAACAATTCACTAACAGTTCACTTCAAACGGGGATCAAAATTACGAATACTTTGCGGTACACTCAGGCTAAATTCGTATCTGTCAGGCAGAAGTTAGCCTTCAACCTCACTATAAGTCCCTGCATGGTTTCGCTGTTTGGAGTATCATATGCACTCGTCCCCTATCGCTCGGTGAAGCTGTAAATATCAACTGCCAACAGCATTAGAATAGTCCGAAAAAAATCTCGGTATGTTGTTAGTTTTTAGGCTTTTAAATATTTTTTATGGTGTATTTCTTTATAGTTATTGTTGTTGTCGTATAAGTGGCGAAATCTGTTTTAGGAATATATTCTGTCAAAAGAAATTATTAACTATCAACTTTTCACATAGATTTTAGTAATGAAATATAATAACTAGGAGTACAATAACTATTCAACTATAGTAACGACTCCAGTAACAGTTTCTAAAAAGTACCGACACGATATTGAGGTACAGGAGCCGTACTTTACGTTACTCGGTACGTACTACTCCACTACTGTAGATTGTCTGTGCATTGATGTTGAAATTGATGTAACAAATTAAATTATTGGAATTCTCAACAGACGTGTGCCGATAATGAAACAATATATATAGGTATTAAGGGTATAAACAGAGAATATGGTGAAATAGAAATAGAAATAATCTTTATTCAAATAAACTCATTACAAGCACTTTTGAATAGTCATATTTTGATTCTACCACTCATTCGGAATGCAGATTCATCACAAGAAGAATGAGCAATTACTTTCTAAGTTTATATCGAACTGTAGCTACATTCAATTTTCTTATCAATTTATCAACGCACCCAGGTTCTGTAGACTGAAGTTAAAAATATTTATACCTTTCCTTACCTTACACAAGTATCATACTCTTGCTGCATTCTCTACTTCGCAAATACATACACGTGTACATAATATTCATAGAAAACACCCAGACAGATACAAACAATCATACTCATGAATACAAATATTTGGGCCGGACGAGGAACTGAACCCGCGATTCATGTAGGACATTTTAGCCGCTTATGAACGTAAAATTTTTAGACTATAATTTTAATTCCCCCTACCGGATGATTTTTTTCAAATTCCAATAATTACTTCAAATGTTTAATCCAAGTATTAACTTTAAAAATGTTTTAAACCTCGATCATTTAGACCATATGTCGTTCAGGGTTCAAATTTTTTGACCCTAGAGTCTAGATCACTGAGGCCGTTAAACATATGCAAATCAACGCACATGTGGTTTAGTGAGTCAGTACTACTGTGAGATATTGATGTGCAAGGATTAGCCACCCCCGCCGAGACACCTATGTGCAGCTAGGGGTGGGTTGAGGGTGTACGGGGTGGAAGACAATTAGGTGACATTCCGGCGGCTGCAATCTTAGTGGAATGCCTTTATTGAACGATTTATAGGACATGCTTTGTTGGCAAGTTGGGCAACTACATACTTTTATAGCTCGGATGTTTTCATAGACTTGGCTGTGGATTACTGAGTTAGAATAGAAAATCATTTATTCAAATTATAAGGAGTATTGGCAGGGCGGGGAAAAATGTTGGAGCACTTGATACGATACGACGAACTAATTAACAACATTATAGAAGGAATAATAGACGAAAAGAGAGGCCGGGGAAGACCAAGACACAGCTATATCAAGCAAGTTAAAGAAAAAGTTGGAGTCGTGTCGTATCAACAGCTAAAAGGACTGATAGAAGATCGTGGAAGGTGGCGGGAGCTCCACCGACAAGAGCACAGCTCTTAAATTATGAATGAATGAATAAGAAATATCAACTCTATGTACTTGTAAAAGTATGTATTATATAGTATAATAAAATAACAACTGCAATATTCACTTTAGCATTTAAAATACAACGATGTATGAATCGAACCCGCGACCATCGGTCGTAAAGCGGTGTGCTTGACCGCTAGACCACCGAGGTCGTCAATATTGTATGTTGTCAATATCTAAACTATATATTTTTTGAGATATCATAGTATTAATTTATTTTTGAATACTGAAAAACATGTAACGCCCTTCAAATCCAGTAATAGCTAGTATGTATAGATTTGTAGAATTTAACTATATGATACTTTACACTTGTTCGTATTAATTTCATATTCTCTATTAATTTTATAATGCGTTGTTGCCTTTATATGTAACTAGCTTTTGCCCGCGGCTTCGCTCGCGTTAATTTATCCCCTTAGGGGTGGAATTTATCAAAATCCTTGCTTAGGGGATGCCTACGTCATAGTAGCTTTATGCATGCAAAGTCTCAGCCCGATCGGTTTAAAATTGACAAAGTTTCATACAAACTTTCATCCCCTATTTTATCCCCTTGGGGGTAGAATTAATCAAAATTCTTTCTTAGCGGATGCCTACATCATAACATCTACCTGCATGCCAAATTTCAGCCCGATCCATCCAGTGGTTTGGGCTGTGCGTTGATAGATCACTACGTCAGTTACCTTTGAGTTACATATATATTTCGATGTAATTTTTTCAGAATTAGTTTATTGTTATTTCTAAAAGCCTGTCAGTGGCTTAGTATAACCACAGATAACATCATATTACTTAGTATGACTTTTATATTTATTCTATTTATAAGTAATCTTGGTTATCCTTTGATTAAATAAATAAAAATATTTAAATTACTGTCATATCAAAACAATCCTAAATTTTCTATTACCCTGACCATGTCTACATTAGGACAGCACCGCTGGTCTACAAAAACCTAATCACACTAATAAAAATAAGGTCACTGTAGGGGCATATATGTTTAATATTCATAGCGGGACCAACTAATTTGAATTATATTAAAACTACGCATCAACCTACAGCCGCTACTGAAACGAAACTGGAGATATAATGTACAGGGTTAAAATAATCCTTTTACGTTTAAAATGATCGGTTTAACACGGTCCGACGAGGGGAAAGAGCATTGTTAGTAATGTGGACTGATGATCCTATTGCTAGCTATGTTTAATGTGTGTTTTAGTTTTTTCTTCTACTGAATAAATATCATTTCATTAGAATAAAGATTCTTTTTATTTCTATCTAAAATATTTAAAGTGTATGTAGTTTCAACAATCTCGCCCTTGAAAAAGTAACAAATACTTCAATACTCAACCGTTGGACTAACGGGGTCGTCTATATTTGGGGCGCGTGCTCTTGAAAAGATCAGCCGGGGGTGCACCGCGGTGAGAGGTTCGCAATCAGCCAGAGTAATTGAGTCATAACTCATGTGAGACCGCGGTACGGCACTTACACCACGCTGTTTTACAACTCACCGATATATTCTTTCGCATTGATTAATGTGCACCGTGTTAGGATGTTATTCCGCCAGCGGAGTAGAGCCCGGTAACGTGCTTAACAAAGTGTTGCTACACGTACCGTACGTTGAGTTATAGTTACAAGTTGAGTTTAGATTTTAGAGGTGTTCTAGTTTTTAAATAAATATTGCCTAAGCAAAAAATTTGTCCATTCACATGCATAAACGAAATATCTCCTTTGATTCAAATTCAAATTGAAAAATCATTTATTCATGTAGTACATTTTAGCCGTTTATGAACGTAAATTTTTTACATTATAATTTTAATTTTTTCCCTACTGTCCAGTCCAGTATATAGGTGCAAATGAGAAGAACTAGCAAGAACTCGATTGAATTACTATTTTTTTAAAAGCCAGTTTATTTACAATGTATATTTATATAGGTGTCTATGTCTAACATTAAATGAAAATCCAGTGCATGAACAACTATTGCCATGCACGCTCGTCATTCAAGTAATCGTTTAGTGAGTAAGGCTTTGCTCAGTAAATATGATTTAACAGATGTTTTGAATTTATTTAAGGGTAATTTCAGTATATCCTTTGGTATCTTATTGTAATTTTTTATACCTATTCCCATAAAAGACCTATTGACTTTTTCTAAACAATACCTGGATACAGCTAGTTTATCTTTAAATCTAGTATTAAAGTTTGGAAAGTATATACTCTTTCCTGAGGAGATAAAAAACCTTCGCTCCTAAGAATGTCCTTCAATTCTTGTCCCTGACAAGTCTAGGTACCGAACTTTGGAAAATGGCTAGCACAATAGATCTGTCGAGGTCGCAGTACTACATGTACAAGCACCTGACAAAAGCCCAGACAACCCAATAAAAAAAATGAGCAAAAGTATTTTTGTTGTCAATCCTAATAATATATTAGAGGATGTAAGTGACGCCAGTGTCGAAGTTGAAAGGTAAAGTCTATCTTAGTGACAAAAAAATGGTACTGAATCGCATATGTGTATGAGCATGTAACACTGTGAATGAAGAAGATGTTTTAAAGAAGTTTTACATATAAATGTGGATGGTAAGGGCAGAAGGAAGCCGAAACAGTGATGGAAAGATGATATCGCAAGAAAGGGAGTAAATAACGAGATGATTGCGAACAGGGATGAATGGAAGGGAAAAATATATTGAATAGTTATATTATTTATTCTACCACTCGAAGAAGAGCGAGCAAGAAACTTGTGTGCTGCTTTTTTAAATAAATGTTGTTTATAATAACATTTTTAAGTCTTTCGTGTGAATATATACTGCCAAATAGCAAACTTCATATAAATAATTAACCATAATAAATAAATATATAACCGTGGACAATTGACCCAGTGCCATCTAATCCCATGGTAAGCAGAACTTGTGTTATGGGTACTAGACAATTATTGATATAATTACTTTGATATATATATTTTGTAAATCTAAATATATATAACTCAAAGGTGACTGACGTAGTGATCTATCAACGCACAGCCCAAACCACTGGACGGATCGGGCTGAAATTTGGCATGCAGGTAGATGTTATGACGTAGGCATCCGCTAAGAAAGAATTTTGATTAATTATGGATATAAATGGATAAAATATGGGATGAAAGTTTGTATGAAACTTTGTCAATTTTAAACCGATCGGGCTGCGACTTTGCATGCATAAAACTACTATGACGTAGGCATCATAAAGGTGAGCGAAGCCCCGGGCAAAAGCAAATACATATATAATATACATAGAAAACACTCAGACCGATACAAACATTCATACTCATAAATACAAGTATTTGTACCGTGCGAGTAATCGGACCCGCGACCATCAGAAGTAAACCGGTGTGCTTAACCGCTAGACCACCGACCCCGTCATTATAATAGATATAAGATTCGAACTGAAACTGACATTTTTTTTATTAGGTTACCTCATCATAAGAAGAACGAGCGAGAAACATGCGTGTTGCAAATTTAGGTAGTTGTGTTATAATAAAATTTATCGTTTATGCACACGAGTGAAAGGTGATGAGATAAATCTTGCTTGAACGCATCACATATAAAAAGGTTTAATATCGTCGTAAAATTTCCATATCGGCAGCATTAGATAGGTTTATGGCTTCACGGGGGCGTGGGGTCGGTAGTAGGCTACCGTGTAATTGATCCTCACATAAACTATACTTCGGCGACGTGATGAACAGAATTATCTTATCACTACGACTGATTTAATCTTATTGTGTTTTTATATTTGAGCCTAAATAAATTAGTGCTGGTTGGTAGTTTGTATTCACACGTTTCGACTTGTAAAATGTGAACTTAAAAGGATTGTTTAAAAGAGCAACACATAAGTTTCTTGCTTATTCTTCTTGTGATGAGACAGCTTTCCGAATAAGCGGTAGATTAAAAAAAATTGTTGACTATTCAAAAGTGCTTAAATTAAGTTTCTTTGTATAAATGATTTTCTATTCTATTCTATTCTAAAGACTGCTAACGTGGTTTATGTTACTATTGTGATGATTTGCTATAAATACTGTCTTAATTGTACATTACATTACACTTTGATTGTGAAAAAACTTCCTTCTGAGGTTTTCTCACGACACTACAGCATGGTGTTTTTTAAGAAGAAATTAAGGTTTCTTAAGGGTCGGCAACGCCCACGTGATATCCCTGGTGTTTCAGGCGTTCATAGGCCATTAACCATTTACCATCAGATTGGCCGTATGCTTGATTGCCACCATAGTTATATAAAAAAAAACAATACAAAAACGGAATAAAATTCGGGTGGTTGCTACTATTCTAAGAAACTTGTTAGAAGGTGCCACTAAGTTATGCCGCGGAGAAACCATCGGATACGACCGAAACTATCGGATATCGGGTATAAAAAATATCCGTAACCGTAACCGTAATGTGTTAAAAAAGTGGCGGATGATAAGATGAGTATGTAGTCAAGTCAGTTAGTGCCTCGGGACAAATTCACACCGCGTGGAGGTTACCGCGGGAAAGGGGGGGGAGGTGGAAAAACTAATCCACATGTAATTCCCCTGCCATCCAAAAAAAACTTTAATTTCAAATTCAAATTCCAAATATCCTGATTCATACAAGTCAACTAGCTTTTGCACGCGGCTTCGCTCGTGTTACTTATACTATCCCCTTAGGGATGGAATTTATCAAAATCCTTTCTTAGGGATACCTACGTCATAGTAGCTTTATGCATGCAAAGTCTCAGCCCGATCGGTTTAAAATTGACAAAGTTTCATACAAACTTTCATCTTCTGTTTTATCCCCTTGGGGGTAGAATTAATCAAAATCCTTTCTTAGCTACATCATAACGTCTACCTGCATGCCAAATTTCAGCCCGCTCCGTCCAGTGGTTTGGGCTGTGCGTTGATAGATCACTACGTCAGTCACTTTCAGTTATATATATATTTAGTTTACAGAATCTTATGATATGTCAAATCTACCGTCAGTTCGGAATGATTTCGAGATGAGAAGAACTGACAAGAAACTCAGCTCGTATTCTTTTCAAATTAATAATATACATGTTTACAATAATACAGATTCATTTATAAATTCAAACTTGGGAGAATAGTGTGACCACCAGCATATGCTATTGCAAAAGCAAATAGTGTAATCAGTGTTCGCAACCCTATGAAGTTTATTTCTATATGTTGTCAGTATCTAAAAATACCAGATAGCCGAGGACAAGGAAGGGGCGGACACGAGATACGTGTTCCATTGTATGTGTAATCCCACGGGTCTACATATGTACATACACATACATACACACAACGTTAATACAAATCTAAAAATAATATCTTACTTTCCGGATAACCTCATAGTGGGTTATACTTTAATAGAATAGAATAGAATAGAAAATAATTTATTGAAATAAACTTACATTGAAGCACTTTTGAATAGTCATAACATTTTTTTTTTTTAATCTACCGCTCATTCGGAATGCTGTCTCATCACAAGAAGAACGAGCAAGAAACCTGTCGCCATCTCATCCATCTTGTGTGTTGCTCTTTTAAATAATTTATTCTTACTTACAATTTAAGTTTAAGTGTGTGAATACAAACCACCGATTAGCACTAATTCAATGAAATAATAAAATAGAAAAAACATTCAATATACAACAACTGGTTAAACAATTAATAAGAGAAAATAAGTCATAGTGATTACAGCAGACCAGTCCACACAAGCAGCACCCGTTCACGAGTATAACGGATGAGCCAGCCACCACTGCGCTCGACCATATTTTAGGGAGCCCAATGACCCGGCCCACCACGCCGCCACAAGTCTGGACAATAATGTGAGGAAACGTTCACTCTATTATTTATAACTATCATTATCATTACATAGTATAAATCAAAGTCTCTGTCGCTGTCTGTCTGTTCCTTTGTATGCTTAAATCTTTAAAACTACGCAACGGTAGTACAAGAGTAGAGGTACGCTAGTAACCTTAACAGAAGCTCTGCTAACATAGGACAATGTGATGATGGATCCGTGTGAATTGGCCTGAGATATTATTATTAAATAAAACACATATCTGTTATTTCTGAGAGATTGTTCGGATTAATACCAGCTGCTGAGTTTCACCACCGTACCACCCGCCAGAAACTAAAACAGCATCTTGATCATCTGTATGAATGGCGGTCCTCCACAGTGCGGCTTTCTAGAGCCTTTTTGCCACATACAACCACATTGTGGAATCACCTTCCAGCAATGGTATTTCTGCCACATAGCGCCATCTAGTCCCAAGTTAAGCTAGATAAAGCCTGCGTTATGGATACTAGATAACTGATACAAGTCCATATATAATTTTTATTTCGTAAATACATACATAGTATACATAGAAAACACCCAGACCGATACACAATCATACTCATGAATATAAATGTTTGTGCCGTGTGAGGAATCGAACCCGCGACCATCGGACGTATAGCGGTCTGTTGGCTGTGCCGGCACATTATAAATTTGTTTAAATTAATTCCCATTAAAACGGTAAATGTTCGCAAAATAAGAGTGGTTCCCCGCCATCGGAGATGGACAGTTTTCATTACGGTAACAATTCAGGTGGCCGGACCCGTTTATTTTAATGGAGCGATTAAAACGTCCAATCGCGGAGTGGAGGGCGAGCCGAGAAAGATTGGAGAAACGGGGGTAATCAGAGAATTAATTGATCCGCGGTCGATAGCCAATACCTTTATTCAGCTTTGTCTGGCTCATTCCGCTAAAAGAAATTAAAAACGAATTGTTTGCGCTCTGTTTTTACCAAAATTAATTGTCTTTCTCTCTTCATACAATCTTTGTTGTTTTTTTAACGGTTTTTTTTTTTCAATTATAGACTGTTTTATATTCAATTAAGGGTTCTTTTTGTAATTATTCTATTTTTGTAACTAATTTATTCTTATTTAATTTATGTACTCTGCTATTTAGCAGTTTGTATTCATACAAATCTTAAAAATGTATAGTATACTAGCTGTCCCGGCAAAGGTTGTTTTGCCTTAATATAAAAAAAAATTGAGGGGTGGACTACCTCTAACATTTAGGGGGATGAAAAATAGATGTTGGCCGATTCTCAGACCTACTCAATAAGCTCACAAAATTTCATGAGAATCGGTCAAGCCGTTTCGGAGGAGTATGGTAACGAAAACTGTGACACGAGAATTTTATATATAAGATTAAAAGAGCAACACGCACCATTCTTCTCAAGCTGAGTCTGCGTTTCGAATGAATGGTAAAATAAAAAAAATACGATTATTCAGAAGTGTTATTAAGTTTATATTATAAATATTGTTACAAACTTATTCTCAGACCTACACCTACCTACAAAATTTAATCAAAGTCGGTCAAACTGTTTCGGACCTATGTTAGATAAACGCAGAATCATTATCATCACTCTTATAACCATAGCACTGAAGAGGAAACGCCACTACACATCCTATGTGGTTGTAGCCCACTCATGTATAAACGAAATATCTCCTTTGGAAAGTTTACACTCTTTCCCGAGGAGATAAAAACCATCGCTCCTAAGAATATCCTTCAATTCTTGTCCCTGACGGGTCTAGATAGTTATCTCTGAAAAGGGCGAGCACAATAGATCTATGTAGGTCGCAGTGCTACAGGTACTACAGTCACCTGACAATAGCCCAAACAACCCAAAAAAAAAAATCGCCGTAGCAATATTACTTTAATAATAATAATAATAATAATAATCTCAGGACAATTCACACAGCGCCATCTAGACCCGAGTTAAGCTATCTAAAGCTTGTGTTACGGGTACTAGATAACTGATACAAGTACATAGATAATTTTTTTTTCATAAATACATACATATTATACATAGAAAATACCCAGACCGATACAAACAATCATACTCATGAATACAAATGTTTGTGACGTGCGAGGAATCGAACCCGCGACCATCGGACGTAAAGCGGTGTGCTTGACCGCTAGACCACCGAGGTCGTCAAAACTGAACTTACTTTTAGTTCCTTAAGTTTTCATAAGTATTATTCTTTATCGATTGACCAGCATAATAAAACTTCTATTATTATTACTAGTTACTCGCCCCGGCTTTGCACGGGTGTACATGTATCATATATATATCTTCCTCTTGAATCACTCTATCTATTAAAGGAACCGCTTCAAAATCCGTTGCGTAGTCTTAAAGATTTAAAGATACATAGGGACGGACAGACAGCGACAGCGACTTTGTTTTATACAATGTAATGATTTAATTAAATATTTCACAATGTTTTTTTGCGTTGTTATCAATTGAAATGACATTAATGTAACTGCCTGAAATTAACTCATTCCTATATAGTAACTGAAAAATAATATCATGAAATTCAACAAACGCCTGTATGAATTGCACGGGTGTACATGTATTATATACATAAACCTTCCTCTTGACTTCCTCACTCTATCTATTAAAAAAAACCGCTATAAAATCCGTTGCGTAGTTTTAAAGATTTAAGCATACATAGGGACAGACAGCGACAGCGTATACAATGTAACTTTGTTATTATATCTTTTTCAATGTAATGATTTAATTAAAAATTTTACAATGTTTTTTTGCGTTGTTATCAATTGAAATGACATTAATGTAACTGCCTGAAATTAACTCCTTCCTATATAGTAACTGAAAAATAATATCATGAAATTCAACAAACGCCTGTATGAATGTTATTGTTACAGACCTGACGTTTCCTGTTCTTGACGCTTAATTTAAATTATAATGCATTTCGTTGAATGTGATAATTATTTTCACATTTACTTACTAGCTGTACACGCGACTCCGTCCGGAATTTATCTTGATTTTTCTAAAATACTTATACTTATATAAATTTTAGGACAATTGAAAATGTTCATGCAAAAATATTATCTTAGAATAGAATAGAATAGAATAGAATAGAACAGAAAATCATTTATTCAAATAAACTTACATTGAAGCACTTTTGAATAGTCATAACATTTTTTTTTTTTTTTAATCTACCGCTCATTCGGAATGCTGTCTCATCACAAGAAGAACAAGCAAGAAACTTGTGTGTTGCTCTTTTAAATAATTTATTCTTACTTACAATTTAAGTTGAAGTGTGTGAATACAAACCACCGATTAGCACTAATTCAATGAAATAAAAAAATAAAAAAAAACATTCAATACACAACAACTGGTTAAACAATTAATACGAGGAAATAAGTCATAGTGATTAGAGCAGACCAGAAATTACCCAGATTATACCAGAGATTAGAAATGTGGAGTTTACTTTTGGAAAATTCTTATAACAATTCTTTATGACTAGATATTCCCGCGACTTCGTACGCGTGGAATTCAACTTTATTTTTGTAGAATAAAAGATTTTTTTTTAAATAAAAGTATCTAAGTTACTCCTTATTACATCAGCTACCTGCCAATAATCCCATCGAAATCGGTCCAGGCATTTCAGAGAATAGCCGTAACAAACAGGCAGACAGATAAAAATTGTAATAAATGTTATTTTGGTGTATGTACCGTATTTATATTCATATGCATGTAGTAAAAAACGGTGATTTCAATATTACAAACAGACACTCTATTTTTATTTATATGTATATATTACCAGCGTTTTCTTCACACTCAGAAATATAAATTAACATACAAAGTTTTTTGTTATCCGCCGCAATTGATCTCACGACCTCTAGCATGTGAATCGTGGTAGAAAACCTTTATTACATTCACAATTATGAGCAACTAGCTACGAGTAGTTATATAGGTAATCTTAAGCCCCGGCTTCGCACGGGTATACATGTATTATACATATAAACCTTCCTCTTGAATCACTCTATCTATTAAAAAAACCTTTTCAAAATCCGTTGCGTAGTTTTAAAGATTTAAGTATACATAAGGACAGACAGCGACAACGACTTTGTTTTATACTATGTAGTGATGATGATGATGATACATAATGAACCAGTGTAAAGACAAAATCAAAATGTATAATATAATCTATAATTTTTTTTAATTACGAATTACTAATTATTTAAAATTTCATATGATCTTTGATATCGTAGATACGGCATGTAAGATTAAGATGAATTTTAATTTATAATCGACCTCTGAAACTTTTTCTATATGTAGGAAGGTAAATCAAACAATTCAGTAGGTAACTAGTGTTTCAGGAGCCTGAAATAAATCGTTTGATGAAAGACTATTACAGTCGACAAATAACGTTTTAATTTTCCATTTCGTGCAAATTGTCTCGGACTCTCTTTACTTTAATGAAAATGATTTTAATAGATATTGGAGAGAATGCTGTTCTATTTTCATTTTAAATAATAAGAAACTTGTGTATATATATATATATATTATAGCTGTCCCGGTAAACGTTGTTGTGCCATAAAATAAAAATAAAAAATTTAGGGGTGGAATACCCCTAACCAGAGATTTATGGGGATGAAAATAGATGTTGGCCGATTCTCAGACCTATTTTTGTCAATACGCTCACAAAATTTCATGAGAATCGGTCAAGCCGTTTCGGAGGCCGTAACAAATGGGAACGAAAAACTGTGACACGAGAATTTTATATATAAAAAAGATAATCATAATAATTTACAACTCATCAGAAATATAAATTAACATACAAAGTTTTTTGTTATCCGCCATCTAGACCCAAGTTAAGCTATCTAAAGCTTTGTGTTATGGGTACTAGCTAACTGATGTATTATATATATATATACTATAAATAAATAATAGAAATAGAAATAGAAATAGAAATAATCTTTATTCAAATAAACTCATTACAAGCACTTTTGAATAGTCATATTTTGATTCTACCCATCCAATTCAAATCATTAACGGAATGCAGATTCATCACAAGAAGAATGAGTACCAAGAAACTTGTGTGTTGATATCGTAGATTTTAATAGATGTTTTTTTTTATATAAATAATTACAGTATAACAAGTAAGAGGCAGTGTTTGCGATAATTGACATAGAAGTCGCTACGTTTTAATTTTCCACTCATTATTAATGTAATCAGATAATATTGTCAGTTCTATAGTATATATATATATATAGTTTTTCTATAAAAACATTATTATCGTTAACGAATTCTTCAATTTTATAGTAAGCTTTTTTGCAAAGGAACTGTTTTATTTGACATTTAAATCGATATCTTATTTCGTAAATACATACATATTATACATAGAAAACACCCAGACCGATACAAACAATCATACAAATGTTTGTGCGTGCGAGGAATCGAACCCGCAACCATCGGTCGTAAACCGGCGTGCTACCACTAGACCACCGAGGCCGTTAAACTGTTGTATTAATATTAACTGTATTATTAGTGTATGTAACTGACATATGTGAATAGTACATTGGCGTGATGTAAATTGATATAAATTATGCCTAAGGGTGCACACCCCTCTCAAAATGATTAAGGGTAGATGGAAAATGATGTTGTGTGAAAGGCACGACCACTTCTGAAGATCATTTGAAGGGACATATGATGTTAGGAAACACTTCATCATCAATTTTCAATTGAAGTGCCTACATTGTTAAGTGTTTACAGGACATATATACGCTACTAGCTGTTCCGCGACTTCGTCCGCGTGGAATTTAACTTTATGTTTCTAAAATAAAAGTAGCCTAAGGAAATGAAAATTATTTTATTCGTCTTATTATCTGATAGGTTCAAACTAATACACTTACATCCTGCATCATCCCTTATTTTATCCCCATGGGGGTTGAATTTATCAAAATCTTCATCATAGTAGCTCCAACTTTAATTCAGTTCAATCAGTCGAAAATCTAAGAAGATTTATACAAACTTTCATCCCCTATTTTATCCTCTTAGGGGTGGAATTCATCGAAATCCTTTCTTAGGGGATGTCTACGTCATAGTAGCTTTGTGCATGCAGTCTCAGCCCGATCGGTTTAAAATTGACAAAGATTTATACAAACTTTCTTCCCTTATTTTATCCCCTTAGGGGTGGAATTTATCAAATTCCTTTCTTAGCGGATGCCTACATCATAACATCTAGCTGCATGCCATATTTCAGCCCGATCCGTCCAGTGGTTTGGGCTGTGCGTTGATAGATCACCACGTCAGTCACCTTTGAGTTATATATATTTAGAAAACTAGGTTCAGTTATTTTTATTCCATGATTATAAGTCGTTTAAAATTCACCAAAATGTTGTATCTAATGATTAACCTCAGTGAAAACGCCGAAATTTCTCGGAAGTTCACGAAATTCTGTACTCTCGTGTATCGGAGTTAATTTTCTGTTACTGTAATTGCAAAATGGTGTTAATGGAGATGTGCTGTTGCTAGTGGCAGATATAGTGGCGCTGCGAGTCGAGTGCGGCCTACATTGTGCTAGCTGAGATATAGAACTCGTTTACGGCTAGTAATCAAAACGTCTGGAAAACGGTTTGTGTAGTGTGCCCGTGACTGCGAGAACAAAGAAACACATTATATATAACTTAGCAAATGGTGCAGAGACTGTGCCTCGGACATTTATTGCTATTGCGGAAAATATTTCGAATTATTTTATTAATATTATAAACGTAAAAGTTATGTCATGCGGAGGAATGAGGACCATGTCGTATGGAAAGTGTATAACATGAATGTGGATGGATGTAAAGGGAGGGGACGCCCTAAGAAAAGATGGATGGATTGTGTGAAAGATGATATGAATAAAAGAAGAGTATGTTTAGATATGACGACCGATAGAGAGCAGTGGAAGAGAATGACATACTGCGCCGACCCCAAATAATGGGATAAAGGCAAGGCAATAAAACTGCACATGCACATAAAACGTAATGAAAGAAAGAAAGAAAATTTTGTTGATTTGGCACATAGAAAAAAATCTTATTAAACATATAACAAGTATATGACGTGCATAATATTACAAACGTAGTTTTAGAAATAATAATAATTTCAGGACAATTCACACAGCGCCATCTAGACCCAAGTTAAGCTAGCTAAAGCTTGTGTTATGAGTACTAGAGAACTGATACAAATACATAGATATTTTTTTTCTAAATACATACATATTATACATTGAAAACACCCAGACCGATACAAACAATCATACTCATCAATACAAATTTTGTGCCGTGCGAGGAATGAACCCGCAACCATCGGAATTAGGCGGTGTATTAAACCATTAGAGCACCGAGGCCATCTAATAATTATGTGCGTGCCGTTGCCTTAAGAAACCTTAATATACCCTTCTTGAAAAACCCCATGCTGTAGTCTCCATGAGGAAGCTCCTCTGAAACCGCACTGTCCGAGACCACTTAGGTTCCAGCGTGTGGGGATGAATTCCCTGTCGATAGCGAGCGGTGCGATGGTAAAAGGTAGCCGTAGGCATCATGTCAAACAATTCATCAGAACACAGTCCGTTGTATATTCGGTAGAACACACAAAGCGAGGCGAAGTCTCGCCTCAAGCTAAGTGGTTCGATACCGCCAGAGAGATTGGGATCATCGACAATTCTCATAGCACGACGTCTCTGAATCAAGTCAAAAGGACCGAGCTGGTATTCAGGTGCTCGCGCCAAAGATGAGAGCAGTACTCCATGTGCGGCCGAAATTGGGAGTTATTTAGCATAATTTAAGCTACGAACCATAACAAAAAGCCACTACGTGTGAGAATCGAATAAAATAATAACTTTTCAAATTCAAATTATCTTTATTCATGTAGGTCTATTACAGACTCTTATGATATGTCAAATCTACCGTCAGTTCGGAATGATTGCAGTACTCCATGTGCGGCCGAACTTGCGAGTTATTTAGCATAATTTAAGCTACGAACTAGCTAAAACGGATTCAAACTTGAACTGTAATTCACATTTTTTTATTGGGTTAGCTCAAATTAGATTTAAAGCCTACCTCAGTAAATTGCTTACGAACACGAACAGAAATTAGATTTCTATCGTTCGAAAGATACAAATTGTCAGTTGAAATCTGAAATAACGAATGGCGTACAAAATACTTACTTAACCCCAACTTGAAAACTGTTAAGCGAGACAGTTGACTTTGATTACTGAATATAAGCTTTTATCTGGCTCTTACTTTTAGCTTGTCAAGTGGTAGGGTTGCCAGAACAAATTTTTATATTTATATTTTATTTTTATTGAAATGTACTTTTTATAGTGTGTACTTTTTATAACTGGCAACAAAACATCAATCTGGTAATATATATATTAAGTTAAAAAATTTAGGCATATTTAGCCTACCATCTTTTTCCCTACCATAGCGTGCATTGTTTCAAAAAACTCCTTACCGAGTTGACACGCGCGCGAGACGTTCCTAACATTAAACATGTTATGTTATAATGCTCTGACTTATAATGGACTCTGATACGAGCTGAACAAATTGATATAGTGCCATTACCCCCTCGACCCTGATACGAGCTGGAGATCAGCGAAAACCTCAGCGCATGGACGCAGTATACCACTGTTCTGAACAAATTGATAATGTACTATGTACCAAGAAAACCATATTAACTTTAGGAATGGTTTAAACTTTGACCATTTAGACCATGTTTCGTCCGAATTTTAACTGTTTTTTTTTTGTAACAAGACCGATTAGGTTTATAACACATTATTAATTTTAGGTGGCACCACGCGTTAACAGTTTTAGGTTAGGAACGTCTCCCGCGCGTGTCGACTCGGTAAGGAGTTCTTTGCTGCACTGAATAAAATATTTTTCTTTCTTCTTTCTTTCTCCACGTCTTGCTAGGGAAAAAGGCGGAAAAAAAGGGTAGGCCAAATATGTTTACCAACGTTTTTGAACACACTCCATCTGTGAGACTAACTGTGAGAAGTCCTGTACTTCTCACAGTTGGGGGTTTGGACCTATTTAATGATCTACAAACTCAAGGATCATGAGTTTGAGTTTGTCCAATGCAGTTGGTCCAAAAATTTCAGTGTTATTTACTATATCTGACTCTTTGATGATGCAGACTTCAATAACAACACGGCGCTTCCTATTATGTTGAAAGTGTAATATAATATAGGCATGTGAAATTTCGCCTTCACCGCGACGTCATAACCTTGCAACTTGTCTATAATAATAATAATTCCTCGTATATACATAGTCCTTATTCTATCATTCCTGGTGACCCCACACATCCATCTCAACATTCGCATTTCCGCCATCGTCCGTCCCCTTGAATTGCCCTGAGATTAAAGCCCAATTTACACTCAGCCCGAGTAAGCAGCGCGATACTTCCCATGCCATTGGCGCTGTCACTCGCGCTGTCCGGCGCTCCCTCGATTGTCGATTGTTCGTGCGCGAGGCAAAGGACTAGCAGCGCGAGTGGTAGTGTGTTTTTACATTCAGCCCTCTCGGTCAGTTGTCGCCCGGCAATATTTCCGGCACCACTCGCGCTGCCGGTAATATGCGATGACCCTAGAATCTCGACAAAGTGGTAAATCACTGCAAATGCATCTATCCTGTGCAATAGAGATTTCTTCCACGGATACAAGGGATTATACTCGCTTCAAATATATAAGACGACAGGGAAAGAAATTCCCTATACGCTTCCGAACGGAGTATGCAGCAACAATGAGAAAGCATTTTAAACTTTACGAGTAAGGGAACAAAGTCGGGTTGCTATTGTTTAAAATGTGCATGTATAGGAAAGTATTAAATAAAGCTAAGCTCTCCACCTCGACGGCACTTAAACGCTGCTAGTTGAGGCTAGGGTTGCCAATTTTTTTTGACAACAAAACGTATAAACTGGTTTAAATAGGAAAAAAATAAAGTATTAGGACATATTTTATGTTATTATTGCTTAGAAACATATTTTTGTATGCTCATAACACTAGAGCTGTGACAAATGTCAGAACTACCAATTGACGTCTAAAATTTTGTTCAGTTATTATAAGTAGTCCGTCCAATCCCCGACTCATACCAGCTGCTGAGTTTCACCACCGTACCAACCGCCAGAAACTGAAATACCATCTTGATCATCTAGATGAATGGCGGTCTTCCACAGTACAGTTTTCTAGAAACTTTTTGCCTCGCACAACCACATTGTGGAATCACCTTCCAGCAATGGTATTTCCGAACCGATACGATGTTGAAACCTTCAAGAAAAGAGCTTATTCCTTTTTAAAAGGCCGACAACGTACTTGCAATTCCCCTGGTGTTGCGGGTGCTCATGGGCGGCGGTAATCACTTACCATCAGGTGAGCCGCATGCTCGTTTGTCCCCTGTGTTATAAAAAAAAAAATTCAGGGTTTGGGCGGACGGGTAATGTGAGATTCCTACTCATCATTAACCTCACGATATTGCTCCTCGCCTCCTTAGTGCCAAGGTCGCGGGATCGAGTTGGCAATCAGCCGAGACCCCAACGGCGATTGCCCGTAAGCGGGCCGTCTTCAGCGCGTGGGGGTAACTCTTCCCAGTTCCCCCACCTCCGCCCACCGTGGGGACCGGAATACGGGATGCGCCTCTACTCCATCATTGCTCCTGTTGTGTGAGCGGCAGACTTGAACCCCTGAGATTACCGCCCACACAAAGCCGCGCCCGCTCCGCACGTGTCTCTAGAAGAGAAGAGTCATAGCAGGAGCGGCCCACCAACGCGACGCTTAACGGCCGGGACGAGCCCAACCTGGGCCCATTGTCCCAGCCTGCGCCGACCCCCTTCGCCGGACTATCGGCCGACATAGTAGCAATATCCCGAAGGAACTACTACTATCCCGCCCAGGGCGTACCAGAACCAAACCATTGCTCAGCCACAGTTCCACGCGGACGTATTCACAAGGACGGGGAAAACTCCCAATGGCTGGAATATACGACGAGGTTGTCCGACCTCACGCCCCGTGGTTGGCAACCCTAGTTGAGTCTGAATTATTTGTGATAGCAACGTTTTGTTCGCTTAATGCTTTTGCACACGTGGTAAATACACGTTGGAAATTGCATTTCATTTCAGCCGGCTTCTAATAAAAGATCCTCTTTCAGATGGAGTTCATACTGTGTCATATAATGTTGGGATCGAGACCCATTGGCCGTTGTTATCTATATATAGAAAATTGGAGTGTCTGTTCGTAACATTGAAATAACCGTTTCTAGAAACTTTTTGCCACGCACAACCACTTTGTGGAATCCAGCACTGGTATTTCCAAACCGATACGATATTGAAACCTTCAAGTAAAGAGCTCATTAACGTACTTACAGTTCTACTTACATGGGCAGCGGTAATCACTTACCATTAGGTGAGCCGCATGCTCGTTTGTACCCTGTGTTATAATAAAAAAGATCGTTTTTTACTACATGCATATGAATATTAATATGGTACCAAAATAACATTTTTTACAATTTTTGTCTGTCTGTTTGTTCCGGCTAATCTCTGAAATGGCTGGACCGATTTTGACGGGACTTTTTGGTAGGTAGCTGATGTAATAAGGAGTAACTTAGGCTACTTTTATTTTAGTAATAATAATAATAATAATAATCTCAGGACAATTCACACAGCGCCATCTAGACCCAAGTTAAGCTAGCTAAAGCTTGTGTTATGGGTCCTAGACAACTGATACAAATACATAGATAATTTTTTTTTTTCGTAAATACATACATATTATACATAGAAAATACCCAGACCGATACAAACAATCATACTCATGAATACAAATGTTTTTACCGTGCGAGGAATCGAACCCGCGACCATCGGTCGTAAAGCGGTATGCTAGACCGCTAGACCACCGAGGTCGTCAAATAATAAATATTATTTAATTTTATAGTAAATATTATTATTATATATTACTTAGTTAATATTAGAAAATAAAGTTAAATTCCACACGGACGAAATCGCGGTTGTACCCGCTGTACATAGCTAGCTGTATATAATATACTGGTACGCTTCAAGCTAGGCAGAGCTTGTATTATGGGTACTAGACTTTATTTGCTCATTTTTTTCGTTTGTTCTTTATATTGTATTTTTTACATTGTACTGAATAAAATATTTTTCTTTCTTTCTTTAGACAACTAATATACTTTTTTATAAATACATACAAAGAAAACACTCAGAACAATACAAACAATCATATTTAGGAATACAAGTTTGACGACCTCGATGGTCTAGCGGTCTAGGACATCGCTTTACGACCGATGGTCGCGGGTTCGATTCCTCGCACGGCACAAACATTTGTATTCATGAGTATGATTGTTTGTATCGGTCTGGGTGTATTCAATGTACAATATGTATGTATTTACATTAAAAAAAAAGATCTATGTATATGTATCAGTTAATAATAATAATGATCTAGCGGTTTAACACTTACTTCCGGTGGTGGGTTCGATTCCTGGTACAGTACAAACATTTGTATTCATAATAATCTCAGGACAATTCACACAGCGCCATCTAAACCCAAGTTAAGCTAGCTAAAGCTTGTGTTATGGGTACTAGACAACTGATACATATACATAGATTTTTTTTAATACATACATATTATACATAGAAAACACCCAGACCGATACAAACAATCATACTCATCTAGTAATCTAGTACCCATAACACAAGCTTTAGTTAACTCAACTTGGGTCTAGATAACGCTGTGTGAATTGTCCTGAGATTATTATGAATACAAATGTTTGTACTGTACCAGGAATCGAACCCACCACCGGAAGTAAGTGTTAAACCGCTAGATCACCGAGATAATAGAGTCGTCGATTCGACACAACGTGTAAAGGTCATCAGAACAGAACATGAATATTAATTGAATAATTAACTGGCATGCGACCTTATTCAATTACGGAGCCGCAAACAGTACACCGCAAACAATACAAGTGATTTATCGTATTTTGATTAAAAAGTTCATTGTAATTTGCTTACTCAACAGACAAACTAACAAACAATTCCAAATTGAGAGTTTGTGTATTCAACGACGTACTTTTGTGAATGTATTTTCAAAATAAATAATCTAAATATTTTTTACATTGCACTGAATAAAATATTTTTCTTTCTTTCTTTCTTTCTTTCTTTCTTTCTTTCTTTCTTTCTTTCTTTCTTTCTTTCTTTCTTTCTTTCTTTCTTTCTTTCTTTCTTTCTTTCTTTCTTTCTTTCTTTCTTTCTTTCTTTCTTTCTTTCTTTCTTTCTCATTCTTTCTTTCTTTCTTTCTTTCTTTCTTTCTTTCTTTCTTTCTTTCTTTCTTTCTTTCTTTCTTTCTTTCTTTCTTTCTTTCTTTCTTTCTTTCTTTCTCTCTCTCTCTCTCTCTCTCTCTCTCTCTCTCTCTTTCTTTCTTTCTTTCTTTCTTTCTTTCTTTCTTTGTTTCTTTCTTTCTTTCTTTCTTTCTTTGTTTCTTTCTTTGTTTCTTTCTTTCTAAATATATATAATTCAAAGGTGACTGACATAGTGATCTATCAACGCACAGCCCAAACCACTGGACGGATCGGGCTGAAATTTGGCATGCAGGTAGATGTTATGATGTAGGCATCTGCTAAGAAAGGATTTTGATTAATTCTACCCCCAAGGGGATAAAATAGGGGATGAAAGTTTGTATGAAACTTTGTCAATTTTAAACCGATCGGGCTGAGACTTTGCATGCATAAAGGTACTATGTAGGCATCCTAAGAAAGGAAACAAAAGTAAAGCTGCAAAAACTATACCTAATTAATAATAATACTTCTTAACGCGAGCGAAGTCGCCAGCACCAGCTAGTATATAATAACGTTTTTGCTATCCAGTGTTTTTCTATTCAGTTTTAACAACGGGAGGTTTTATTTCAATAATAACTCAAACAATTCAGAGAGCGCCATCTAGTCTCTAGCTAAGCAGAGCTTATATTGAGATTATAAAAAAAAAAACTTTGTGTACTAGACAATTATTATAAATACATCTATTCTTTTTTTTTTTTGTAGATATATCTACATCTATATAGATAAATAAAATTGGAGTGTCTGTTTGCAATATTGAAATCACCGTTTTGTACTATATGCATATGAATATAAATACGGTATACCAAATTATCATTTTTTACAATTTTTGTCTGTCTGTTTGTTCCGGCTAATCTATGGAATGGCTGGACCGATTTTGACGGGAATTTTTGGCAGGCAGCTGATGTATAAGGAGTACTATTAGTAGGAAAAAAATCTTTTTTTTTAGAATAATAAAGTTAAATTCCACGCGGACGAAGTCGCATGTACAGCTAGTTTATCATAAAACTCGTGTTAAGACCTACTTAACAATATATATAGACCTATTACAGATCGTCAGTTCATAAAACATACATATTATCATTACATAGTATAAAAGAAAGTCGCTGTCGCTGTCTGTCCCTATGTAAGCTTAAATCTTTAAAACTACGCAACGGATTTTGAAGCGGTTTTTTTTAATAGATAGAGTGATTCAAGAGGAAGGTTTATATTTATAATACATGTACACCCGGGTGAAGCCGGGGCGACTAGCTATTTTATTTTTAAGTTAAAATTTAGGAGAATAATGACCTTCTGCAATTGCAATTCTTCTGAAAGAACTTCAATGGTGTAACCCTTCCTAATTTTATTAAAAAAATATCACAAAATATTGTTCGTTAAACGCCATGTAGGTCACCGATGACCTCATAATCTCTGGATCTTTGTGCCGCGTAGGTCACCCGTGAGCCGTCACTTTAGAGTGTTGACCACCGGCGCGTGATTTTTTCCTACATTTGTAGTACTAGAATGACCGGAACGTCAGGTGTCCATAGGCTACGGTAACCGTTTACCATCAGATGGGCCGTATGCTAATGTGCCACCTAAGTGGTAAAAAAAAAATGGCGCTTAACAACAACACTCTGTCATGACCTCGCGGCGCACGCGAATACAAAATGTGTTTTTTGTCCCACAGCGCCGCGGTGGTCACTGGTGATCGAAATGAATTTTCTTTATTTTCCTGGAAAATTTCAATCCCAAATTAAAAAATAAAAACGTTTTAATGTTTACCGATGTCATAAAAGGTTTTTTAATATTTTTAGAATGGAGTTTAACGTGTTAACTAACTTGCAGTGGAATTCAGAATGTATGAATAAATTTACTTCGTCCGTCGCTCTCCGTGCTGGATAATCGATTCGCTGTCAGCTCTGTGACATTAATACTGACGTAATATATTCCATGCGATTGCACTGACAGAGCCTCGATTCTCTATTAGATAGATAGATAGATAGATAAACATTTTATTCCCGTTAAAGGCACACACACACAAAAGGCACTGTAATAATAAGAACAAAAATAAAAACAGATATACACATTACATTAGTGAAGTCAAACAAAATACAATACACAACAAATATACAGATAAAATAAAATGCAATACAGATAACAAAAAACGGTATGAGTAACGTAGTGTGTGTGCATAGCCCATACGTAAAAAGGCAGCACCTCATTGTATTGTTTGCAGCATACAAACAGCAAACCACTGATATTCAGGCACTGCCCAGAGACATACGCGAGGACGCATGTAACAAGACCACAGCTTGTAATCAGCCCTATTACATTATCATAAATATTAATATATAAAAAAAAAAAACTATAATAAAACAAGAAATAGGTATAATATATAGGCATAAAATATATAGGAAATTATTATGTAATGTAATGTTTATTGTTATTGCATGATAATAATAATAATGTAATAATAATGTTTATTGAACTAATTTTATTTTTGCAAGAATATTGTCAAGGCCTTGACAATATTCTTGCAAAAATAAAATTGCTTAGTAAATACAGCAGCGTTTTGTACACGTTTACTTTATAGTTAAACAATTCAAATAATATTAAATAACAAACAAATAAAAGCGACATAGTGCAGTAACAAAATAAATTTAAATCCTTATTAAATGCATGCTGATGAAACAAATATCAATTCTAAGTAGTTAGATAATAATTTGTATGTTAAATTGGACACAATCATTATTTTGCAGAATTATAGTGGGTACATAATAAACTATGCATACAGCAGTACGAGTACCAAAGAAAGAAAACTACCCCCCTTGATAGTTTTTATTAAAAACTGTGTTACGGCAAGGTAATGAGTCAAGCTCGATTCATACTAATGATACATTTAAATATAGGCTCTATTGTATTCACTTACAGTTGATTTTTACATTCTATTACTGTTCACATACAACATGAAATAAGCGCGTGATCATCCAAAGGGGCAAATAACAAACAGTACTTGCAAACAAAACAGACAAATATTCGGATTACAGACTAATTCATAAAAAGAAACTTAATAACTACTACCAGACAATTTATTAATAATAACAATATATTTACTATTTCTATGTTTTGAATATGTATAAATATATACACATACACACTTTATTATCAATTCATATAATAAAATAAATATGAAAAACAAAAGAGAAAATAGAATTATTGCATAAGAGTGTTAAGTGTTTAAAAGGAGTGTTGAGTGTTGAGTGTTGAGTGTTGAGTGTTGAGTGTTGAGTGTTGAGTGTTACCACTATCAAGCAACCAAAACCATAATATTAGGTACCTCTATTATGTCTTAGATATATTTATATACTAGCTTTTACCCGCGGCCTCGCTCTCATAACTTTATTACTGGCTGCTGTAGTAAAACGTCAGATCATTCTCGAACCGATTTTATTTAATGAGGTAATTCTATATACTAAAGCAACACAACCCGTGCAACATACCTTATACAATTATTACTACAGCTGCTATATGGAGATAGAACTGAAGTAGCAGAATGTTTTTTTTTTCTCTTATGTTCATTCTATAGCAAAATGTTTTTTTCCTCCAAGAACGTGTGTACAAAATTTCATGATGATCGGTTCAGTATTTTGTCCACAAACTTTGCTTTTTATACTTTCTTCGTTATCATATCAAGGTTGCTACGCTGTATGTATAGTAGTTAATTGATGTGTCTGTTTGTAATATTGAAATAACCGTTTTTTACTACATGCATATGAATATAAATACGGTACTTACACCAAAATAACACATTTTACAATTTTTGTATATATCTGTCTGTTTGTTCCGGCTAATCTCTGAAATGACTGGACCGATTTTGACGGGACTTTTATTGGCAGGTAGCTGATGTAATAAGGAGTAATTTAGACTACTTTTATTTTAGAAAAATAAAGTTAAATTCCACGCGGACGGAGTCAGGGAACAGCTAGTATCTAATAATATCACTGAACGATTACCACAGCGCCATCTAGTCCCAAGGTAAGCAGAGCTTATGTGATGGGTAACTTAGGCTACTTTTAATTTTGTAGATTTTTAGAAAGAATCTTTTATTTTAGAAAAATAAAGTTAAATTCCACGCGGATAGTGAACAGCTAGTTTTACAATATAAAAGCAAATGATATTGCTGATGAGGGTTGCCATCTTGCGGACATACCCTCCAGCTGCGCTCGGGGCTGCAGCATCATATAACACATCTCAATTTCCTGCATCCCCCGAGAATGTGCAGAACTATTTAATATATTGCTACAGTTTTGTAATAATTTTTATAATAAACTTTGTGTTTCATATATATAGCCTCGGTGGTGTAGCGGTAGATACAGTACTTCGATGGTCGCGGGTTCGATTTCAAGCGTTGAAAATTTGTATTCACGAGTATGATTGTTTGTATTGATCTGGATGTTTTGTATGTCATTGCATAGTATAAAACAAAGTCGCTGTCGCCAGTTAAGAATATATATAGACTTATTACAGATTGTCAGTTTATAAAACATACATATTATCATTACATGTATGCTTAAATCTTTAAAACTACGCAACGATTTTGAAGCAGTTTTTTAATAGATAGAGTGATTCAAGAGGAAGGTTTATATATATAATACTATTATTATTTTGTATTCATATATATATGTATATATGTAAATTTGTGTATGTACTATATTTTGTTTACATAAGTGTATATAATTTTTATGTTTCCTCTAATGCGCTACCTACTCTATGTTTTTGTAAATACTCTCTCTCCAGAGGTTGTCTGTAAGAGATTGCATTAGCGATAAGACCGCCTTTTGTACTTAGTCTTTTTTTTTGTTTTTAATTTTGTTCATGTCCTTTATATGTTGGTGCAATAAAGTGTTATAATTAATAATACATGTACACCCGTGCGAAGCCAGGGCGAGTAGCTAGTATTTACATAAAAGAAATATGTGTGCTTAATATATTTCTTCATCAGTTATCTCCAACTTATAACATAGCTGTGCTTATCTTAGAACTAGATGTCGCTTTATAAATTGTCGCAAATTATTATTAATATAATAATATCAGTTACAGTCAATTATGAAAACTTTTGAAATTAATTATAAGTTTGGTATATCTTTAAATGACATTTAATGTCACTTATAGAGTAGAAAATGTAGATTAAAAATTAATAGAAATCACTTTTATTCAAAGAAATATAACATTAGAAAATTTTTATATTCTACGGTCATAATGCAAATTTAGTCCAGAAAAATGGGTATTATCTATACATACAAATAAAATTGGAGTGTCTGTTTGTAATATTGAAATAACCGGTAATAGTAAATGTACCAGCTCATTTGTATAATATATGAGGTGCAGCCATCGTTTAATTTCACTTTTTACAAAGTACCAGAATTCTATTGCTTTCAGAACAAAGACATATTAATTACTAGCTTTTGCTAGCTTCGCTCGCGTTAATTTATCCCCTTAGGGGTGGAATTTATCAATATCCTTTCTTAGGGGATGCCTACGTCATAGTCGCTTTATGCATGCAAAATCTCAGATCGATTGACAAAGTTTCATATAAACTTTCATCCCCTATTTTATCCCTTTGGGGGTAGAATTAATCAAAACCCTTTCTTAGCGGATGCCTACGTCATAACATATACCTGCATACCAAATTTCAGCCCGATCCGTCCAGTGGTTTGGACTGTGCGTTGATAGATCACTATGTCAGTCGCCTTTGAGTTATATATATTTAGATTTTTCAGCGGTCGGTTTTTTGTGTTAAGTAATTAATTTCTCGTTATCTAATTTAAGTAAATTAATAATTACATTGATGTGGAATTTAATTAGGCGAGTGTATCTATTAAATGAACAGCTTTTGAGTTTAGAACACTTCAAGATATAGAAATTTCGAGAAAATTTACAACTTTTGTAAAAAAACTACTGACAGATTCTTATGAAATTTTGTGTAGATATTCAATCCCCTAAGAGATAAGGGTGATGCACTAATTGTTTTTTTTTTAATGAATTGGTCAATAACTTTTTCCTAATTTTTTTATATTTTAACTCAAAATTTTCACTTTTCTACCGTTAACCCCTATTTTTAGAATATAATAGAAAATGATTTATTCAAATAAACTTAATTTAAGCACTTGAGAATAGTCATAACAATTTGTTGTTGTTGTTTGACGGGGTTTGTTAGTAATGTGGACTGATGACCCAATCACTAGTAATGCACCATGTCAGTTTGACCTCTACGCGGTTCTCTCTGGAAACCATCGTGATAAATTCTTTGTGAAATTGTTTCGATGGGCTGACACGACCTCATGTTCATCTTATCATTTCACTGGTTGCAAACCTCTAGGCGGTTCTATTATCTCTGGTTGAAACCATCGTGATAAATTCTTTGTGAAATTGTTTCGATGCGGTTCCCCCTGGAAATCATTGTGATAAATTCCTGGTGAATTTCTCACGATGTGCTAACTGACCTGACCTCATGCTCATCTTATCATTCTCCACTGGTGCCCCGCCAGCGCAAACCGTTAGCATACGCGGTGCACCAGTCTATTATCATCCTTAAAAAAAAATGGTTGAGTTTTGGGGTGAAGGGAATTGTTAGTAATGTGGACTGATGATCTTATTGCTAGCAATATACCATGTCAGGTTGTTCTTGTACCTCCACGCGGTTCCCCCTGGAAATCATTGTGATAAATTCCTAGTGAATTTCTCACGACCTGACCTCATGCTCATCTTATCATCCTCCACTGGTGCCCCGCCAGCGTAAACCGTTAGCGCAGGCAGGTACACTATTCCGTTATCATCCATAAAAAAAAATACAACAAACGGGATTGGAACACTAACTCGCGTTAAACATTGATACCTCAATAAAGCTAATTTATTCCAATTTAAACTTGATAAGAATAATTGTGTCTCTGTCAGCTGCACTTACCCTTCCACCATCCACCCCAACCTACCCCTACCTACTGTCGCCAGCTATTAATTAAAGTCGATTCGCTTTGTTCGACAACTGAATGTATTTACACTGCAGGTAGCACTTTGCAGTTGATAATACAGTTGCTAGCTGTTTTGAAGTGAATACAAACTTGGTGTCCACTGATAAATAATTATTGCAGTATATTGTTGATATAGTATGATATCATAAATTTTTAAACTACCAAACTTATAATCTAAAATGAATATAAAAAGTTAGTTACTCGCTCCAGCTTAGTGAGAGCAGAGTGTACATGTATTATATATATAAACCTTCCTCTTGAATCACTCTATCTATTAAAAGAACCGCTTCAAAATACGTTCGCTAGTTTTAAAGATTTAAGTATACATATGGACAGACAGCGACAGCGACTCCAGCTATTCTTCGCACGAGTGTACATGTATTATATATATATAAACCTTCCTCTTGAATCACTCTATCTATTAAAAGAACCGCTTCAAAATACGTTCGCTAGTTTTAAAGATTTAAGTATACATATGGACAGACAGCGACAGCGACATTGTTTTATACTAGACTAGCTACTCGCCCCGGCTTCACCCGGGTGTACATGTATTATATATATATAAACCTTCCTCTTGAATCACTCTATCTATTAAAAGAACCTCTTCAAAATACGTTCGCTAGTTTTAAAGATTTAAGCATACGTAGGGACAGACAGCGACAGCGACTTTATTTTATCCTATGTAACTATAATAGAAGATGCATGTAGTAAAAACGGTTATTTCAATATTACAAACAGACACACCAATTTTATTTATATGTATAGATCTATATGTTTCATAGATAGATATACGCTATTTTTTCTACAACAAAACGCAGCAACATCATTTAAAAATATTTACATTGTATAGAATTTCAGACGATTCAGCGAAACACTTGGTCCATGTAAATATATAAGATATATAAAATATTCTGAATAGCAACTTGTTATACTTCAATAAAGCAACAGTCAAAGCTCAGCGGCCGACGGTGACTATAAATTAAAGTGCGACCTTCATGCAACACAAAGCTTTGTGAATTGAAGATGTACATAGTCAGTCAAATTGCATCCCTGCTTTAGTTGGTAGTTGCACTTACTCATCATCTGCTTCTTCCTTATCCCATTTATTTGTGGTCGTCGTAATATGTTTTTCTCTTCCATTCATCCCTGTTCGCAGTCATCGCGTTATTTACTTCCTTTCTTACCATATCATCTTTCACACAGTCCATACATCTCTTATTCGGCCTTCCTCTGGCCTTATAACCATCCACATTCATATGTAACACCTTTCTTAAAATATTATTATGCGTAGGAGCATTACATGACCATACCATGATAGACGATTACTCTTCAACCTCTCTGACACCGGTGCCACTTTCATACTTAGTTGCACTTACTGTGTCCATAAAATATAGTTTTATTCTTAGATGCAGTCCAGGATAATCTGTCGGGGATTATAATTTATTTTATTTTATTTATTTATTCATTTATTTCGTATTAAATATAATGTAGCCTGGCCTAATATGTGTTATCTTCATAGAATAGAATAGAAAATCATTTATTCAAGTAAACTTACATTGAAGCACTTTTGAATAGTCATTACATTTTTTTAATCCACCGCTCGTTCGGAAAGCTGTCTCATCACAAGAAGAACGAGCAAGAAACTTGCGTGTTGTTCTTTTAAATAATTTTATTATTACTTTACATTTTTAAGTTTAAGTGTGTGAATACAAACCACCAATTAACACTAATTCAATTAAATACTCAAATAGAAAAAATATTAAATATATCCAACTGGTTAAACAATTAATAAGAGGAAATAGGCATGGATGATGGTATTCTATTGGATTTACATGAATTAACAAGATAACTTTATAAATAAAACAATACTTACAGTTGATAATCACTTTTCTTCTATTTTCAACAGTATTTTACAAAATCTTTTCCACACGTCCATTCGTAACGCTTGCTGCAATCTCAATGATCTCATCGCCATTGTAGAATAGACAACTGGGAGGTAGCTCCCAGTTTTTAAATAGTCAATACACTTACTTTTACTTTAACAATGCAATTAAATAAAATGGTTATTAAATATGATAAAGAAGCGTACTACCCTCAGGCAATTAAAATAGAACAAATATAGAGTTAGGGTTCATATCGATATTGTCGAAAAATCTTGCTACGTCTTCCGGTCTGCGGTCGCCACTCGAGGACTTTACTGCTCCAACTGGCCAGAATATCCTACATTTATTTATGTTTGACATTATAGCCGCTTATGAACATCAATTTTTTTATATTATTATTTTGTCTCTACATAAATCCAATTGAGACGAACTGGCAAGAAACTCAATTGAATTACTTTTTTTTTAAAGCCGCTCTATTTACAATATATAAAAATGCTTTTGATATTTTTATTTTTTATAAAAAGGAATATTTATTTTTCCTAATATTTCGTTCTAATACAGAAACCTATCGCGGAACTCCGGAAACTGACACTTCCCAATTCTGTACAAAAACGAAACACCGTCTGGAGTTTTGAACAATTTAATTAAAGTAAATAAAAAGTTGGCCTCTGTTTTATTAAGTAGACGCATTTTAAATAGTAACGCGGGACTGACTTATTAATTAAGAAGTTTGTAAGAGTTGCAGAAATACAAACAACCAACTTGAATTATCCAGTAATGGATAGACACTCTATGTGCACGGGGATTAAAAAGAATAGAAAACACCTAGACGAATACATATAATACTTACGAATACATATATTTGATGACCTCGCTGGTCTAGTGGTTTAGCACACCGCTTTACATCGGATGGTCGCGGGTTCGATTCCTCGTACAGCACAAATATTTGTACTCATGAGTATTGTTTGTATCGGTCTGGGTGTTTTTTATTATTATGCATTTACAAAAAAAATGAAGTATCTATAATAATAAAAACAGTTTCAGGACAATTTACACAGCGCCATCTAGACCCAAGTTACGTTAGGAAAGCATATGGGTACTAGACAACTGATATAAATACAATTATAGACTTATGTATATGTTATTTTGCAATTTTATATATATTATACATAGAAAACTTTCACATTCGATACAAACAATCATACTCATGAATAGAATAGAACAGAAAAGAACAGAATAGAATAGAAAATAATTTATTCAAATAAACTTAATTTAAACACTTTTGAATAGACATAACAATTTGTTTTTAATCTACCGCTCGTTCGAAAACCTGTCTCATCACAAGAAGAACGAGCAAGAAACTTGCGTGTTGCTCTTTTAAATAATTTTATTATTACTTTACATCTTAAGTTTAAGTGTGTGACTACAAACTACCAATTAACACTAATTCAATTAAATACTCAAATAGAAAAAATATTGAATATATAACCAACTGGTTAAACAATTAATAAGAGGAAATCAGTCATAGTGATTAGAGCAGACCAGTTCCTACAAGCAGCACCCGTTCACGAGTATGACGGATGAGCCAGCCATCACTGCGCTCGACCATATTTTAGGGAGCCCAATGACCCGGCCCACCACGCCGCCACAAGTCTGGACATTTTAGTGAGCATGACTACTCAAAACACTAGACCACGTCAAAGCTACTTACAATTGCCATCTGATAGTTATAGTATTCACATAAGAATGCATGCGGCAATCAATACAAAAACCGCTACGCTTTTATATTTCTTAAGTAATTGAACCAAGAAAGCAATGAGAAAATTAAATTATAACGTTGTATGCTAACAAACTAATTATTTACTTGATATGTTGTCATCTATGAATTCGTCTATCCTGTAATAGGCTTTCTTACATAAAAATTGTTTAATTGTTGTCCCAATCTTATAGAATTACACGCCAATTGACGTCCAATCGACTGTAATCTGAGGAGTTGCTGCTTGTTGGCTATTTACATGGACCAAGGGTTTCGCTGAATCGTCTGAAATTCTATACAATGTAAATATTTTTAAATGATGTTGCTACGTTTTGTTGCAGAAAAAATAGCGTATCTATGAAATATGTACATCTATACATATAAATAAAATTGGAGTGTTTGTTTATAATATTGATATAACCATATTTTACTACATGCATATGAATATAAATACGGTACATACACCAAAATAATTTTTTTTACAATGTTTGTTCCGGCTAATCTCTGAAATAGTTGGACTGATTTTGACGAGACATTTTTTGGCAGGTAGCTGATGTAATAAGGAGTATTTAGGCAACTGTTATAAAAAAATATATTTTATTTTAGAAAAATAAAGTTAAATTCCACGCGGAGGAAGTCGCGGGAACAGCTAGTATTATATAAAAATGTGTGTATAAATTTGTCGTTTTATATAGTAAGTTTTTTTTGTTTTATGGATGACTAGCTACTCGCATGAGTGTACATGTATTATACATATAAAACTTACTTGCTCTAGAATCACTCTATATATTTAAAAAAAACCTCTTCAAAATCCGTTGCGTAGTTTTAAAGATTTAAGCATACATACTTTGTTTTATACTATGTAGTGATGATGATGATGATGACTCGGCAGGTCTGAGAATAGGTTGTTATCTATTTTTTATACCACTAACAAAAAAAGATAAAAAAAAATCTTTTTATTTTTATTTTTTAAAAAGTTTTGTTACAATTGATTTGAATTTAACATTTATATATATATATTATATGTATAATAATATATATATATATATATATATAGATTCGAACTCTGTTCTCGCTGGTCTAGTGGTTTAGCACACCGCTTTACATCGGATGGTCGCGGGTTCGATTCCTCGTACAGCACAAATATTTGTACTCATGAGTATTGTTTGTATCGGTCTGGGTGTTTTTTATTATTATTTACAAAAATGAAGTTTCTATAATAATAAAAACAGTTTCAGGACAATCACACAGCGCCATCTAGACCCAAGTTTATCTAACTAAAGCTTATTGCTTATGGGTATTAGACAACTGATATGAATACAATTATAGACCTATGTATATGTTATTTTGCAATTTTATATATATTATACATAGAAAACTTTCACATTCGATACAAACAATCATACTCATGAATAGAATAGAACAGAAAAGAACAGAATAGAATAGAAAATCATTTATTCAAATAAACTTAATTTAAGCACTTTTGAATAGTCATAACAATTTGTTTTTTAATCTACCGCTCGTTCGGAAAGCTGTCTCATCACAAGAAGAACGAGCAAGAAACTTGCGTGTTGCTCTTTTAAATAATTTTATTATTACTTTACATCTCCAAGCTTAAGTGTGTGAATACAAACTACCAATTAGCACTAATTCAATTAAATACTCAAATAGAAAAAATATTGAATAAAACCAACTGGTTAAACAATTAATAAGAGGAAATCAGTCATAGTGATTACAGCAGACCAGTTCCTACAAGCAGCACCCGTTCACGAGTAGACGGATGAGCCAGCCATCACTGCACTCGACCATATTTTAGGGAGCCCAATGACCCGGCCCACTACGCCGCCACAAGTCTGGACATTTTAGTGAGCATGACTACTCAAAACACTAGACCACGTCAAAGCTACTTACAATTGCCATCTGATAGTTATAGTATTCACATTTCACATAAGAATGCATGCGGCAATCAATACAAAAACCGCTACGCTTTCATATTTTTAAAATAATTAAATCAAGAAAGCAATGAGAAAAATAAATTATAACGTTGTATGCTAATAAACTAATTATTTACTTGATATGTTGTCATCAATGAATTCGTCTATCCTGTAATAGGTAAGAGTTGCTGATTGTTGGCTATTTACATGGACCAAGGGTTTCGCTGAATCGTCTGAAATTCTATACAATGTAAATATTTTTAAATGATGTTGCTACGTTTTGTTGCAGAAAAAATAGCGTATCTATGAAATATGTACATCTATACATATAAATAAAATTGGAGTGTTTGTTTATAATATTGATATAACCATATTTTACTACATGCATATGAATATAAATACGGTACATACACCAAAATAATTTTTTTTACAATGTTTGTTCCGGCTAATCTCTGAAATAGTTGGACTGATTTTGACGAGACATTTTTTGGCAGGTAGCTGATGTAATAAGGAGTATTTAGCCAACTGTTATAAAAAAATATATTTTATTTTAGAAAAATAAAGTTAAATTCCACGCGGAGGAAGTCGCGGGAACAGCTAGTATTATATAAAAATGTGTGTATAAATTTGTCGTTTTATATAGTAAGTTTTTTTTGTTTTATGGATGACTCGCATGAGTGTACATGTATTATACATATAAAACTTACTTGCTCTAGAATCACTCTATATATTTAAAAAAAACTGCTCCAAAATCCGTTGCTATTTTTAAAGATTTAAGCATAAATCGGGACAGACAGCGACAGCGACTTTGTTTTATACTATGTAGTGATGATGATGATGATGACTCGGCAGGTCTGAGAATAGGTTGTTATCTATTTTTTATACCACTAACAAAAAAAGATAAAAAAAAATCTTTTTATTTTTATTTTTTACAAAAATAGTTGTGTGTCAATTGATTTGATTTTAACATTTATATATATATTATATGTATAATAATATATATATATATATATATATATATATAGATTCGAACTCTGTTGTGTTTTTTTTTTTCGGACTACTCTAATGCTGTCGGCCGCAGCTGGCCTTTACAGCTTCACCGGACGTTAGGGGGCGAGTGCAGATGGCACTCCAAACCCGCGGAAGGACTTATGGAGCGGCTGAAGGCCAACTCCTGCCTGACGGATACGACTTTAGTCTGAGGGCACCACTAGGGGTTCGAACCTCGGCTCAGGCCGTCGTAATATCGATCCCCGTTTGAATTGGACGGGGGATCGAGCGGAGGGGACCTGTTGAGTGTGACTCGTAGTATCAAACGACTAGGTCATTGTAATCGTGAGTATATCATTGTAACCGTTATATCGGTCTGGGTGTTTTATATGTATAAATATTATATATGCATTTATAAAAAAAATTAAGTATCTATAATAATAATAACAATCTCAGGACAATTCACACAGCGCCATCTAGACCCAAGTTACGTTATTAAAGCTTATGGGTACTAGACAACTGATATAAATACAATTATAGACATAGCTGTGCCCACGACATCTTCCGCGTTTTATAGTGACCTAAAAGTTGTGTATCAATTGATTGGAATTTAACGCAATATTTTTTGTGTCGGCCAGATTCGATCTCTCGACCTCTTGTGTGTGAATCGTGGTGTTAAACGACTAGGTCACGATGCCGTTTTATATTTAATCTACTTATATTTGGGAATATTAGACGCACCGAAAGTAGCGCGTTTCTAAACTTATTTGTGTTTCCATCGGAACTGAGCCACTAATTCGTCTGTCGCGTGACCGCCGCCATATTACCTCGTTTCCCGCCATTTATCCAGGGTTGCCAACTTCAAAACTTTCGTCCACACAGGTATCATTTATAAAATCTATATTATCTATACATATAAATAAAATAGGAGTGTCTGTTTGTAATATTGAAATACGCGTTTTTTACTACATACGTATGAATAAAAATATAAAATTTTTAGCATTTTTGTCTGTCTATCTGTTTGTTCCGTCTGATCTCTGAAATGACTAGACCGATTACATCGGGACTTTTTTTGGTAGGTAGCTGATGTTATAAGAAGTAACTTAGGCTACTTTTATTTTAAAAACAAAGGTAATTCCACGCGGACGAAATGAGTTATTGTTGTAACTGGCTAATCAGATATGTATTTTATATTCTAAATTTGTATTTTGAAATTTATAGTTCCTTTTTTTTTTTGATACTTCAATTCATTCTTTCTGTTCCTAATATGTCAGTCTATTATTAATATATTTTCTCCGTTTTACCAAGTCTTTTTTCTTATTACTACAACAGTTATAATACTCTTATTTAATAACTAATTGTACCACCAGTTTCACCAGCCTGAAATTTATAGCCTATATATTATTCTGATGTAAAGTTTCATCGAAATCCGTTCAGTAGTTTTTGCGCGAAATAGTAACATTCATACTCACAAACTTTTGCATTTATAATATAAATATAATAGCTACTCACCCCGGTTTCGCCCGGGTGTATATGTATTATATATATATATAAACCTTCCTCTAGAATCGCTCTATCTATTAAAATAAACCGCTTCAAAATCCGTTGCGTCGTTTTAAAGATTTAAGCGTACATAGGGACAGACAGCGACAGCGACTTTATTTTAAAGTATATAATGATAATAATAATTAATTGACACCAATTTAAGTAGTTACAGATAGTTATCTACATATATATAACTCAAAGGTGACTGACATAGTGATCTATCAATGCACAGCCCAAACCACTGGACGGATCGGGCTGAAATTTGACATGCAGGTAGATGTTATGACGTAGGCATCCGCTAAGAAAGGATTTTGATAAATTCCACCCTCAAGGGGATAAAATAGGGGATGAAAGTTTGTATGAAACGTTGTCAATTTTAAACCGATCGGGCGGAGACTGCGTGTATAAAGCTACTATGACGTAGGCATCCCCTAAGAAAGGATTTTGATAAACTTCACACCTAAGGGTATAAAATAGGGGATGAAAGTTTGTATAAATCTTCATAGATTTATACAAACTTCATAGAACGAGCGGTAGATAAAAAAAATGTAATGACTATTCAAAAGTGCTTCAATGTAAGTATATTTGAATAAATGATTTTCTATTTCTATTTCTATTTCTTAATTTGGGTCTAGATGACGCTGTGTGAATTGTTCGGATAAAAAAGAAAAAGAAATAAAAAACTATTATATAGAACTTATACTAATGCATTTTCTCAAAGGAAATGCACTTGCAATTATTCTGGTTTTTCGGATGCACATGTGCGGCGGTCATTTACCACCAGGTGAGCCGCAAGCTCATTTGTCTTCTATGATAAAAAAAAGGTATTTTGTGTTTCGTATAGCTGGCAACCCTGCAGTTACCACACCACTGTTACACGCTCCATTTGATCTCTTTAATAGTGACGGCATAAAATTTTGGAATCACCGCTATTATGTACCATGTAGGGACAGTTCAATGTTTAGGGTTATTTAGAGGTTGTACGGTACAATCATAACGATATTCTATACACATAAAAAAAATGTAGTGTCTGTTTGTAATATTGAAATAACCGTTTTGTACTACATGCATATGAATATAAATACGGTACATACACCAAAAGAACATTTTTTACAATTTTTTTCTGTCTGTCTGTCTGTTTGTTCCGGCTAATCTCTGAAATGGCTGGATGAATTTTGACGGGACTTTTATTGGCAGCTGATGTAATAAGGAGTAAATTAAGCTACTTATATTTTAGAAAAATAAAGTTAAATCCTTTAAGTTAAGTAGGGGGTAACAACTAGTAATATCTGAATAATATGATGTATTGTTAACTGTACACTGTAACATATAACAGTGCACTGTAACATTTGTAACATACATGAGGTCAAATGGAAATTTTATTACTCTCCAGGAAGTTGTGAATGCAAGTGGTTGCAATGCACTAATAGGCTACACACGGCCACAAAATCAGCGGCGAAATCGGAATAGTACGAGTGCACTCGAACGTTTACTACATCAGCTCATGTGTGGGCAATTATTTATTTACTTTACTTGAATATCTATATATATATATATAACTCAAAGGTGACTGACTGACTGACATAGTGATCTATCAACGCACAGCCCAAACCACTGGACCGATCGGGCTGAAATTTGGCATGCAGATAGATTTTATGACGTAGGCATCCGCAAAGAAAGGATTTTGATTAACTCTACCCCCAAGCGGATAAAATAGGGGATGAAAGTTTGTCAATTTTAAACCGATCGGGCTGAGACTTTGCATACATAAGGCATTCCCTAAGAAAGGATTTTGATAAATTCCACCCCTAAGGGGATAAATTAACGCGAGTGGAGCCGCGGGCAAAAGCTAGTATACAATATAATACTTACATTTTAATGACGAATACAATCATCATTACATTGTATAAAACAAAGTCACTGTCGCTGTCTGTCCGTCCCTATGTATGCTTATATCTTTAAAACTACGCAACGGATTTTTGGAATAGATAGAGTGATTCCAGAGGTAGGTTTACACATATGATACGTGTACACCCGTGTGAATATCTAGTTATTTATAATTGAAATTTCACATCACTATACTTGCAGAGAGGACCAATTTTGAGGACGTGTGTAGATCGTTTTAGAGCAGTGTAGCTTATAGAGTGGTTGGATGGCTGCAAGCGATGGAGAAACAGTTCATATGCACTGAGTGACTCACCGAATGTTGAATTCATATACGTTTAACTCGTCAACTAGAAACTGTTCAAATTAAAATTCAAAAATCATTTATTCATGTAAGAAATTTTAACCGTTTATAAACGTAATAGAGCTACATGAATAAAGATATTTTGAATATGAATTAATTTGAGACTAAATAAACTGTATAAGTAATCCTGGATATATATCCAGGATTACTTATCATAATTTATTTATTTATACAAAGTATAAATTAAACTAGAGTTATACGGTTTACTTTCAAAAATATCGATAGTGTAGGTAGCTTTGTATATGTTGATATCAAATAAAAATATCGAAATGTAATAATATAATATGTCAGAAATATATATCTACACATATAAATAAAATTGCAGTATCTGTTTGTAATATTGAAATAACCGGTTTTACTACATGAATATAAATACCGTACATACACCAAAATAACATTTTATACAATTTTTGTCTGGTTCTCTGTCTGTCTGTTCGTTCCGGCTAATCTCTGAAATGGCTGGACCGATTTTGATGAGACTTTTATTGGCAGGTAGCTGATGTAACAAGGAGTAACTTAGGCTACTTTTATGTTAGATTTTTTTTTTTATAAAATTTAAGTTAAATTCCACGCGGAAGAAGTTTCGGGTACGGCTAGTTTTAAATAAAACTTCATGAACTTTCACTCAATCTCTCATTTTACGTAAAGTTTTGCACCAAAATACACACTCATCAGTCACACAAATCATTATAGGCGCCCATAACATCTGACAATAACTCCGATGTAAGAAATAAAGTGGAATCAAGTGGAAAAGTGGAAAGAAATTGGCGTCGCAAGATTGCGTAGGTACGACGCCCCCTCCGATCGATCCCCCGTCCAATTCAAACGGGGATCGATATTACGACGGCCTGAGCCGAGGTTCGAACCCCTAGTGGCCTCAGTACTTCTTAACGCGAGCGAAGCCGCGGGCAAAACCTAGTCTATAATAAGATTTTTTTTTCGGACTACTCTAATGCTGTTAGCCGCAGCTGGCCTTTACAGCTTCACCGGACGTTAGGGGGCGAGTGCAGATGGCACTCCAAACCAAGGAAGGACTTATGGAGCGGCTGAAGGCCAACTCCTGCCTGACGGATACGACTTTAGTCTGAGGGCACCACTAGGGGTTCGAACCTCGGCTCAGGCCGTCGTAATATCGATCCCCGTTTGAATTGGACGGGGGATCGATCGGAGGGGGGTATAATAAGAGTGAACATTAGTAAACTGAACCGTTGCTATTCCTATCATTCGGATTCGAGTGTTTGACATCTGGCGTACTGTGTGCCGACCACTCAGAATCATAATTTTTTATTAATAATAATAACTCATCCAATACACTCATCCATTACAAAATTTGCCATAAAATAAATTGGCTCCCTGGTATGATTTTCCATTATTTTATCGGCAAGGAATGTGTTAGATTTAGTATCGTTTAGAAAGAGTCAATAGTTCTTTTATGGGTATTGGTATACAAATTTATAATAAGATATTGGAATTACCCTTAAATAAATTCAAAACATCTGTTAAATCATATTTACTTAGCAAGGCCTATTACTCACTAAACGATTGCTTGAATGACGAGCGTGCATGGCAATAGTTGTTCATGCACGGGATTTTCATTTCATTTAATGTTAGTCATAGATATATATATATAAATATACATTGTAAAAAAAAGTAATTCAATAAGTTTCTTACCAGTTCTTCTCAATTGGATCTATATACTGAACTGGACGGTAGGGAATTTAAATCATAATATAAAAATTTGACGTTCATAAGCGGCTAAAATGTCCTATATGAATAAATGATTCTTGAATTTGAAAAACATTAATTTCCGTATCGTATCACTCACACACACATAAATGGGTATAGCTAATAATGTAGGCAAATCGTCGTTTAAACTTGCCAGATAAAGATGGCTGTTGAGATGCGTCAACAGCCCTCGGCTCGATGTAGGGTTGCCAGGCCTAAAACTTTTTGCCTCGTACAAAAGAGGTCATAAATAAAATAAAATAAATAACCTACTTGGATACACCTGATATTATTTTTGTCAGGCTGAAAAGGAAACGTCAGCACATTATCCTATGTGGTTGTAGCCCACTCATCCATAAACGAAAGGGGGAAGGGGATTGGTGTTAGAACAGATTATGTTATCTGTGGTTAGAACTGACGTTGCTAAGAAAACATCTGCCGATTATTATGTCACTGTCATTGTAAAAACTATAATTTGATTTGAGTTAACATATTTTATAAAGATTCCACTGCGTTTTCCTTTAATAATTGGTAGTAATGTGGACTGATGACCCCATTACTAGCAATGCACCATGTCAGGTTGACCTCCACGCAGTACCCCCTGGAAACCATCGTGATAAATTCCTGGTGAATTTGTCGTGATTGGCTAACTGACCTTACCAAACTCATCTTGTCATCCTGCACTGATGCCCTGCCAGCGTAAACTGCAAGCGCAGGCGAGTGCATTACATTCATCATCATCATCATCGCACTGCTGGACATAGGCGTCCCCCAAAGATCTCCACGACGATCGATCCTGCGCTGCTCGCATCCAATGCCTTCCAGCGATCTTGAACAGATCGTCGGTCCACCTTGCAGGAGGCCTTCCCACGCTGCCTCTTCCGGTCCGTGGTCGCCACTCGAGGACTTTACTGCCCCAACGGCCATCTGTCCTACGAGCTATGTGCCCCGCCCATTGCGAGAGAGTCGCAATTCTTCGGGCTATGTCGATCACTCTGGTTCTTCTGCGGATCTCCTCATTTCTGATTCGATCACGCAGAGTAGCTCCGAGCATAGCCCTCTCCATTGCCCTCTGAGTGACTCTGTTATCAGTCATTATCGTACAAAAAACACCTGACTACCCCATCCGGGATAGCAGTCGTGAAGATATGCGTGTATGTATGTTATATCATTAGAGGGATGTTGGAAATATAATCTCTTCATGAATACGGTCATCTTTGTGCATCTTACTAATAATTAGTTGACGACCTCAGTGGTCTAGCGGTCTACCACACCGCTTTACGTCCGATGGTCGCGGGTTCGATTCCTCGCACGGCACAAACATTTATATTCATGAGTATGATTGTTTGTATCGATCTGGGTATTTTCTATGTATAATATGTATGTATTTACGAAAAAAAATTATCTATGTATTTGTATCAGTTATCTAGTACTCATAACACAAGCTTCAGCTAGCTTAACTTGGGTCTAGATGGCGCTGTGTGACTTATCCTGAGATTATTATTAACTCGTTTTTGTAATTTGTTCAGTATACAATAAAGAATTTCATCACTTCAGGCTACATTCTAAAATTAGGTTACAGAGAAATAATTTATAAATCTCCATAAATCAAAATCTTTATATATAAAAATTACGTATAACGTTGTTCGTCCGCGATGCACTCCTAAACTACTGAACCGATTGCAAATTTGATCTGCACATTGTATGCAATTTGATTCAACTTGAAAGATAGGATAGCTTACATCTCAATTTATAGGCGCAATATTATTGCTACTACTAGTCTTATATATAAAATTCTCGTGTCACAGTTTTCGTTCCCATACTCCTCCGAAACGGCTTGACCGATCCTCATGAAATTTTGTGAGCGTAGGTAGTAGTAGTAGGTCTGGCCAACATCTATTTTTCATCTCTAAATGTTAGGGGTAGTCATATAAAACTGTATGCCGATATAAACTGTATGATTACACCTCGTACTGAAAACCGAAACTTTCGTACCAAAACGAAGACACACGATCTACAACCCTGGCGCGGTCTCGTATCGTTAAACAAACATTTCTTAATAAATACCTCAACGTATCGAATCGGTAAACACGTATATTCCGCCCGCGTTTACATATCCTTCCTCGAATGCCTCCAGACTTATAGAGTATTTGCACAAGGCATAAAGCACTTAGCTCGCTCCTCGGCAGGCGTGAATTACGATTTTTGTAACGATTCTCCGCAAAGTATGTGGAATTGATTCGCACGGTCGCCGACTGAATCACGTGACGGATATAAATCATTTATTGAGAGAAAACAGCGAAACGTACTCGATAGCTATCTCAGAGTAACGTACGCATCACAGAATAATATATCAATTCGCAGATCAATGACATATTCAGAACGACCGTGATAGAGTACTCTGTCGCCTCATTAAAGTTGAATTGGAAAGTATGTCAGAAAGGATATTGATGAAACATTAACGCGATCAATTTGCTGGAATGTTAAGCAATTGCTATAGTTTGTACGGTTTGACACAAATAATTTAATGGTAAATGAAGTATATAAGTTTGTGCCATTGGGAGTCGAGAGTCTGGATTTATGGGGTCTTTTGTAGATGTCGTAGTCGCGTTCAACTGTCGAGGTGTTTTATAATAACTACTGATAAGCCAAGTGTTGTTTAAATTATTGTTTTAACACTTGAATAAAGTATTTACCTCTATCGATGTTTCGACTAGGTTGCACTAGCCGTGGTCACGAGCTGACTGGAGTAACAGCGATGTCAATGTAGATAGGTGACAGCAGTTTTTTCATCTACCATCACTAGATTGTTCAACGAAAGTACAGTTTATGCTGTAAATAATATAAATGACGTAGTGGAGTAACTTGAAACAGTCATGCTCGCTATAAAGTTCAAAGTTGTGGCGGCGTGGTGGGCCGGGTCGATGTGCTCCCTCTAATATGGTTGAGTACAATGATGGCTGGCTCATCCGTCATACTCGTGAACGGGTGCTGCTTGTGGGGACTGGTCTGTTCAGGTTGCGAACACTGATTAGATTTTTTTATTTTTTTTACTTTTTTATATAGCATATGCTGGTAGTCATTCTATTCTCCCAAATTTGAATTTAAATGAAATAGTATTATTGTAAATATGTACACATAAAAAAAAAATACGAGCTGACTTTATTGTCAGTTCTTCTCATCTCGAAATCATTCCGAAGTGACAGTAGATTTGACATATCATAAGAGTCTGTAATAAACCTACATGAATAAAGATATTTTGAATTTTGAATTTGAATCTGAAAGTTCGCGAAACACAGCACTCACGGTATCCGTACACTTATCGACTGTTGATGCTACTGAACTTTGGTTGAATTTATTTATGACTGGATTCCACGCAGAAGATATTTCGCATGATTATCGCAATGACGAGTTTAACATCCCATCAAAGTGAGATATATAAAATCCGGCTTCGCGTGGGAGTACATGTATTATTTATCCCATCAAAAACATAAATATGAAATGATAGCCGAGTTCAATATTATGATATATGCCTTGATTGTTGACTTCTACGACAAAAGAGAGGAGATCTAAATGGGTGCCAAGTTCAATGGTCTGTCCTGAAATGTATTTATAACAATATAAAATATCATTTCTTCTTATAACTTAGGATAATATATTGTAGCCTAAGGTCTGACTTGGCTAGTTCTTTCATTTTTTCCTTTATATTCACCTAATTACCTATCTGCATGCCAAATTTGAACTTCCTAGGTCATCTGGAAGTGGGTTGTAATTTAGATCTATAGTTGATCAGTGATAAAAATAACGATATTTGGACATTAATATCTAAATAACCGTTTGAGATATGTTTATGAAATTTGGAACACATATATTTTTTTTTACTTTGACAGGTTTATGTCAAAGAGCTTTTGAGTTATGAGGGGGTCAAAAGTGGCTCCAAGTGTCTCACACATGCTAATGTAATCGGTATTAAGAAACATAATGTAAATCCTAGGTCCAAAATTCAGAGGAGCGTCCTCCTGCGTACATTTAGATTGTGGAATGAACAACGAGTACCTGCTGAGGTTTTCTCACCAGACTACAGCATGGGGTTTTTCAAGAAGGGTATATTAAGGTTTCTGAAGGGTAGGCAACGCGCACGTGACACCCCTGGTGTTTCAGGCGTCCATAGGCTACGGTAAGCGTTTACCATCAGATGGACTATATGCTTCTTTGCCATCTACGTGGTATAAAAAATTGTACTAATATAAGATTGTGTGACTAGAGTATCTCTGGAGTTAATACCAAAACAAATCATAAATATTAATAGGTAATAGATAAACCTACATCTCTTATTTAAATGTAATATCAAAGTTCAAAAGGACATCTCTCGGTGACAGACAGTCATAATATATTAGCAATTATTTTTTTCTGAAGGCAATGACGCGTTATTGGAAAACGAAAAATGATCATATGTATTATAGATACTAGCGTCTGCTCTTGTACAATGTTCGCAAATAAATAGGTACTTCTATAATAAGAAAAGATTCAAAAGTGTTATAAAATATTTTCCTTGTAAAAAAGTTGAAGAATTTATAAATGATAATAATGTTCTTGTAGAAAATATCTAACTTAAATTCATAGCGCTGACAATGTTATCTGATTGAACAGAGGTTAAGTGCGTAGCGGTTTCTATGTTGATTGTCGCATGCCTAATCCTTGTTGTTAATTAAATATAAGTAAATCAATATTTATTTAAAAGAGCAACACACAAGTTTCTTTCTTGTTCTTCTTGTGATGAATCTGCATTCCGAATAAGCGGTAGAATAAAAAAAACTTGACTATTCAAAAGTGCTTATATTAAATTTATTTGAATAAAGATTATATTCTCTTTTTTATTTTTTTTCTGTATATTTTATTTAATATTTAATTTTTATGTAATATACAATTGATCTGTCTGATGTATGTTCTTTATGAGATCTGGTATGATTTTTATGTTAAATCTACTTTACTAACTGGTTAGTAATAGTTCATTACCTAATTATTTGGCAATTCTTTTGTGGACTCCCGCGATACAGGCTCGCCTAGTGCGGGGTCCAATGTATAATCAGTTTTATAATATTTGTAGGTTTGAAAATGAATAAATGAATGAAATATCTTTAGGTTGAGATGCATATTTCTCGATTTCAGATTGAGAAGAATAAATAAAAAAATCCTGGGCTCTACTACGGTGCGGTACGGTGGTCCTATACATACAAATACATAGTTTCTTTGTAAATACATACATATTATTCATAGTAAACACCCAGATCGATATCAACAATCATACTCATGAATACAAATGTTTGTGGCATGCGAGGAATCGAACCCGCGACCATCGTTCGTAAAGCGGTGTACTAAACTGAAAAACATCAAATTGACTACATTTGGCTCCACTCAAATCCAATGGCAAGCAGGACTAATAAAAAAGGCTGTGTATGAGAGACGCAAGGCGTGAAGCGGCCATGTTGACGCCATGTTCCCATGTACTATAAATCATCCACTTCGATTACTTTGATCGAGTACACGTCGCTGGAAACCGATCATGCTGAGTTTAATTCCTGGAAGACAATAGTATGCGACGTTATTGAAAAAAAAAATTTATTATATAATATACTAGCGGTAACCGCGACTTCGTCCGCGTGGTGTTATAAGTACTTTATTTTTCTAAAATAAAACGGGGATCGATATTACGACGGCTTGAGCCCGAGGTTCGAACCCCTAGCGGTGCCCTCAGACTAAATTCGTATCCGTCAGGAGGGAGTTGGCCTTCAGTTGCTCCATAAGCCCTTCCTTTGGTTTAGAGTGCCATCTGCACTCGCCCCCTATCGTCCGGTGAAGCTGTAAAGGCCAGCTGCGGCCAACAGCATTAGAATAGTCCGAAATGAAAATCATATTGTTTCGCATCATTCTGCTAGGCTACGGTAACCATTTACCATCAGATGGGTATGCTTGTTTGCCATCATAGTAGTATAAAAAAAAACATAAGTCCCGGTAACTACTCGGAGTTTCCCACTCTATCACACTTTTGCCCCTGTATGCGCACGGTAAATCTATGAATGCTAAATTTGTATCTTCATAGAAAGAAGACTGTAATGGATCGGTGGACTGTATGGGTGTATAAATGATGAAATCACGTCATCATCATTTCCTTGCCTCTGTCCCATTATCTGTGGTCGGCGCATTGTGTATCTTTCATTCTGTTCCATTGTTCTCTATCGGTCGTCATATCTGAACGTATAACATGAAATATCTTTTATTCATATCATCTTTGACACAATCCATCCATCTTTTCTTAGGGCGTCCTCTCCCTTTACATCCATCCACATTCATATTATACACTTTCCATAGGACATGATCCTCGTTCCTCCGCATAACATGCCCATACCAGCTCAATCTGTTACCTCGCAACTTTTCTATAACCGGCGCAACTTTCAAACTTCCTCGTATATACACATTCCTTATTCTGTCATTCCTGGTTACCCCACACATCCATCTTAACATTCGCATTTCTGCCACATGCACACGCCTCTCGTCCGTCCCCTTCACGGCCCAACATTCAGATCCGTACAAAATGACAGGTCTTATGATAGATTTATAAACTTTACCCTTTAGTTTCAAGGGCATTCGGGGGTCGCATATCGTTCCCGAGACCTGTCGCCATTTCATCCATCCCGCACTAATTCTGTGCCTTACATCGCGGTCTATGTCGGCATTGTTCTAACTGAACCGAGGTACCGAAAATCAGAGCAGACTGGAAGCATTACACCGTTTAAGCAGATAGGCTTGGTGATGAATGATGAAAACACCTAGTTTATAATAGTGCAATATATTAATAGATAGATAGATAAAAAAATTATTCCCGTTAAAGGCACACACACACAAGCCACTGTAGTAATAAGAACAAAAATAAAAACATATATACACATTACATTAGTGAAGTCAAACAAAATACTATACAACAAATATACAGATACAGAACAAAAAACGGTATAGTAACGTAGTGTGTGTGCATAGCCCATACGTAAAAAGACAGCACCTCAGTGTATTGTTTGCAGCATACAAGCAGCAAACCACTGATATTCAGGCACTGCCCAGAGACATACGCGAGAACGCATGTAACCGTTATCCGTGCATCACACAGTTTAAAGTTCACAATTTCAATTAGTTATCAGTATTGGAATAATATTACAGTTTAAAATTATCTTAAAATTGCAATATGATTAAGATTCGAATTAAATATAGCAATCAAAACAGACGTGATATCGTTGCCGCGTCCCGCGCGCTCTCCCATTCAGTATTAATGTGCGAGTTCTTCCCTTGGTTCGGACTATTAACAGGACAATAAGAGAATAATACAATAAAGTGAAGTATATCAAATAACATGACATATAAAAAAGAACTAATCAAAAATATAAATTTAACAATAATATAAATAACAAAGGAATAAATATAAATAGAAATATCAGTAATCGTCTATCGTGGTATGGGCATGTAATGCGTAGGAATGGAGATCATATCCTAAGGACGGTGTTACATATGAATGTGGATGGTTATAAAGGTAGAGGATCGAAAAAGAGATGAATGGACTGTGTGAAAGATGATATGGTGAGAAAGGAAATAAATAACGAGATGACTGCGAACAGAGATGAATGGAAGAGAAAAACATATTACGACAAATAAATGGGATAAGGAAGAAGTAAATGATGATGAAGATAAATATCAAAGGAGTTCGGCGGTCGGTCGTCAACGAAGATTCTTCAAGATTTTGAAATATGAAAACAAATTTAAGTAGATTGTTAACGGCTTTCATTAGATACGTGACTGTCGTTACACAGGGACCCCTGCCTTTACCGCGCAATTTTGTAACTCTAAACAACTTCCCTAGATTACAGAAATGGACGCACCTGAGACCTTTAAACAAATTAGCAGAACAATAAAATTTCGATATCGCTGTACGAGTTCCAGGCGAGAGTCAACATCGTCCGCAATATTAACATAAACTAGGGTTGCCAAGCCTAAATTTAAAAAACCAGGATTGAAAGTACAATATACTAGGACTATTCAGTTCAAAAACAGAACGCAATAGCCTATATTAATAAAATTAGAGTATCTGTTTGTAATATTGAAATAACCGTTTTTTACTACATGCATATGAATGTAAATACGGTATCCACATACACCAAAATATTTTTTTTACAATTTTTGTCTGTCTGTCTGCCTGTTTGTTACGGTTGATCTCTGAAATGGCTGGGCCGATTTTGACGGGACTTTTATTGGCAGGTAGCTGATGTTAAGGAGTGACTTAGGCTGCTTTTATTTAAAAAAAAATCTTTAATTAACTTTTTTGTTAAATTCCACGCGAAAGTCGTCGCGAGTACAGCTAGTATGTGGTAAAATTCAAGTGAAACGAGTTGGTACAATTGAAACTCATAATCATATTATTTCGGTCAGTTTATTCTCCATATATGTATACAATCTCAGTACACAACGGATACCACTATACAACTCTTTTGGCCTCGCACAACCACATTGTAGAAAACCTTCCAGCAATGGTATTTCCGAACAGATACGATATTGAGACCTTCAAGAAAAGAGCTCATTCCATTTTTAAAGGCCGACAACGTACTTGCAATTCCCCTGGTGTTGCGGGTGCTCATGGGCGGCGGTAATCACTTTCCATCAGGTGAGCCGCATGCTCGTCTGCCCTCTGTGTTATAAAAAAAAACTATTATGTTACACAAACTAAGCAAATAAGCATATAAACATATTAAATTAAGTGAAATTGACCTGCTTCCTAAATTAGTGATGAGGTTTTTAGTGTTATTGTCTGAGAACGTCTTCACACAACAACCGCTACTCGTTGAATGCTTCAATTCTAGTTCCAAATTCCGTCATACTCGTGAACGCGTGCTGCTTGTAGGGACTGGTCTGCTCTTATTACTACGACTGATTTAATCTTATTGTGTTGTTGTATTTGACCCTAATAAATTAGTGCTGGTTGGTAGTTTGTATTCACACGTTTCGACTTGTAGAATGTGCACTTACAAGGATTATTTAAAAGAGCAATACACAAGTTTCTTGCTCGTTCTTCTTGTGATGAGACAGCTTTCCGAATAAGTGATAGATTAAAAAAAATGTTTTGACTATTCAGAAGTGCTTATAGTAAGTTTATTTGAATAAATGATTTTCTATTTTAGTTCCAAAATATTATTATCTATAATACAAAGTACGGTAGATGGGGTACTAGAGTAACGCCATCTATGTTACTAACGAAAAAAACTATTGCTGCTTTACCGATAATAATCTCAAGACAATTCACACAGCGCCATCTAGACCCAAGTTAAGCTAGCTAAAGCTTGTGTTATGGGTACTAGATAACTGATACAAATACATAGATATATATTTTTTTCGTAAAAATATATATCTATGTATTTGTATCAGTCGTCTGGGCATTTTCTATGTTACATTGTTACGTTACCGACACAAACAATCATACTCAAGAATATAAATGTTTGTGCCGTGCGAGGAATAACCGATGTACACACGTTGTTTTAGGGTTTATAATTATTAACATAATTATTTACATTAATATTGTAGAAAAATCCGATTTTTAAAGAGATATTAAAAGAAGGTAGTTTGTGTTTAGTACTAATGTGGGTAATTAAAAGAACCCAATGTAAAGTTGATTACAAATATTGTAAATAGCGCCATCTAGTATGTATGGACGGAACTAAGTTGTTTGTCATAAGATAACCATTACCCCCACTTCTCTCCCTACTACATGGACTTCGGTCTATAAATACGGAGGTCGGTAGTTGAATAATCCTCTTTCGTTGGATGAGCCGCGGCATTCAGTCGATAAGCGTAGGGCGTGCCGGTTGTGTTCTGGATACTAAAGTGAATTGTATTAAAAATGGGTTTATCCCGGTCTTAGTTGTGCCTGGGGAGAAACCTGCAAGTAGTGAAGGTGAGTGTTAATGCATTCTAAAAGGGCCTTTTAAAACTTATTAATATAATCAGGTTTTTAATATAAAGTATTTGATAAAATTATACTGTTATGTAATTGACAAATAGCTCTTCAGGACTTCCCAGGACACTTCAAAAACTAGGACATGTCCTGGGAAAACAGGACGGTTGGTAACTCTAACATAAACCGAAACAACTTGAGGTGTTGATATTAAGGTGGTCAGGTCAAGTGAATTTTTATGAACTGCAGAACTAGTTTTAACGTGTTGAAACATGTTTCAGGTAGTTTAATGTTACACTGAGAGATCTCGGGGCTCTGTGATGTTATAACACTTATCTTTTAAAGGATTAAGTTTTGAGTATTGTAGTACACATCCTCAAAATTTATTCCTTTAAAAAATATATACACGTACTTTTTTTATATATAATAAGAACTAGCTGTACCCGCGACTTCGGTCACACGTTAAATTCCACTTAAATTAATTTTTCTAAAATAAAAGTAGCCTAAGTCTTATTACATCAGCTACCTGCTAAAAAAAGTCCCGTTAAAATCGGTCCAGCCATTTCAGAGATCAGTCGGAACAAACAGACAGACATAAATTGTAAAGAATGTTATTTTGGTATATGTACCGTATTTATATTCATATACATGTAGTAAAAAATAGTTATTTCAATATTACAAAGAGATACTCCAATTTTACTCATATGTATAGATAACATACAAGCATACGGCCCACCTGATCGTCGGTTGCATCCGTAGCTTACATACATACATGAACAGCACTATAGACATTACGTCATGTGACCAACGCACATGCGTTGCGAAGATCTTATGACCTGAAATTTTACTTTCTTAACAATTAATTTATTTCATCTTTTGTAAGCTGTGTTTCAGAAGCAAACTTGGCGTCTGAATAGAATAGAATAGAAAATAAGTTATTCAAATAAACTTAATTGAAGTACTTTTGAATAGTCATAAGAATATTTTTTAATCTACCGCTCATTCGGAAAGATGTCTCATCACAAGAAGAACGAGCAAGAAACTTGAGAGTTGCTCTTTTAAATAATCCTTGTAAGTTCACATTTTATAAGTCGAAACGTGTGAATACAAACTACCAACCAGCACTAATTTATTAGGATCAAATATAAAAACACAATAAGATTAAATCAGTCGTAGTGATAAGAGCTGACAACCCTACAAGCAGGACTCGTTCACGAGTATGACGTATGAGTCAGCTATCACTGCGCTCGACCATATTTTAGGGAGCCCAATGACCCGGCCCACCACTCCGCCATATGTCTGGACATTTTAGTGAGCATGACTACTCATTCCACTCGACCACGAAATAGTAGAAATAGGTCATACTTATGACAGAGGTCATATAGGTGACTGTTCAAAGTCTATAAATGTGTTAGTAATTCAATTCAAAATATCTTTATTCATGTAGGTCTATTTTTTTCTACAGACATATCGTCCGTGCCTTTCTATTTTATTTTTATTTATTTATTAAAGGAAAAGCAAGGATATTTAAGTACATCTTAAATAAAATCAATATATATGTCATAATAAGCCACTGACATGCTTTCACTAATAACAACAGACTAATTCTTAAAAATTTTACATCACTACATATAACAACACATTATAATGTTTTTTTCTTAATTTGTTAAAGTTTGTGAGTACGATGATGGCTTGATGGATTTAGATGAAATTTTACAATAATGTAGCTTTTATATCAGAACTAGCTTTTGCCCGCGGCTTCGCTCGCGTTAATTTATCCCTTTAGGGGTGGAATTTATCAAAATCCTTGCTTAGAGGCTGTCATAGTAGCTTTATGCATGTAAAGTTTTAGCCCGATCGGTTTAAAATGGACAAAGTTTCAGACAAACTCTCATTGAACTCATTAATTCTATCCCCAAGGGGATCAAATAGGGGTATTTGATCCCCTTGGGGATAGAATTAATCAAAATCCTTTCTTAGCGGATGCCTACGTCATAACATCTACTTGCATGCCAAATTTCAGCCCGATCCGTCCAGTGGTTTGGGCTGTGAGTTGATAGATCACTATGTTAGTTACCTTTGAGTTATATATATTTATTGTAGATAACACATAGGCTATAATTTAAAAAGATATTATGTTAATGTCAAGTATGATGTAGACAAAATTTTGCTAGTTAGCTAGTACAATCATAAGTCGTGAATTTCGAAAACCCTAAACTTAAGAACAAAATTTCCTTTTGTACTTTCTCCCTTGACTCTTGATTGTGCAGATTGCTCTGCCACAACGTGGATTGTTGGCGACTGTCTAACATTGCTATCTGGCCGAGACACTGTTGATTTAGGCTTGTTTGTTCGCTCACCTGATGCGCAACTACTGTTAACGCAACATTTAACATTTTTTATCGTGCTTACGCCCAGCCTTTCCCCGCAGATAAGTAGAAAATTCAAAAGCTAATGTAAAAAGGGGACGTGCCATATTTTCCTATATTAACACTGCTGCCTCTTGTGTTTTATATTTCCGCCACTCTGTTCTTTGAACATTCCTTTCATTTTTTAAATTTGGCATTGAATATAAATTAACATCTCACTGGATTTTAAATGAAACAATTTAGTTTCTTTTAGTTATATTGTTAATTTTATATCTGAATGTTGTTAGTGTAGGTAAAATAGAACTAGAATTTTATAGTAATATAAATAATCTTTATTCAAATAAACTTAATATAAGCACTTTTGAATAGTCTCATTTTTTTATTAGAGTGGTACTCATTAATGCAGGTTCATCACAAGAAGAACGAGCAAGAAACTTGTGTGTTGCTATTTTAAATATCCTTTGAAGTTCGCATTTTATAAGTCGAAATCTGTGAATACAAACTACCAACTAACACTAGTTTATTAGGCTCAAATATAACAACACAGTAAGATTAAATCAGTCGTAGTGATAATAGCAGACCAGTCCCTACAAACAGCACTCGACGAGTATGACGGATGAGCCAGCTATCACAGCGCTCGACCATATTTTAGGGAGCCCAATGACCCGGCCCACCGCGTGGTGGGCCGGGTCATTGGGACATTTTAGTGAGCATAACTACTCAATCCACTCGACCAAGTCATAGCTACTTAAAATTACTTTATGGTAGTTGAAATAATAGGAAATATGTATGACAGAGGTCACATAGGTGACTGTGTTCATGTCTGGACCTCGTCATTGCTGCTTAGTATTACTATATGGTAGTTATAATTCACTATATTTATTTACACTGCGTATTAAAATCATACATTTTCTACTGAAGTAAGTATAACAATTGTTCCAAGTAAATAAAAAAATTGAATTCGTATTTGTAATAGATATACACATTAATTAATTTGGAACTATAATGATAATCTAAATATTTGTAGCATCTGTTGGTATCCGCCTACAATCAACTTATTTATTTAAGCTTATTTTGTTGTATCTGTGGGATTATAAAATTAGATTCTTGTTCTTATAATTTATGACAGATAAATAAATCGAATTAAAAAAAATCTTATTCTAAAACTCTAGGAGAGAACATAATCATTATTAAACGAAAAAATAATGATACCTCTTTGAACGTTGTACGTATATCATCATAATGCAAATTAAACCATAACTAGATTGTGCTGAATAAGGGCAGCGAATAAATAGATGCTAATAGGATCCAAAAAGAGCCATCGCCATTATAAAAACAAAAGTAAAACAATAAAAATATAAAGTGACAAGAGAACGGAACGGAAGAGGGAATAAAAAGTTTTCGAGATTCATTTATCTTTTGAATGAGAGATAAAATGGAGGTTCCCTTTTTAAATTGAGTACGAGTTTCGTGATTTTGTTTTGAGGGCGAAACTTTTGGTCTGCACTCAGTTAGATGAGATTATACAGAGATTTGTGGCACGGTGAGGGTGCGGGCTGGACGTATGCGAGTAATTAGGGACTGGCCGCGCGCCCATGTTGTTTTATAATTTATTACGAAACAAACAACCCCCAGCCGGTCAGTAGCAGCCTCCTCGTAAAGGATTACGATAGCTCTTTTAATATCTGAAATGGAAAATGTTGATTACTGTACATTAGATGAACTGATTGATGGTTATACTTGTGATATACTCGTATATATATATATAGGTATGTATTGGTATGTATGTATATATATTACCTGTATGCATATAGAACTGCATGTATGTATATAGAACCTAAAATTAAAAAGCTTAAACAATATAATATAATAACTAAGATATATTATTAAAAGGGGTCCCTTTAGGCAAAGTTCCGAAGATACTGGCAGCGTTCCCTCTTTGAATGGCTAGACTAATTCTTTGTCCGAGGTAGCTGCCAGCTCTTCGGTCTTCTGTGATGTCGACTTTTCGTTATTCCCTTGAAAAGTCTTATAGCGCTAGGACCCCACGGACCAAGGGTCTCGACACCGAATGGGACAAGATGATATTCGGAGCCTAGACCCCTGTATTTACATGCTTACATATAAGTATTATATATTATATGTTAATCATAATGCACCGCCCACATGAACCTCTGTTTGCTCTATGGTTGACTGGGAGAAAATGCCTCTAGGTGTTAAGTGCGCTATGTGCACCTTCATTGGGCTCCCTAATATATGGTCGAGCGCAGTGATGGCTGGCTCATCCGTCATACTCGTGAACGGGTGCTGCTTGTAGGGACTGGTCTGCTCTAATCACTATGGCTGATTTCCTCTTACTAATTGTTTAACCAGTTGGTTATATATTCAATATTTTTTCTATTTGAGTATTTAATTGAATTAGTGCTAATTGGTGGTTTGTATTCATACACTTAAACTTAAAAATGTAAAGTAATAATAAAATTATTTAAAAGAGCAACACGCAAGTTTCTTGCTCGTTCTTCTTGTGTTGAGACAGATTTCCGAATGAGTGGTAGATTATAAAAATGTGATGACTATTCAAAAGTGCTTCAATGTAAGTTTATTTGAATAAATGATTTTCTATTCTATTCTTTGTGTATCTGTGCATTAAGGTTTTAATAAATAAATAAATAAATAACATTTTATCCCTGAATTGAATATATTGATGAAACTCAAATTTGAAAGTAGAAAATCGTGAAACATTTAATAATACGTATAATCCGTGGGCAATTCACACAGCGCCATCTAGTCCCAAGCTAAGTAGAATGTGTTATGGGTACTAGACAACTGATACAAATACGAGTATATATATACTAGGAAATGTTTTTATATAAATGAAAAAATCGATTACATTATTGGTTACATCTGGTTTATGACATCAGAAAATATTTATCTGATGATTGTTGTCATATTTTTTATATTGTATAATTATTACTATTAATGTATAATTATAATAGTGCATAAGCCATTAATTTTAAATTATAACATTATAGATTAGTAGCTTTTGCCCGCGGCTTCGCTCGCGTTAATTTGTCCCCTTAGGGGAGGAATTTATCAAAATCCTTTATTAGGGGATGCCTACGTCATAGTAGCTTTATGCATGCAAAGTCTCAGCCCGATCGGTTTAAAATTGACAAACTTTCATCCCCTATTTTATACCCTTGGGGATAGAATTAATCAAAATCCTTTCTTAGCGGTTGCCTACGTCATAACTGCCAAATTTCAGCCCGATTCGTCCAGTGGTTTGGGCTGTGTGTTGATAGATCACTATGCCAGTCAGTCACCTTTGAGTTATATATATTTAGATTTAATTTTAATCCCATCAAAAATATAAATGTGAAATGATAGCCGAGTTCAATATTATGATATATGCCTTCATTGTTGACTTCTACGACAAAAGAGGTGAGATCTAAATGGGTGCCAAGTTCAATGGTCTGTCCTGAAATGTATTTATAACAATATAAATCATTTCTTCTTATAACTTAGGATAATATACTGTAGCCTAAGGTCTGACTTGGCTAGTTCTCATATACCAATTATTACATTCGATGGCTAGTTACTACTAATAATAAAATAGGAACCGACAAGTAACATGTTTAGAACTTGCGAAGGCTACAGTATATTTCGTATATGAAAACTAGCCAAGTCAGACCTTAGGCTGACTTGGCTAGTTTTCAGCAGCAGACAGTAATGGACAGGGAGTATTACTTTCTTCCTAAGTAGTAATGAATCTATGTCTATTGTAGCGAACTCCTTGATAAGTTTTTATACCATTTTTAAGTTTTTTAATAATATTCTTTGACATATTATTTTTGTTACTTTTCTATTATATATCGCTGTCATACTAGTCGCATTTTATTTAATCTCCGTATTTTCCTCATTAAAATCCTCAGCACCTCTCACTCATCAGACACATTTGATACCTCCGTTTCATCTATCATACCTATTACAAATAAAGATGGGAAAAGGATTGGGTAATAACCATATTTTTTCTTACATAAGAAGCGAGCAAATTTCTTATGTACTTTTTCTTGAAGTTGTGAATATTTGGTTGTACTAGGATCCTAGACAAGTGAACCGTATTTGAATCTAACTTGGCAGCAAGCATAGTCGTCGATTCTGCTTTATTAACTGGCCTTGAACAGGAATCATTTTATGGAAAATATAGGTAGAATTCTCGACGTTTCGACTAGGTTGCACTAGCCGTGGTCTGGTACTGACTGGAGTATAACAACATCAAAGTTCATAGGCGGGCAGTTTTTTCTATTAGCTTGACTGGTTTATTAATCGACACTTTTCATGTTGTCTATGAACGAAGAACTACATAGTATAAAACAAAGTCGCTGTCGCTACCGTCCCTATATATGCTTAAATCTTTAAAACTACGCAACGGCTTTTGAAGCGTTTTTTATAGATAGAGTAATTCAAGAGGAAGGTTTATATATATAATACATGTACACCCTTCCGAAGCCAAGAACTAATAAAACAGATAATAAATCGATAAAACATAACAGTAACAATAGAATAAAACCAATAGCACTGACTGTCTATGTTGGCACTGCATCGTCTCATAAATTCATTGGCAAATATTCGTGCCATAACATCAGCGCCGTCCAGTTAGACCGAGTTCGTTTCCCGTAAATTGGGGCTACGCACTCTGGGCGTGGTAAAAAGGAATTAGGCAGCCGAATTGGCATTTAAACAGAATTCACACAGTTGAAATGAGTTTTATTTTAAAGACCTCGTTTCGTGATAATGGAGAGAGAAGGCGCCAGACTTGAGCCCGATGACTTGTCCCTCGCCGATCGTATTGCATGCCTTTGTGCACGCAAATTCAATATCAACCTAGCACCATTGGAGTAAATCTAGAATAGCAGTGAATTGCTGAAGGGTATTTTATTTCTCAACATTAGGCCTTCAGCTTTAATAACTAAGTATTCGTCTAAATTTGCATCTCTGAGTTTTTGCCATTAAGGAACTTTTTGTCCCAAATAATACGCTTATTGCGTCGTTACTTGTGACTTCGAGTTTTTATTACGTAATGGATTTTTTTTATACCGCGTAGTTTGCTAACTAGCATACGACCTATCTGATGGTAAATGGTTACTATGGACTGTCTGTCAGCCAGGGATGTCCTTTTGAACTTTGATATTACATTTAAATAAGTAATGTAGGTTTATTTATATGTACCTTTTAATATTTATGATTTGTTTTCGCATTAATTCCTACAAAGGGCATAACTCCAGAGATACTCCAGTCACACAATCTTATATTAGTACAATTTTGTATACCACGTAGATGGCAAAGAAGCGTATGGTCCATCTGATGGTAAACGGTTACCGTAGCCTATGGACGCCTAAAACACCAGGGGTGTCACGTGCGCGTTGCCGACCCTTAAGAAACCTTACTGTACCCTTCTTGAAAAACCCCATGCTGTAGTCTGGTGAGAAAACCTCGGCAGGTACTCGTTGTTCATTCCGCAATCTAAATGTACGCGGGAGGACGCTCCTCTGAATTTTGGACCTAGGATTTACATTATGTTTTTTAATAACGATAACATTAGCATGTGTGAGACTACAAATATTCAGTGTAGACAATTAAACATAGCTACTAGAAGCGTCGATCTCTCTATTAACTTTTCGCTGATTTTGCGTTGCGACTCACCACATTCAGTCACTTTGGTCACTAAACAGTCAACACTTCGTCGTTCGTCGTGCTGTATACGTGTGTAGGCTATGATTTTTTTTATTAAAGGGATTTGGGCTAATATTTAGTGCTTAGACCTGTAGCAATGCGACCTGCAGAGATTTATTATGTTCACCCTTTTTTAGAGTGCGCTGCTTAGGCCCGTCAGGGACAAGAATTGAAGGATATTCTTAGGAGGTATTTATATCCTTAGGATAGAGTAACTAAGACTGCATCGCTAGCATTGTCATTGCATTTAAAAAAATTCAAAGATGGATACAGAGAAACAGAAAGATAATGAAAACAAACTATTAAGTAAGTCATCTATACAAGAACACAATTGCAAATCATTTCCAAAAGATTAACAAGTCGAGCTCTGGGACTGAAACCACATTCCAAACTGGGCTGTAGGATTGCCTTAACGAGTCTGTAATAGATATCGTGAATAATATATTTGATTCGATCTGTAGCGAATGTAACGCGACTTTGGCACATTTCACTAAGCGTATCGACTCCCACGAGAGATGGGGTGGGTCTATCGGTATATTTCTGTATATATATCGTACCTTTACGACAGATCTATTAAACTGAGTCGATTCTCAGTTCTCTTTGCTTACTTCCAATATGTAAGCAAAGAGAACTTACATACGCCTTTAGCCATATGTATCACACTCACTCTCAGAATAGAATAGAAAATCATTTATTCAAATAAACTTACATTGAAGCACTTTTGAATAGTCATTACATTATTTTAATCTACCGAGATCTATTAAACACGAGATAGAACGTAATTTCTATCAATTAATTTTATACAATTTCGTTGTTACAAGTAAAAGTTTAATTCGATAATTTAAATTAATCTTAAGACAAGCTTTGTTAGCTCACTAAAATATTACAAAATACAATATTTTCTCATTTGAATATTCATAAACCAATGACTTCGTTACCCGCAATTGGTTTCAGATGTACATCTAAAATCGTATTGGCATTAATGTCAAAATTAGGTATAAATTAACATTTATTATCCAAATGAATGATTAATTAAATCTGAAAAGTTAATACTTAATTTTCGGTAATATTAGGGCATGCTCTGAATAACTTGTCGCAAGTAAGTTCATTCATACACTTAAGTATGCATTAACGATGCACATATCTAGATGTAATAACGGAATATTTAAGTTTAATTTAAACAATTGCAATATTTTATTCTTAAAGTTTTTCATTTAGCATCACCAAATGAAAAACGTATTAGTTTGTCCATATTTAGAAGAAGAAAAGTTGAAAATTATCAAAGGAAATTCTATTTTTCCCTTTTTGCACACTTAACTATGCAATATTATTATTAATACCCATACAATTAACATTAATCCAAACCCAAACGAACAAAAAGAAGAATAACCCAAATCAAATTATTGCATAAAAAGTTATGGATGGTTACCTACATTGATGTCCTTTTGAGTGCATCGTCACTGGCGAGCTTTATACGGCAGGCGTGAAGCGCGAGCGCGGGCAGGAGGCAGCATCAGGCGAAACGGCTCCGAGCCTCCGAATCCAGTCGCGCGGCACCCGCCGTACAACTTGCACGTATTACCCCCTACCGTGCCGCGCCCTCACCCCTATCAGTGTTCGGGAAAATCTTCGTATTCCCGGCCAACGTCGCCGTACTGCCGCGTCGCGTTTGCTTTACAATAGAATCCAATTTATCCTCAACGACATAACCCACTTTGTGGATCAGGACAGGTGTGACGTGAAGTGCTCTCGATACTGTGCTATGGTGAATTTTCGGAAATGTATGCTAGTGTCGTCGAGTGAATAATAGATCGGGGCTACCTCGGAGAGCCGGCACCGCTCGAGGTGGGTCGCATGTAATATTTAGTGGCCCTCGTGCCGTACTCCTAACATTAATAAGTCGCAGCCCTGTCACTACTTAACGAGTTATCAAGATGAACGAGCCGAGGCACTGCTTCACACGTTAAATATTTAATTTTATATGTTCATCATGCCTAAATGAGTGTGGCCTTTAGCGCTGGATTATGTGTGGTGTAAGCATTGCATATTAACGAGTAAATGAAGAGTGTGCGCATTGTGACGCTCCACGGGTAAGCAGCCCCTTAACAGTCCTAACGACATGGTTTTCAAACCCAAACCTAGCTACTACTTAATACGCACGAGTCCGGATTGTCTTTCCCACGATTTAGAGTCCCTTGAATAAATACTTAAGACACTTTCAACCTTTCAAAGAGTAAGACCTTAAGTGATGTCAACGACTACCGAAAAAAGAGAACTGATTTATCAGACCTTAAAATATAATCAATGCTATAAGAAATTAAGTGCTCCCTTCAAGTTTGGTGATGTGATACTCCTAATGGAATAGACATTTAGTCTACTAGGAGTAATTATAAGGAAATAAACTATGATTGAGTAATCTCAGCATTAGAGGTATCGTCAACTAATTTGCCTTCACATAATTAATATTAAGCTGAACATTTAGCAGATGTTAGTTAAGGGAGATGTCGCATAGTGCTACAATAATTAATAATAATTAACATCGGATCGGGTGGGTCTGAGGCGTATTAATTACGTAGGATAAACTTAGAGAGCTCTGATTTATCCGGGACGATGCGAGAATAATACCAACGTTTACAAGACAACACCATCTGGCAAAGTATTAGGCCTATTAGTATTTTGTATAATACACTTTGTTATTTGCAATGAAATTTACCCAGCTATAAACGTAGGACAGCATTTAGTCTGAGACAACGCTAACGACCAAACACACGGCGCTCGAAAGACTAACTTTTTGTCGAGATCCTGGGATTTCGTTTTTTGCTGTTTCGGGTTTATTACAAAAACGACGACATTCTAACTTTCCTAAGAGGATTAAATTTTCAGTAAAAAATGGCAATTATAAAATAATGGTATTTACCGGACATTGAAACTGCGCAATCTGAATTTATAATGAAAAAATGTTAACTATATCCAAAAAATTTCCTACTTATATTAGATCTGTATCTTCCAATATACCATTAGACTTTCAAATCATCTTGTGAACTAAAGATCTCTGTTCTTCTCGTAATACATAAATGTAGCGTTACAGTGTGTGCTGATATTGTCTGCAGCCAATTGTAGTCGCCAGCCTGACTTATTGTGGACAAGTAACGATCGTGTTGCGAATACGTCCTGTGAATGGTTAGTTTGTCGTTCCCTGGAATACAATACAATGCACAATATTCTCAGTATCACTGCTGTCTGTATTACTACCATTTATCTTTAGACAGGCTATAAACTTGTCTATTATCTCAGTCACATAAAAAGTGAATATTGTATCTAAGTTAAAAGCGTCTGATTTTCTAAGAACATTATAATAATTTCAGGACAATTCACACATTTACACGGCGCCATCTAGACCCAAGTTAAGCTAGCTAAAGCTTGCACTAAGAATGAGTACGTAGCGGTTTCTATGTTGATTATCGCATGCCTCTTACTTGTTATTCTGTAATTATTTAAAATATATTGTATCTATTTCAAAAGAGCAACACAAGTTTCTTGTGATGAATCTGCGGTCCGAATGAGTGGTAGAATCAAAATATGACTATTCAAAAGTGCTTGTAATGAGTTTATTTGAATAAAGATTATATATATATTTCTATTTATTTCTATAGTTACTAGATAACTGATACAAATACACAGATATACATATATTATTTTCGTAAATGCACAATATACATAGAAAACACCCAGACTCGATACAAACAATCCTACTTAAGAATACAAATGTTTGATCCGTGCGGGAATCGGACCCGCGACCATCGAAAGTAAGATGTTCTAAACCACTAGTCTACCGAGGTCGTCAAATGTATATTACTAGCTCGCCCTGGCTTCGTACGGGTGTATATATATTATACATATAAACGTTCCTCTTGAATCTCTCTATCTATTAATAAAAATCGCTTCAAAATCCGTTGCGTAATTTTAAAGATTTAAGCATACATAAGGACAGACAGCGGCAGTGACTTTATTTTATATTATGTAATGATGATAATTCTTATTAAATCATTATCAATATGAGTATCACAGCACAGCACTGCAACGCCATATAAATATATATAATTCAAATGTGACTGTAGTAGTATACGTAGTGATCTATCAACGCACAGACCAAACCACTGGACGGATCGGGCTGAAATTTGGCATGCAGGTAGATGTTATAACGTAGGCATCCGCTAAGAAAGGATTTTGATTAATTCTACCCTCAAAAGGGATAAAATAGGGGATGAAATGAATGTTTATATGAAACTGTCAATTTTAAACCGATCGGCCTGAGACTTTGCATGCATAAAGCTACTATGACGTAGACATTCCCAAATATAAATTCCACCCCTAAGGGGATAAATTAACGCGAGCGAAGCCGCGGGCGAAAGCTAGTGATTTAATAAGATTATATTTAAAGTATATTTGTAAATGGATTATATAGGCACTGCTGAAAAGAGTTGCACAAATTAACGAGTAACTACGCGTGCTGCGTTAATTAACAGTTCTCTAGCTTTCATGTCGACATCGAGCCCTCAAGTCCATAGGGACTCCTTCACCGTTGCCCTCCTTTTCATGTATATAAAACAGTCCCTATTTTGTTTAACGAAGGTTTTGAATAATTATATTCAAAGTATTTTTCTTAGATATCTTATATTTGCATATTCAAATTCGAATTCAAAATATCTTTATTCATATAGGTCTATTACAGACTGTTATGATATGTCAAATCTACAGTCAGTTCGGAATGATTTCAAGATGAGAAGAACTGACAAGAAACTCAGCTCGTATTCTTTTCAAATAAATGTTGTACATGTTTACAATAATACAGATATATTTTTAAATTCAAATTTGAGAGAATAGAGTGACCTCCAGCATATGATATTGCTAAAGCAAATAGTGTAATCAGTGTTCGTAACCTAAACAGACCAGTCCCCACAAGCAACCCTTGACGAGTATGAATAGATCATACTCTATGTAAAATCTGTTTTATATAATATCTTTATTGTAATTTATGTGCGTCTGTACAGTACAGACTGAAAATCAGTGCTTGAAACTGGTTCCAGCATAATGCTGAGTTGTGATCCACATTGGCTCAGTTTTGTAATGTATGTAAATTGTTGTCTCAAGACGAGTCAATAAATTCTAGTTTTCATAGGAATAAATGTTATTCGGTTTTAATGTAATATCTGATATATTATTATGTTTTAAATTATAATTTATGTGCGTACTGTGATCGCAATTGAAAATTAGCGCTAAAAACTATGTTTCCAGCATTATGTTGAGTTGTGGTCCACATTGACTCTGTGTTGTAATGTACATACATTGTTGTTTGTATTGTTGTCTCAAGACGAGTCAATAAATTCTATACTATTCTATATTTTCATTCTTATATATTCATAGGAATGCATTTATCCAGTTTTATTATAATATCCTATATATGGTTTAAATTATAATTTATAAGCGTACGTGGGTCCAATGAAAATCAGCGCTGGAAACTGTTTCCAGTATTATGTTGAGTTGTGCAAATTGTTGTCTCAAGATGAGTCAATAAATTCTATTTTTCATTCTTATACATTCATAGGAATAAATTTAATCCGCTTTTACTGTAATGGCCTGAGTGTATTGTGTACGAGATTCAAAAGATATTGTGCACTATCAGACATGGCCGGGTGAATGCGTACGGTGCTGGCAAACTTCTTGATTTCAGCATCTGATAAGAGAGCAATAAACTTGTTTTATGCCTGCAATAAAAGCGAAGGAGCTGGCGGGAGACAGTCCCGCCTCCTCATCGTTTATGCCCCACGTTTTCCAGATTGTTGCCATGCTAAAAATTTTAAATCATCTCTTACTTTACATTTCTTGGGCAAAGATTTGATTATTAAAAATGCCAGCCCTAACGAGAATCGTGCAGCGCAGTTTTATAGAGATTTTCATTTACATTTTCAAAGCGGCTGAAATTTGGCCCATCCTTAGTAGTATTATAAATGCGAAAATAACTGTCTGTCTGTGTAGCGCTTCGACGCTAAAACTTAAAAATGGGAAATGAAACGTTGTGTGGAAGTATCGCCATTTTTAAAGCTAAAAGTTTGGAACTTACTTTTAAGGCTGTTGATTAAATAAAAGTTAATATGAAATTCAAGTTTTGTTTAAATTTTACCATTGAGGACGGTAAAATAAAATTGGGGATGAAAGTTTGTAATTAAATTGGTCATTGTCTAAAACCATAAAATGAATTTGCTTGAAATATTTTTTTTCTTCAAATATGATAGTGTAGTGGTTATGTACTGATTGTCGCATGCATTCTTATGTAAACTACAGATACTATAACTACCATATGGTAATTTTTAGTAGCTAGGACGTGGTCGAGTCGAAAGTAGTTATGATCACTAAAATGTCCAAATATGTGGCGGTGTTTTGGGCCGGGTCATAAAATATGGTCGAGCGCAGTGATGGCTGGCTCATACGTCATACTCGTGAACGAGTGCTGCTTGTAGGGACTAGTCTGCTCTAATCACTACGACTGTTTTAATCCTATTGTGTGCTTAATATCTGAAGCTAAAGTTTCTTGCTCGTTATTCTTGTGATGAGACAGCTTTCCGAATGAGAGGTAGATAAAAAAAAATATGACTATTCAAAATTACTTAAATTAAGTTTATTTGAATAAATGACTTCCTATTCTACTCTATTCTTGGCTTGTGTTAGATAAATAAATATCTTAAACTACTAAATTGGAAATGTAAAATTACAATGATTGTTTAAAAGAGCAACACACAAGTTTCTTGCTCGTTCTTCTTGTGATGAGACAGCTTTCCGAATGAGCGGTAGATTAAAAGATTGATAACTGTGACTATTCAAAAGTGCTTAAATTAAGTTTATTTGAATAAATGACTTTCTATTCTACTCTATTCTTGGCTAAGATAAATAAATAAATATGTTAAAATATCTAAGGTTATCCACATACAAAGTACAGCTAGTGATTTATAATTAAAAAATAAAGAACAATGTTGAGAACAGAAGAAAAATGTTACAAGGGATCGGACATGTAGAGTAAATGGACAGTGCAAGATTGATGTTACTAAGTACAAAGCGAAATTGAGTGAAAACAAAAGTCGATGTAGGTGGGTGGCTGATTGTAATCCAGATGTACTGTGCTTTGTGGTATTTCCTGATCGATACACAAATGAAGTGGATATCCTGTGAATGGCTTAAAGAATTTTTAAGTGAGCAATTGTGAGCTCACTCAAAGAGACAATGAATCTAGATAGATGAAATCTTAAGAAATAACATAAAATTTAGAAAATTTATTTCACTACTAGCTGTTTCTGAGACTTCGTCCGCGTGGAGTGTAACTTTATTTATCTAAAATAAAAGTAACCTAAGTTACTCCTTATAACATCAGCTACCTGCCAAAAAAGTCTCATCAAAATCGGTCCAGCCATTTCAGATATTAGCCGGAACAAACAGACATACAGACAGACGAAAATTGTAAAAAAATGTTATTTTGGTGAAGCGAAATTTAGTGAAAACAAAAGTCGGGGTAGGTGGGTGGCTGAATGTAATGTAATTCAGAAAATTTATTTCGCTAAAATAAAAGTAACCTAAGTTACTCCTTATTACATCAGCTACCTGCCAAAAAAATATTGTCTAGCATACCGCTTTACGTCCGATGGTCGCGGGTTCGATTCCTCGCACGGCACAAACATTTGTATTCATGAGTTTGATTGTTTGTATCGGTCTGGGTATTTTCTATGTATATGTATGTATTTACGAAAAAAAAATATCTATGTATTTGTATCAGTTGTCTAGTATCCATAAAACAAGCTTTAGCTAGCTTAACTTGGGTCTAGATGGCGCTGTGTGAATTGTCATGAGATTATTATTATTTTTTTTACACGTTACTTTAAATTAATGAATAAAAGATACTTAATATAGCTCATTATCTGTTTATACTATTGAGAAGTTTCAGTAATGATATGTCGATGCAGCAGTTTTATTTTATTACTTTTTCAAATTACACTCCACATAAATTGCGTCGCTGTACATTCACGTGTGGTCGTCTCAGTCGCCTCGAACAGAGAGAGAGCAACCCGCTCCTATATTTTGCAGTAACGTATCATATTTTCTACACGTTACTTTAAATGAACGCATAAAAGATAATCAATATAGCGCTATAAGACTTTTCAAAGAAATAACGAAATGGTTAGTCGACATCACAGAAGACCGAAGAGCTAGCAGCTACCTTGGACAAAGAATTAGTCTAGCCATTCAAAGAGGGAACGCTGCCAGTATCTTCGGAACGTTGCCTAAAGGGACCCCTTTTAATAATATATTTTAGCCATCATATTATATTTTGATAGGCTTTTTAATTTTAGGTTCTTAGTTGTACAATTAGGTTAAGTCAATTAAATTAACCACCCTGTTTATAGATATATAATGTAATATAATATTAATTTATTTGACAAGTAATAAACCAAAATTAGGTGTTAAAAAAAATCAATTTAGTATATTATCTGTTTATGCAATTTATATGTATGTTCTCTGAGAAATCTACAATCTTATTTCCGTATCTTCATTTCATAAATCTCGAAGGAGTTATTCTTCCTTATGAGATTTTAATGTTATTTCCTCAAATCTTTCTTAGTACTTCTATCTACTTATTTTTATTGAATCTGAGAACATTATAACTAGTATATAATATCATTACATAGTATAAAACAACGTCGCTGTCTGTCCGTCCCTATATATGCTTGAAACTTTAAAACTACGCAACGGATTTTGAAGCGGTTTTTTTAATAGAGAGAGTGATTCAAGAGGAAGGTTATATGTATAATACGTGTACACCCGTGTGATGCAGGATCGGGTAGCCAGTATTAAATTAACTGTGAATGGTACTACTTAGTTATTCACTACTCGACTCAATGAGACATGTCGTATTATAACGGGCTGCCTCAAACCAACACCCCTAAATATGCTGTATCCACTCACAGGAATTGCTTCACCAGATGTTCGACGACAGGTGTTGTGCGAGATGGAAAAAAGGAGACAAGAAACCGATTCCCGCCACCCACTTCATAACCACACTATTCCCGATGTCCGCTTAAAAAGCAGGAAGACTTTTTTAAGAGGGACAAGTGCCTTGACCAATGACCCACATAAAGCCAAAGTAGAATTATGGAAGTTGAATCATCCTGCTCCTTTGGACTTTATTCAACCAATCGAACACCTGCCCCCAGGTAGCGACCTGCAATGGCCCATTTGGAAATCGCTCAACAGACTACGAACCCAGATGGGCTGCTGCAGGTACAACTTGGTAAAGTGGGGTGCCGCTTCAAGGGAGGCTTGTGACTGCGGAGCGCCATCCCAGACTATGGCACACCTGCTGGCTTGTTCTTTGTGCCCAGCAGTCTGCACAAAGGGAGACCTAAGGGATGCGACGGAGTGCGCAAGGGTTGTCGCGGCGTTCTGGGGAAAATATATTTAAATATATGTATTTGGTTGCCGTTGAAACGAAGAAGAAGAAGAAGACTACTCGACTATCAAGACCTAAGTGTCCTCTCAAATGTATTCTCTCCCCAGTAGTCGCTATTGCCCCACCACCCATTGGTGGTGGGGCAATAGCGACTAAATACCTGTGCCTGTGGCTAGTCTATGGCATGCCATGTTAATGTAACATGGCATGCCATAGACTAGCCACAGGCACAGATATTCATTCTAGAAAGTAGTCTGGAGAATATGGCGCTGCTATCTACACAGCATAACTCAGTGGCGCCCTCTATCAACTTTCTTACGATAGTGGCAACAACACACATTTTATACCATTATTATGTTAGTATTTATAGAAAATCATGACACTAGTATAAATTAGATAAAAAAAATTTACGGAAAATAACTTGATAATTAATGAAGTAGGCATTAATTTTCTCTTCAAGATTTAGAAGATCTATAAACAAAGTTTAAGATCCAAGTGTACGAGAATACCTTGGGAATCAATTAAACTTGTAAGTGAGGTGTTATATCTGAAGTTTTTCCACTCTGGGGAAGGAAATCTTAAATCGCAAAATGTTTGGAAGATATTTCACGTGTTCGTGAGATTGCTTCTTGTTCGCCGTGTGAATTTCAATTAAACAAACCTTGATGCTTAATGGAGTTGGAATAATTTAGTAAATATTCAAATTCAAGAGTATTTCATTTATAGAAGACATTTTTTAGACACATAGACATTGCGACGACCTCGGTGGTCTAGCGGTTTAGCACACCGCTTTACTTCCGATGGTCGCGGTTCGATTCCTCGACATGAACATTTCATGTTTATGATTATTTGTATCTGTTGCAGTAACGTATCATATTTTCTACACGTTACTATAAATGAACGCATAAAAGATAATCAACTTAGCGCTATAAGACTTTTCAAAGAAATAACGAAATAGTTAGTCGACATCACAGAAGACCGAAGAGCTGGCAGCTACCTTGGACAAAGAATTAGTCTAGCTATTCAAAGAGGGAACGCTGCCATTATCTTCGGCACTTTGCCTAAAGGAACCCCTTTTAATAATATATTTTAGTCATCATATTATATTTTTTTAAGCTTTTTAATTTTAGGTTCTTAGTTGTACAATTACGTTAAGTCAATTAAATTAACCACCCTGTTTATAGATATATAATGTAATATAATATTAATTTATTAGACAAGTAATAAACCAAAATTATGTGTTAAAAAAAATCAATTTAGTATATTATCTGTTTATGCAATTTATATGTATGTTCTCTGAGAAATCTACAATTTTATTTCCATATCTTCATTTCATAAATCTCGAAGGAGTTATTCTTCCTTATGAGATTTTAATGTTATTTCTACAAATCTTTCTTAGTACTTCTATCTACTTATTTTTATTGAATCTGAGAACATTATAACTAGTATATAATATCATTACATAGTATAAAACAACGTCGCTGTCTGTCCGTCCCTATATATGCTTGAAACTTTAAAACTACGCAACGGATTTTGAAGCGGTTTTTTTAATAGAGAGAGTGATTCAAGAGGAAGGTTATATGTATAATACGTGTACACCCGTGTGATGCAGGATCGGGTAGCCAGTATTAAATTAACTGTGAATGGTACTACTTAGTTATTCACTACTCGACTCAATGAGACATGTCGTATTATAACGGGCTGCCTCAAACCAACACCCCTAAATATGCTGTATCCACTCACAGGAATTGCTCCACCAGATGTTCGACGACAGGTGTTGTGCGAGATGGAAAAAAGGAGACAAGAAACTGATTCCCACCACCCACTTCATAACCACACTATTCCCGATGTCCGCTTAAAAAGCAGGAAGACTTTTTTAAGAGGGACAAGTGCCTTGACCAACGAACCACTTAAAGCCAAAGTAGAATTATGGAAGTTGAATCATCCTGCTCCTTTGGACTTTATTCAACCAATCGAACACCTGCCCCCAGGTAGCGACCTGCAATGGCCCATTTGGAAATCGCTCAACAGACTACGAACCCAGATGGGCTGCTGCAGGTACAACTTGGTAAAGTGGGGTGCCGCTTCAAGGGAGGCTTGTGACTGCGGAGCGCCATCCCAGACTATGGCACACCTGCTGGCTTGTTCTTTGTGCCCAGCAGTCTGCACAAAGGGAGACCTAAGGGATGCGACGGAGTGCGCAAGGGTTGTCGCGGCGTTCTGGGGAAAATATATTTAAATATATGTATTTGGTTGCCGTTGAAACGAAGAAGAAGAAGAAGACTACTCGACTATCAAGACCTAAGTGTCCTCTCAAATGTATTCTCTCCCCAGTAGTCGCTATTGCCCCACCACCCATTGGTGGTGGGGCAATAGCGACTAAATACCTGTGCCTGTGGCTAGTCTATGGCATGCCATGTTAATGTAACATGGCATGCCATAGACTAGCCACAGGCACAGATATTCATTCTAGAAAGTAGTCTGGAGAATATGGCGCTGCTATCTACACAGCATAACTCAGTGGCGCCCTCTATCAACTTTCTTACGATAGTGGCAACAACACACATTTTATACCATTATTATGTTAGTATTTATAGAAAATCATGACACTAGTATAAATTAGATAAAAAAAATTTACGGAAAATAACTTGATAATTAATGAAGTAGGCATTAATTTTCTCTTCAAGATTTAGAAGATCTATAAACAAAGTTTAAGATCCAAGTGTACGAGAATACCTTGGGAATCAATTAAACTTGTAAGTGAGGTGTTATATCTGAAGTTTTTCCACTCTGGGAAGGAAATCTTAAATCGCAAAATGTTTGGAAGATATTTCACGTGTTCGTGAGATTGCTTCTTGTTCGCCGTGTGAATTTCAATTAAACAAACCTTGATGCTTAATGGAGTTGGAATAATTTAGTAAATATTCAAATTCAAGAGTATTTCATTTATAGAAGACATTTTTTAGACACATAGACATTGCGACGACCTCGGTGGTCTAGCGGTTTAGCACACCGCTTTACTTCCGATGGTCGCGGTTCGATTCCTCGACATGAACATTTCATGTTTATGATTATTTGTATCTGGGTGTTTTCTTACAACGTGAACGGTTGTTCATGTTTTAAGTTATGGATTGCGTTGTTTATCATTTAAATGATTCTTCTAACTTAACATCTATACATATAAATAAAATTGGCGTGTCTGTTTGTAATATTGAAATAATCGTTTTTTACTACACAATACACATATACCAAAATTACATTCTCTAGTAGAAAATAATTTAAAATTAAAATGAGTTTGTATTTTTCTAATTACTTACAAGCCTATTTGAGAAGAATAAGAGCTTAGTTTCTTGTCAGTTCTTGGATTGAATGCACTCCGAGCTGTCAGTCATCATCATCATCATCATCGCAGCCTGGAAGACGTCCACTGCTGGACATAGGCCTCCCCCAAAGATCTCCACGACGAGCAGCGCAGGACCGAGCTGTCAGTAAATCGGACAAATCATAAGAATCTCTAATTAGATTTTTTTCTTGGGTTGTTTGATCTACTGTTAAGTTCTGTAACACTGCGACCTATATAGATCTATTGTGCTCGCCCTTTTCAAAGTTCGCTATCTAGACCCGTCGAGAATTGAAGGATATTCTTAGGTGTATGTGAATAAAGATATTAAGATTTTGATTAGAAATTCACCTCCAACCCACGTTTGGCCCTAGCCTAATCCATGGGCTTTCAAGCGCCATGTGAAATAGCACTTTCGTAGGCCGCCAAACGTACTTCTAGCAGTTTTGTAGGCTATTAACGACTCATATGGTTATTGACTGGCCTTAATGAAAATCTACCATATAGTGGCACAAGGTTAGTAATTCCGTGATTAAACACATAATTAGGTCACCGTAAGTTACATCTAAATAACTCGATTACGATCAGTAAATGTTTGAGTGTGGTAGTTAAAACTGGCGTAGGGGAATTACTGGCATTCGTTGCGCCATATAATATTTGCGATTATGACGGCGTGAGCTGCGAGCAATAAATTATTCTGGTCACGTTGCTTGCGAGTATGATGGACCCGGGGGACGGCTGCCAGGAGGAAATCGTCGGCCTTCCTCTGGCAGGAAAAAGGGATGGGAACTAAGATCGAGGCTGATAAGTCTGCAATAAAGTTGTGTAAGGATAATAAAAGGAAAAGAGCGGCGCGAGTTACCGACGCGATGCTGTAATGAACCACTGTCAAAATTACTTGAAGAGGTTTGTATTGTAACAACGGCATCTTGTAGCAGATAATACTTACTCATTTAAAAATGCGATAGTAACTCTGTCTGTTTGTTTAGCTTTTATTACAAAACTACTGAAGCGATTTAAATTAAATTTGGTATATAGATAGTCTAAACCCTGAGAAAGGACAATTAAAGGGTTGAAAGGGTAGATGAAAGGTTGTATGGAAGAGAAGTCATTTTAAAAGCAAGAATCTTAAAACCTATTTTTTAGACTGGGGATGAAATATGAATAAATATGACATTCGAAATTGATAAAAATGTAGCCCTTAAGGGGATAAAATATAATATGGATGTTTGTATGGAAATTCCTTATTTTTTAATCTAGAATGATAAATTTTTTTTGCGTTTTTTGGCTAAGATTATTAAATATTTTATGCTTCAAAGGTCACTGTAACACGCGGACGAAGTCGCGGGATAAAAAGGACTAGTTCTAAATAACGTCTCTGTAATTAGGTCGTAAACTTGCATCTTACAGTGAACGTCTGAAATACTTTAATCTTATATATAATATACTATTAATTTTATATATAAGACGACAAAATAATGACCTAACCTTGTTACATAAAATTATTCATCATCAGTTGGACTCGTCCACTCTTCTTTCTCTATTAAACTTTAATACGAGATTTAGATCACGCAACCGTAATTATAACACCTTCTATCTTCAGGTTTACTCAAATAATACTTCTTATTATAATCCAATAGTTCGAATGTGTCGCCAATACAATGAAATTCTTGTCTCGAATAGAAATATAGATATTTTCCATTCAACGCTGGTCCAGTTCCGGAGACAATTAAATTTCCACTGTAAACTGACAAATTATATTTAACATTAGGTATACCAATTTTCTTTTCTTTAATATAAATAAAATTCTGTTAACATGATAATTTATTGCATTACGTAGTTATATATCATTTTCTATTTAGTTTACTTTTTATTATATAACCTTATCTATCTATCTAGCGTATATTGAATGCGTCTATATAATTTAGCTCTTAGGCATACATAGTGTTGGATTACAATCCAGTTTTGTACCGAACTACACGCTCCTAGTTATATTATTATATTGACTGTAATCTGTTTTGTATACTAATAAATAAATAAATAAATATCGAGTACACGTAACACAAGCTCTGCTTAGTTTAGCATCGGATGGCGCTGTGTGGATTGCTCTGGGTAATAACCCAGAGCAATCCACACAGCAATAGTTCATACTCGAGAACGGATGCTGCTTGTAGCGACTGATCTGTTCGTGTTACGAACACTGATTAGACTATTTGCTTTTGATATAGCATATACTAGTGGTCACTTTATTCTCCCAAATTTGAATTTAAAAATGAATCTGTATTATTGTAAACATGTGCAACATTTATTTGAAAAGAATACGAGCTGAGTCTCTTGTCACTTCTCATCTCGAATTGATTCTGAACTGACGGTAGATTTGACATATCATAAGAGTCTGTAATAGACCTATATGAATAAAGTACTTTGTATTTTTGAATTTTAGAATTTTGTATATGTAGATAAAGTTGTCAGTTAGAAACTTGACGAACTGTCAAGTGTAGATAAAGTTACGTAAAGTTTTTGTTGTGGTAATAATTTTGCGGCGTTGAGTGAATGCAGTGCAGGCTACATGTCATCTGTCTGTATTATATATACATACTAACTGTCCCGGTGTAACCAAGCGTTTTGCTATATAAATTAATAACGCCATAAAAAAATAGGGGTTGGTAATAGAAGGGTAAAAATTTAGGGTTGTATGTATTTTTTAATGACACAGAATAAAACAATATAAATAGAAAATTTTGCCCAAAAAAAAATAAAAATATGTTAGGTGTGGACAACCCTTATCACTTAGGGGTATGAAAAATAGATTGTAGCTGATTCTCAGACCTACTGAATATGCATATAAAATTTCATAAATATCGGTCAGGCCGTTTCAGAGGAGTATGGTAACTAACATTGTGACACGAAAATTTTAGCTAGGAAACGTTTCACAAATCGTATCACTTTTAGTCACTACTAGCTGTGCCAGCGGTTTCATTCCCATAAATTTCAATAAAAAATATAGCCTTTGTGTTATTCTGATGCATGAGCTATATTACTGTAAAGTTTCATCAAAATCCGTTCAGTAGTTTTTCCGTGAAAGAGTAACAAACTTCCGTACTAACAAACTTTGGCTTTTATAATATTAACAAGAATAGTATACTTATTACAATGACAAACAACCATACGGCTCACCTGATGGTAAACAGTTACCGTAGCCCAGGAAACATTTATTTGCGTGTTGCTGAGCCTTAAGAAACCTTAATATATCCTTCTTGAAAAACCCCATGCTGTAGTCTCTCGAGAAAACCTCAGCATGTAGTTCATTCCACATTGTAAGTGTACGCGGGAGGAAGCTCCTTTGAAACCGCACTGTCCGAGGCCACTTAGCTTCCAATTCGCTTGTTCTGTCTAAAGACATAAATAACTATTAAAACTTGTATGCCTTCAATTAATTAATTAAATAATTATGTCAATAATAATTATGAATGATTTAATTATGGTTTATTAAAAACAGCACACACAAGTTTCTTGTTCCTTCTTCTTGCGATGAGACAGCTTTCCGAATGGGCGGTAGATTAAAAAAAATATTATGACTGTTCAAAAGTGCTTAATATTAAGTTTATTTGAATAAAGAATTTTCTATTTCTATTTTAATTAATCAATTCATTCATTCATTCATAATTCATGTGAGATTATTATTATTATTCATATCAACATGGCAAAATATGTTGCAAAAAAACCTAAAAAAAAAAATTTATTGTTTATTAGTATCAATATTGACGACCTCGGTGGTCTAGTGGTTTAGTACACCGCTTTACGTCCGATGGTCGCGGGTTCGATTCCTCGCACGGCACAAACATTTGTATTCATGAGTATGATTGTTTGTGTCGGTCTGGGTGTTTTCTATATATAATATGTATATGTATATGTATTTACGAAAAAAAAAAAATCTATGTATTTGTATCAGTTGTCTAGTACCCATAACACAAGCTTTAGCTAGCTTAAGTTGGGTCTAGATGGCGCTGTGTGAATTGTCTTGAGAAAAAAAAAAATATGAGACGCCTGTTTGGATATATTTTAAATTACAACTCATTAAACACAAATTTATGTCAAATAGATTTCTGTTGCTGGGCGAGGGTAATTAGCGAAACTTTTGCATTGAGCTATTACTATCTTAGTTTACAGTAAGAGTACTTTAAAAGTAATTATTGGGAAAATCCCTTTTGACTCAGATATGACTTTTAAAGATTAGTGTACAGTACTTGGGCAGTGTAATAACTATTGACGGCAGCATCGACAAAGATATCACGCACCGTAAGAATGCAGGATGGCTAAAATGGAGAGAGCTGTCAGGAGTGCTCTGCGACCCAAGGATGCCAGCCCACATAAAGGGAAAAGTTTATAAAACCGCAGTTAGACCAGCGATAACCTATCGCGCGGAATGCTGGCCACTCACAAAACGGCAATCGGACATACTTCATGTCGCCGAGATGAGAATGTATTAGGCACATTGATTGAAGTAGAAAAAGTATAATCCATCACATTTAAAATAAGTATTGTTGCTAAGTAACAGTTTGTGTGTAACGTGCAACTGCAATCGGAACGAAATAAATTATATTTACAACTGTATACGTAATCCACTGAATATCTCTATCAGGGGGCGGTATAGGTCCAACAGAAAATGTTAGTATTTTAACAGATTTAATTTTGGATATGTTTTTTGCTAGTAGTTCTATTGTTTACTCTTCTGTATATTGTTTTATATTATGTATGTTATTTAAATGTAGAGATGTAGAATGTCTTAAATGTAATGGATTAAGGGACCGTATTAGGCACATTGATTGAAGTAGAAAAAGTATAATCCATCACATTTAAAATAAGTATTGTTGCTAAGTAACAGTTTGTGTGTAACGTGCAACTGCAATCGGAACGAAATAAATTATATTTACAACTGTATACGTAATCCACTGAATATCTCTATCAGAATGCTCAGGTGGTCAGGTGGAGTTACCCTCTTAGACAAAGTGCCAAATCACTATATCAGAGGTACATTCAGAATAAGACCTATACTGGATAAGCTAGTGGAAGCATGACTTAGAAGGTATGGCCATGTCATGAGGAGACCGGAAGACCACTTAACGAGAAAAGTTCTCGACCTCAATTCAGGACCAAAAAAGCATGGACGACCCCGATTAACATGGATGTCAGTAGTTAGTAAGGACCTTAAGGACAACGGAAACATAGAGCCAACAACAGTCCAAAATAGACACCACTGGAGAAGAAAGGTAATAACCCCTAATGAAAACGGGATAAGGCCGGAAGAAGAAGAAGAACTTGTAGAACAGATAACAGATAACCATTGGAGGAGTAAAGTCGCGACGCAGCCGGAGGACGCAGCGTGGGAAGGCCTTCAACAAGGTGGACCGCTGGAAAGCGTTGGATGCGAGCAGCTCAGGACCAATCGGCGAGATTTTTGGGAGAAACCTTTGTTCGGCTGTGGACGTCTTCAGGGCTAAAATGATGATGGTGACAAATTAGAGAGCTCTGATGATGAACTCCATGGTCAAATACTACTACTACTAAACTACAAATGATATATAAATATCAGAATGTTATAACAAACATATTCATTTCTGTATTTATAGTTTTAATTAGATTCGTCATTAGATTGTTGTTGGCAACATTGATAATAATCTACATTTAAATTTTTATGATGGCAACTCTCTCTCTCTACCGAACGCCAAATATAAGTTAATTGGTTACAAACGAGCCGATCTTTTATTTATATCGCCTTCGACACTTCTGCCACGAAGCCTACCCAAGCAGACGACCACGAAGGACGATAAAGACGAAACCCACAGTCCACAACTCCAACAATTGTCCAATCTACAATTCTTCTTCATTCAATTCAATTATCTTGACACACAGCTCTTATGGTATCCGTAACTTATTTCACTGATGCTACAGAACTTCCTTTATTTTGATCAGATGATAATTTTAAGAACTTAAGAACCGTACATTCTAAGACCCTAACTAAATTAATAATGTGTACTAAATATGAAACTTTAAAAATATATGGAATAGAATAGAATAGAAAATCATTTATTCAAATAAACTTACATTGAAGCACTTTTAAATAGTCATCACATTTTTTTTAATCTACCGCTCATTCGGAAAGCTGTCTCATCACAAGAAGAACGAGCAAGAAACTTGCGTGTTCCTCTCTTCAAGAAAGAAATCGTCATCATCGAGTAAGCGCTTTATTCCACACAAACAAAACCTGAGGGTAAACCTAATCAACGTATAAAGCAGACGTAACGAGAATTCGAATGAACACCCTTAAACTACATCGTTATTCACCCCGTATTTATATAATAGGGGAACATATTCAGCGGAGTCATTCACTAGGTCGGAGTTGCCTCTATTAATGGGCGCTGACGAAACTAGGCATCGTTTCTGTTTGCGAACGCACTAACTGCGGAAATGGTCCGGCCAGGCCCATTAGTAATGCCCGGGGCAATTATTTACCCCCGCCGGGTATTATGCTCCGGCCACGACTTACCTTTGAAACAGCATTTGCAAGCCACCGTAATGGAATTTGAATAACTTATGACACAATAAATTGAAATTAGATTTCTTGAGAATGAGTTTGTTATTTGCTTTGCCATCTGGTGCGTCTTGATTTGTACTATTGTTCTGCAATTTAATTGTTAGGTCGGGTTCTAGTACCGTGGTTGTTGTTTCTTGAGAATAGGTTGTTTATGATTAAAATTTGTCACTTCCAGTATCTATCTTCACTGTAATAATTCAAACAACGCTATCTAGTCCCAAATTAATCAATGCAGAAATCCTTGTTGTAACTATATAAATTAAACAAGGTTTTATTCTTGCTCATTCGTCTTGTGATGAATCTGCATTCCGAATGAGTGGTAGAATTAAAAAATATGACTATTCAAAAGAGCTTGTAATTAGTTTCTTTGAATAAAGATTATTAGCTGTAGCTGTAGCTTCATGCTGAGTTGGTTGCTTCTTCATCACCTCCATTTTTTAATTTGTAACATTTATATTTCTTCATTTTTAATTTGTAAACTTTATTTCTATTTATATGTGTCTCAAGTATGCTATGTGTTTGGAATTGTAGAATAAAGCATTTATCTATGTATATATCTAACTAAGCTGTTTCGCTTGATGCTTGTTCGGTCACATGAGATTTGGACACCGGAATAACAACGCATGAGAGGTTAGTCTGGCGTCACATGATATCCTTAGTGCTGTTCATGACTTAGACTATCCATGGCTAAATTTGTTAACTATTGCAATTACATTATTATTATCCGTGTTTAAGCATTTTTCAAACACATTGGACAAACAGGCTTGCGGCTCACCTGATGATAAATGATTACAGCAGCACCAGAACATCTATAACACTAGGGCAATTGCAAGTGCATTGCTGGCATTTTAAGAAGGAATAAGCTATTTTGCAATATCGAATACGAAAAATACGATTTCCATTAGATTTTCTATTCTATTCATTATTAATTCACTAATAAGGTTTTTTTTTAATTTTGGACATTTCATTATATTGTTATTTTCACTAGCCATGCCTCATTGTTGGGTTGACTGGTAGAGATCTCTTTTAGAGATAAGTCCACCGTTGCCTACTTTGTACATAATTAAGTTATCTACTTTTTTTGAAAATGCAATAAACAATATATAACTAGCTACTCGCCCCGGCTTCACACGGGTGTACATGTATTATATATATATAAACCTTCCTCTTGAATCACTCTTATCTATTAAAAAAAACCGCTTCAAAATCCGTTGCGTAGTTTTAAAGATCTAAGCCTATGTAGGTACGGATAGACAGCGACCGCGACTTTGTTTTATACTATATAATGATGATGTAATCTTGATTTAAATCGCTATTAACGAAACAAACAAAACGACGCATCACAATCGACATGAAATGATTGAACATGCTGCTTTAATGCTTATCAGTGCTGTTCCTTATCTAAACACTCGGAGATGAAACAATTGGAACAATGACGAGGAATTGTGCTAACCCGGCGCTGTAAGGCAGGAGTGTAAATGTTGGGTCAACATTTACACTCGGGGAGGCAAACAAGGAGAATAAATCGGGAATCAAATTGAGCATGCCCGGCACTTGAGTACCGTCGCCGCCTCTACAGTTGGCGTTTGCTAATAAACGTTTTGTTAGATTCACTGCTTACAAGTGTTTTATGTTTGAACAATTGTTATTTGTTGTCAATATTGTTGCTGACAACTTTTGTGTGGTTATCGAGTAATATTGCGTTACTATCATCAAACATACTACCTTATAGCGCAATCGTTTGTCTTCTTTTATAGCATAGAGGACAAAGTAGTTTGCGGTTAACCTTATGGCAAGCGATTACCGCCACCTATGAGCACCCGCAACATCAGGGTAATTGCAAGTGCGTTGCCATCATTTTAAGAAGGAATAAGCTCTTTTTCTGAATGTTTCAATCGTATCGATTCGGAAATACCATTGCTAGAAGGTGATTCAACAATAATAATAATCTCAGGACAATTCACATAGCGCCATCTAGACCCAAGTTAAGCCAGCTAAAGCTTGTGTTATAGGTACTAAACAACTGATACAAATACATAGATATTTTTTTTCGTAAATACATACATTTTATACATAGAAAACACCCAGATACAAACGATTATACTCATGAATACAAATGTTTGTGCAGTGCGAGGAACCGAACCCGCGACCATCGGTCGTAAAGCGGTATGCTAGACCGCTACACCGAGGTCGTCGAACAATGTGGTGGTACGTTGCAGAAAGTTAGTCCAGAATAACGCACGGTAGTGCACCGCTATTTATCTAGATGATCAGGATGGTATTTTAGTTTTTTGCGGATAGTGCGATGATGAAATTCAGTCCTGTTTAGAATTGTAGCCGTTAAAATGTTCTTACTAAGCTGTTTTCTTTTAATGAATATGGCATGAAATTATGGTATACGCAAGGAACTTCAGTCCTAGTCGTCACATGACGATGTTCATAGTGTACCATGGACACTATGATCAGGTACAATCCCATATTTCAAATCAACCGCCTTGATCGATCTTCCATTCAATTCAAACGGGGATCGAAACTACTACGGCCTGAGTTGAGGTTCGAATCCCTATCGGTGCGCTCAGACTTATCCTATCCGACAAGCAGCAATTGGCCTATTTTTTTTTTATATGTCATTATTTATTTCAATTCATTAGTTTTTTTTTTTATAAATATGAAATATATAATTTTATAGTTTTCTTAAATATCAGTATAGGAATCTCTAATTAATAGAGCATTAAATAAAAATGAAAAAAAATTGAGAAATAGACTCTAAATTTTTAACTTTAAAGTTTAAGTTTAGTAGTTTGAAATTTTCGAGTTAACGCAGTTACGAGTTGTTAATTTTCCAGTTTTGTTATGAAATAAAAAGTACAAATGAAGGTTTAAATTCGTTAATTGAAGTTGTTCGTTATTCATATATTTTGAATGAAATAATGTAAATGTACAATAATAATATTTGATATACAAATTCAGTTGAACCAACTAAATTATAATTCAATATAACGAGCAGTGGACGTTACAAGGATGGTAATATATTAACATTTCCAGAATGTAATTCGGCCACAAAAAGGTCTAACCAGGCCCGTATTTCACTTTCATAATGGGGCCCCTATGACCATTGTAATAAAGCACCATTTTGTTAGTATAGACAAAGTCATTTTTGTACATGACTCTTTAGAAATGTGTATAGGAATGCCTTACCTTCAAAATAAACCAGGTAAACATCATTACATAGTTACATAGTATAAAACAAAGTCGTTGTCGCTGTCTGTCCGTCCCAATGTATGTTTAAATCATTAAAACTACGCAACTGATTTTGGAGCGATTTTTTAAATAGATAGAGTGATTCAAGAGAAAGGTTTATATGTCAAATTCTTGCAAGACATTTATACAAAACTTAACAAAAACGAACAAATTGAACATAATCGGTAAGACTTGTTAAGACTAAATTTCAGGTAAGAGTAGAGTAGCTATCGGTTATCGTTTGGTAATGGAGTAGGGACTAGACTAGGGGGCCCCAATCCATAGCGGGGCCCTGGACGTGCCCAGTGCACCCAGTGGGGAAGAGGGACCTGTTAGTGACCATAAGAAGTAATGCGAAGTGCTAACTCGCTAAACTACCATGGTCATCAATAAAATAAATTGTACCGGAGATTTTTAAGGGCCCCAATCCATCGCGGGGCCCTGGGCAATTGCCCTGTGAGGAAGATTGGACTGGGTCCGACCGTGTTCTCAACTAATGGTTTTCGTATAATTATGCAAACATTTTGAGAGGTAGGAACTTAGAATATCATTGTGGGCTATTTGGAGAGGATATAAGTAGGTTGGGTAAGCATTGGACACGCATTAGGCAGGGTTTAGTTGTAATAACAAAAATAACGAGCTCTGCCCATTTCCTACTGATTTCCGTGTTATAATGGAAAGTTTATAAAAGGCAGATCTATTATTAAGGCAATTTTGGAAACGATTACACGACAGAGTCGAGAGCACAGTATATGTTATATATAAAATTCTCGTGTCACAGTTTTCGTTCCCATACTAATCCGAAACGGCTTGACCGATTCTCATGAAATTTTGTGAGTAGGTCTGAGAATCGGCCAACATCTATTTTTCATCCCCCTAAATGTTAGGGGTAGTCCACCCCTAATTTTTTTTTTTATTTTAAGGCAAAACAGCGTTTGCTGGGACAGCTAGTTTTATCTAAATTTCACATTTAGTTGTCCCTCTCTAAAATGTCCTCCTTTTCCCTTTTGAAAATTTTATATATTATATTTATTTTATAATGTATTTGTAGTTTTAGAACTGTTATATATTTTAGCGTTACTTTTTCACTGTTATTGTTCGTATCTACATTATAAGTATTTACCATTTTCTGTCCGTTGTTTCGGTCATCTCACACAGTCCATTCATTATAGCGGCAGCACTCTCTATATGAATTGAGTTATAAAAAATACACAAATATGTTTTTTTTTATACAAATTGAGCCAACTCAAAAGTTGTCTATCCGAGGCCCAAGAGTAAATACCTTACAAAGTTACTGTCGTGGCGTTACATTTATCTATTTCTCACCTTCAGGTGTCAGGCAGCGTATCCAATAAGCTATATTGCGGATGAAGGGTGAGATATGGTAGTTAAAGTCCAGGGCACGGATGCTTCGTTTCTTATTTATTGCTTTATTTAAAAAGTAGCTACCCACCCTGACTTCTCACGGGTGTACATGTCTATACATACAAACCTTCCTCTCGAAGCACTCTATCAATTAAAAAAACCGCATCATAATCCGTTAGGTAGTTTGAAAGATTGAAGCATACATAGGGACAGACAGCGACAGCGACTTTGTTTTATACAATGTAATGATTTACATGTAAATACAACACAGCTGTACATTAGAGCCCGCAGGTAGGCAAATCTGTATCGCTGGAATCCACAAAGGAATTTCCAGATGATATTAAGCATAACAGATAAGTAAGATCGATTATTCAGCATGACAGCACATGAGTGGTCCATTGTAGACGTGACTTGATAACGTAATTGTGATCCCCTCCGATCGATCCACCTGTTCAAACGGGGATCGATATTACGACGGTCTGAGACGAGATTCGAATCCCTAGCGGTGCCCTCAGACTAAAGTCGTATCTGTCAGGTGGGAGTTGGCCTTCAGCCGCTCCGTAAGACCTTCCGCGGGTTTGGAATGCCATCTGCACTCGCCTACTATCGTCCGGTGAAGCTGTAAAGGCCAGCTGCGGCCAACAGCATTAGAGTAGTCCGAAAAAAAACTTAATCGTGGTGTTTTTCATGTCTATAAGTGACTGTCACTACTTACCATCTGATGGCCTGTAAGATTATTAAATAAAAAAATATAGTATATGCAGCGATGACCAACTTAAAAAAAAATTGGCCAATCGCGGGTAACCTGCAAATGAGCGAGAGACGGGGACACACGAATGGATGGGTGACCATTGAGTCATTCCAATTCGACGATTATTTTACAATTCATACATTCATACATAATAAATTGTTTTTTTATAATCTTTAAAACAAAAAAATCATTGAAGAGCACCTAACATTCTTCAGGAACACCTGACCAAAGCAAACATCACAAACAATCATCATCATTACATACTATAAAATAAAGTCGCTATCGCTGTCTGTCCATATGTATGCTTAAATCTTTAAACCTAGGCAACGAATTTTTTAAATAGATAGTGTAATTCAAGCGGAAGGTTTACATATACAATACATGTACACCCGTGCGAAGCCGGGGCGAGTAACTAGTAGTTAATATAATATTCTTAGCGAAACTCGCGTTAATTTACCCCCTTAGGGGAGGAATTTATCAAAATCCTTTCTTAGGCGATGACTACGTCGTAGTAGCTTTATGCATGCAAAGTCTCAGCCCGATCGGTTTAAAATTTACAAAGTTTCATAGTAACTTTCATCCCCTATTTTATTCCCTTGGGGGTAGAATTAATCAAAATCCTTTCTTCTCGAATGCCTACGTCATAACATCTACCTGCATGCCAAATTTCAGCCCGATCCGTCCAGTGGTTTGAGCTGTGCGTTGATAGATTACTATGTCAGTCACCTTTGAGTTATATATATTTAGATATGTGCAATCAAAAGATATTGAATCCGATCTGAACGTATACGTAAAAATATATTAATTTTTATTATGACGTCATGTAACTAATTATTTTACAATTTTATACATTCAATACTATATTTTTTTTTTATCATTAAAATACAAAATTCGTTAAAGAGCACGTAACACTTTTGTGGAACATAAATATAAATATAAATAATTGCTTTGGCCTGACCAAAGCAAACATCACAAAAACTATTTAATATAATATTCTTAGCGAAACTATGTAAGAATATGTGCAATGAAAACATATTGAATTCCATCTGATACTCATCCCGTGTATATACGTAGAAACGTTTTAATAATAATATATAGTAGATTGAAATACATCCAAAATATAATAAAGAAATAATATCTGATCGTTTCCTTTCCTGATGCTTTTAAGCTAACAACAGTTGACAGGAGGGAAACGTTCGTTTCCTGTCGAATCCCACGAAATTAATGTTCGTAAAAGATTGGATTTATAACAATAAATATGAGATTTTATTTATTTAAGACACGCCAACAGGCTATATATCATAAACAGAAATAAGTAGAATATAGAATACAATAGAATAGAAAATCATTTATTCAAATAAACTTACATTGAAGCACTTTTGAATAGTCATTACATTTTTTAATTTACCGCTCGTTCGGAAAGCTGTCTCATCACAAGAAGAACGAGCAAGAAACTTGCGTGTTGCTCTTTTAAATATAATAAGTAATATAGAATCCATACTGAACTACAACCCATGTATACAATATTACAAACATTTTATTTTAGAAAGTTGCTATCAATATTTGTTCAACTTTATAACAATACTAGCTGTGCCCGCGAGTTCATTCGCGTGGTTATCAAATACACTTTCGCGATTTATCCCCGTTTTTGCAATATTTTTAACTGATGCTTCACATCTATTGGTTGTCGCATTATATAGCTTGTAACCTTCCTTTACAAATGGACATTTTAGACTCTCTTCCAAAGAAAGTGAAAGTATTTTATCAACATTCTCATTTCTAATAAGATTGACCAACAGCATATGAATTTGTTAACAAATTTTTTCCCTACCGTCCTCATCGTCTTTTTTCCTAACCGTACAATTGAGAAACGGATTTATATATGACAAGCAGACAAAGTTGCACCATAAGATCTGTTTCGTTTGGAGCCAAAAACTGATGGTTAACGGTTACCGTAGTATCTGAAACACGTGCACGCGGTATTTGAAACACGTGCACGCGGCATTTGAAACACGTGCGCGCGGCATCTGAAACACGTGGACGTCAGCAACGTGCACGTGAGGACACGTGCGCGTTGCCGACCCATAATAAACATTAATATAACTTTCTTGAAAAACCTCATGCTACATCTCTGAAGAAAAGAGAGTTCATTCCACAATCTAAGTGGACGCAGGAGGAAGTCCTCTGAAACCGCACTGCCCGAGACCACTTAGGCTCCACCATGTGGGGATAAATTCCCTATCGATTACATCAATAAACAAAACAACAAAATCAAAGAAATACAGAAAGTAAGTCATTCTGCAATATTTTATACTAGCGGTGCCCGCGATTGCACCCACAAAAAAATTGTAGCCTATGTGTTATTCTGATGTATAAACTGTATTACTATACAAGTTCATCAAAATCCGTTCAGTAGTTTTTGCGTGAAAGAGTAACAAACATCTTACCACACAAAAAAAAAATTTTTTTTTAAACCAGGGGACAAACGATCATGCGGTAAGTGATTACCGCCGCCCATGAGCACCCACAACGCCAGGGGAATTGCAAGTACGTTGTCGGCCTTTTAAAAAGGAATAAGCTCTTTTCTTGAAGGTTTCAATATCGTATCGGTTCGGAAATACCATTGCTGGAAGGTGATTCCACAATGTGGTTGTGCATGGCAAAAAGTTTCTAGAAAACCGTACTGTGGAAGACCGCCATTCATCCAGATGATCGGGATGGTATATGTTTATAATATTTATAAGATAAACTATCTGTTGATATAGTTAAAGATACCAGACTAAGCAATAAAAGAAAGAAAACAAGGGCTGACACTAAGCACAGGGTACTGAGATTACATTCCCGCAGCCCGCGACCCCGGTCTCGCGGACATCATATCGTTCCGCTGCGCCCCACGTGCCATCTCCCACCTACATAACAATGTCGATTACAAATACATGATTCCCTCTGAATTGTAAATATTTCTGACTACCTGTACCCGCCACTTCGTCCGTGTGGAATTTAACTTTAGTTTTCAAAATTAAAAGATTTTTTCTAAAATAAAAGTAACCTAAGTTACTTATTACAGCTACCTGCCAATAAAGTCCCGTCGAAATCGGTCCAGCCATTTCAGAGATTAACCGGAACAAACACATAAACAGACATATTGTAAAAAAATGTTATTTTGGTGTATGTCCCGTAGCTATATTCATATGCATGTAGTAAATAACGGTTATTTCAATATTACAAACAGACATTCCAATTTTATTTATATGTGTACACGAATGTGTGAGTCGGCACACCCACAGGAGTTGTAAACGTGTAACTTATTGCTCTCCAACAAAACTGGCTAAACCTCAGAAAACTCGTTCATAATTCTTTATCTTCCATATCTGATCGAGAACGGAATCTTTAATAAATAAGGCAACAAGATAAAATAGTTAAAACTTCCATTTTTAATTAAGACAACATGGCTACTTCTGGAGTCCTCTGTTAATTTTTAACTTCTTTTTTTCATGGCGTTCATTAAAAGTTTCGACGTTTTCAATTAAAAAGGGACGCCACGTGTATCGGCCTTGATGCGAAATAATTAAATAATTGGCGATTTAATAAATTTTGTAGCAACAAGATTATGTTGCGGGAATATCATTTTCGTGGATTTAAAAAAGTCCTCGCTACAGCTAGCTGAACGTTACCTTCCGGTAAATTTTATTCATTTTTTTTTGGACTACTCTAATGCTGTTGGCCGCAGCTGGCCTTTACAGCTTCACCGGACGTTAGAGGGCGAGTGCAGATGGCACTCCAAACCCGCGAAAGGACTTATGGAGCGGCTGAAGGCCAACTCCTGCCTGACGGATACGACTTTAGTCTGAGGGCACCGCTAGGGGTTCGAACCTCGGCTCAGGCCGTCGTAATATCGATCCCCGTTTGAATTGGACGGGGGATCGAGCGGAGGGGACCTTTATTTAGTGAGAATTTTGCGGATAAAGCTGATAATCCGAGTGGTATTTAATTCAATAGCCTTAAAAATAATTCTCGAATGCCGTCTCAATAGATTCAGTTTAAGAACCATTCTAATTGTTATAGTAAAGATTCTGTGAAAATAAAAAAGTTTTTGCTGCAAATATGATGTTTTTAAGAATTCAGGTAAACAATAGATAATACTAGCTGTACTCGCGTCTCGCCCCGTGGAATTTAATTTTATTTATATAAAAACAAAGTAGCCTAAGTTACTTATTATTACATCAACTACCTGCCAATTAAAGTCCCGTCAAAATCGGTCCAGTCATTTCAGACTTTAGCCAGAACAAACAGACAGATAGATAGACAAAAATGGTAAAAAATATTATTTTGGTATATGTACCGCATTTATATTCATACACATGTAGTAAAAACGGTTATGTTACAAACAGACACTCCAATTTTATTTATATGTATAGACTAGCTTTTGCCCACGGCTTCGCTCGCGTTAATTTATCCCCTTAGGGGTGGAATTTATCAAAATCCTTTCTTAGGGGATGCCTACGTCATAGTACATTTATGCATGCAAAGTCTCAGCCCGATCGGTTTAAAATTGACAAAGTTTCATACAAACTTTCATCCCCTATTTTATCTCCTTGGGGGTAGAATTAATCAAAATCCTTTCTTAGCGGATGCCTACGTCATAACATCTATCTGCATGCCAAATTTCAGCCCGATCCGTCCAGTGGTTTGGGCTGTGCGTTGATACATCACTGTATATATAGATAGATTATAAAATAATTATTTTTAATCTATACATATAAATATCACCTCGTGGTACACTGATATTTTCAGACTCTCTTTCATTACGACATCAAAAATCCCTTACAAATCATAATAATACACATAACTTATTTATACAACAAACAACCTAAAATTAAAAACTTTAAAAAATATAATATAATAACTAAAATATATTATTAAAAGGTTCCGAAGATAGTGGCAGCGTTCCCTCTTTGAATGGCTAGACTAATTCTTTGTCCAAGGTAGCTGCCAGCTCTTCTGTCTGTGATGTCGACTAACCTTTTTGCTGTTTCCTTAAAAAGTCTTATAGGGCTAGGACCCCACGGACCAAGTGTCTCGAAAATCATAATATTAATAATGAATATCATAATTATTGACTTTCGATATAAATAAATAAATAAACTTGACCAAGTAACATAACCTGATCTAGATCATCATCATCATCTGCTTCTGCCTTATCCCATTTATTTGGGGTCGTCATCAATTTGAACAACAATTGTACAATCAGTATGAATTAATAATAAAACAGTATATGCTAACGACGTCGTTAGTGGTCCTTTGGGCAGGTTATGACCAAGTTTTAATGTACTCACTTGGAAACTCATATGTGAATGACTTAATGGGTATCCTGTAATAGGGTGTTATGCAATGAGGATACAGGTTCGAAGTCTAACGGCACTCCCAAGGATATTCAATAATACAGAAACGTAGCGATGCAAAAGTACAGTTGAAATACGTTGTATATTTGCAATTATGTGTTATCTATTATTTATCACTACTTAACATTAAATGAAAAACAATTCGATTAGCTCATTTAATTAAAAATTGTAATTGTTTTTAAAACTTTTAATATTTTAACTCACACCGGCTTTGCACGGGTGTACATATATTATATATATAAACCTTCTTCTTGAATTATTATATCTATTAAAAAAACCGCTTCAAAATCCGTTGCGTAGTTTTAAAGATTTAAGCATATATAGGGACAGACAGTGGCAACGACTTTATCTTATACTAAGTAATGATTATATACTAGATGACCCTACAAACGTTATTTTGCTGTATAAATTAATATCGCTATTAAAAAATAGAGGTTGATGATAGGGTGAAATTTCGGGGTTGTATATATTTATTAATGACACATTATAAAAAATAAAAAAAAATGTCCAAATACTAAACAAAATATTAAAAGTGGACAACCCATATCAGTTAGTGGTATGAAAAATAGATAGTAGTCGATTCTTAGACATACTGAATATGTATATCAAATTTCATAAAAATTGGTCATTTAAAGGAAAACAAAAAAGAAATGAACCTCTTAAACAATGGATGTTAAACAATTTAACACAAACAGTAGACAGTAATACTTCAAAGTACTTCTTCTGGGCCAAAAGGGTTAACTCATGTGATGCTATGAGTGTAACCTCTTTTTAATACCTTCGGGAACATATCTACCGCTACCCTTTACAATTCAAGAAAAAACTTCCGTTTAAAGAACTCAAACATAACGTAACAATTGCCTATAAAATTGTAATGAGAAATCTCAGTTATGTCAATAGTATCTAGTAATAAAATTCCCTTCCAATTTGTCGTCCTTTGTGCGCATTAATTTGTCGTTTGATTCCGTTCCGCTCCACTGTGCCGCTAAAATTGTTACATAGTGAACGTTTGTTCCCAGAGTGTTGGAAGTCATCCAATAAAAGAACACCGTATTTATAATTCGGCCCCGTTCCCATCAAGACAAACGTCAAAAGACACTTTTACCTGGCCCCACTTTGATCAGCGGCGCTTGAAATTTGACGAAACGAGAAGTGCTCCCAACAAATACTTTCGCAATAATATCTGAAATATAGATAAAAGGATTTCGGTTTCGGTTTTATGAAAACATCATTGTGAACAGAAAACGGTTGTGATCGATTAAGTATTAGGAGAAGCTATGAACGGCGATCGGTTATCTATTGCCAATAGAATCACGGGAGATCAATAATGTAATAATACTGTTGCGTGTGAAGAAGCCGTTTGCCATCTAACGCTTACGTTACTAAGTAATTCTTTGTGTTCACGCGTAGACTTGTAATTAATTGCCAGAGGTAAACTCATATTTTCTTGTCTCTTTTAAGTATCCAGTAGTATCTCAAAATTACAAATACTTGGAACAGCGGCGAAGTCTGCGAAAAAACCAGAAAGCCTTTCTTCTGGAAGCTCCAAGAGACGTTTTGGCTAGCCACTTTACCTCATGTCTGTTCAGATTTTGCGCATCACAAATAACAAATTCTTGTACGATTACTTGTCGTTGTAATTGTAGAATTATTCTCCGTGCACTAGTCCGGGTATGTCCTTTTTTACTTGAAGAAAATCATCACGACGTACTGTAAACATGAATATACTTAGCAACAAAAAGTACGCCAAGCACGATATTTGAATCTGCGCTGATAAAACTATTATCGTTTAAAGTCCAACTCCTTTTTCACTAGGACACCTCAGCTGAAAGCTGGGCCTGTCCTGCAGGAACCATAAAATGATAATCCACGTTGGAAACCTAAAAATTAACAATTAGTTTAAAATTAACTTAACACAATATGTATAAATAATATAAATATAATTGGATAATGACTGAACAAACAATGTGTTGTTCAGTTATTCAATTAAGAGTTTGTTTGCTTGTCTATTTTTGGGAGAATATTTTTACAATTAAAATCAAAATATGGAAATTTTTTCCAGTTTTCATTACACTATCTTTGACAAAATCTCGTGTATATATACATCTCATTTAGCTGGGATAACTTAAGCCTGGGGTACTTTGTCCGTAGAACTGGTACAGAGAGATACAAAGCCGGTACACTTGCTTGTACTTCTTTATTATAGGCCAATATTTTTCTTTTCAAATTATTATACTGTCGGAAAGGGATTCGTTGAAAGGATCAGTCTCGTGAGTGCAGCTAAGTAGACGCAGCAAGATCAATCATCGTTTAGTTGACAGGCATACGATGGCAAAACGGCCCAGTAGCCTGTTAAAGGTAATAATATATGTTTATACAATACTATTTTAGGAATTGTTTATCCTTTTACCCTAAAAAGGCCTCAAGGCTGTTGTCAGATTCCTCAGGTAGAACTAAATTTGAATTAATTTCACAATATTTCACTAAATTGCTTAGTTCAAATAGAGATACTTAAACAAATTATACGGGGATTATATGATACGTTCCAATAGGATGTGTTCCTAATTTTATTGCATCAACAACTAATATTTCTGATGATTTAGCTCTAAGTAAATCAAATAGTACAATAGATTTCAATGAGGCTGCTGTTGTTTTAAAAGCTTTAAATAATAATGAATTTAAACAACATACATCGTTTTATCAATTGTTTGCTAATTTATTAAGACTGATTCAATTAGTAGAAATAGAAATAATCTTTATTCAAATAAACTTAATATAAGCACTTTTAAATAGTCATATTTTTTTATTCTACCGCTCATACAGTGCGCAGACTTAACACAAGAAGAATGAGCACACTAACTAGTAAACAAAAAATAGTAGTGTTTCTCTTTTAAATTAGAAGGAACACAAACAGTACTTAAACCTATGTATATACTTAATAGATAAGAAAAGAATGAAATTAACGATTCATTGATCTCTAATTAGTTAGCCTCAAAAATAATTTAAAACTGTCAACGTGTATCTCGGTAGCTACATAATAAAAGAAATATATTAATGAATTTCAATATAAACCACATATACTGTAGACTCCAGAGTTTTTGACGAGCCTACAACTACGTGATGATTTCCACTTTCTTCAATAGTAAAAGGAAAATAAACAAAGCACAGGAAATATTACTGTCATACGATTCAGGCGTTATCAAATGTATCATGTTGGAAATCCGACAACAAATGTGCGTTAGTGCCTACTCTATTTGTCGCGCAAACTGTGTCTTTCGGTATAACAAATGCCCCCCATTTGTATGTAGATCCGCTACGACAGTCCATCGAGCAACCGATAGCAGGCATCCTATTTCCGGACACTTGAAATGACCAGCGAACTCCGGGGCTTTACAACGGATCATGCATATCCACTTGGGTATTGCTGACGCTGATTTAATACATGTTCACGATGTTAAATGGATATTGTATGAAATCCTTATTAAGTTGCTTGTGGAGGCTCCGGATCCTTTTCCATTTGATGCTTTTGCGAATATTCTTGTTACGAATCCAAGTAATGAAATATGTAATATATATTTATGTACTCGTATGTAATCTATACATATAAATAAAATTGGAGTATCTGCTTCTAATATTGAAATAACCGTTTTTTACTACATGCATATGAATGTATATTTTATAATTTTTCATTTCTGTCTGTCTGTCTGTATGTTTGTTCCGGTTAATCTCTGAAATGGCTGGACCGAATTTGACGGGACTTATTTTGTCAGGTAACTGATGCAATAAGGAGAAACTTAGGCTATTTTTATTTTAGAAAAACAAAGTAAATTTAACAGACAAAAATTGTAAAAAATGTTATTTTGGTGTATGTACCGTATTTACATTCATATGCATGTAGTAAATAACGGTTATTTAAATATTACAAACAGACAGTCCAATTCTATTTATATGTATAGATTAATAAATTAGATATTACATCTATGTAGGTTGACGACAAGTTTCCCGAGGTATATTTGTAAACGATAATGTACCGCTTACTAAATTCTAAGTTTACCCGTGTTCGAGTCAAAATAGTTTTATACTAGTACAACTAGATGGCGCTGTATTTTTGCATACATATTTCTAAAACACGCTAATAAGATATTTTTGTTATTCCTTATATAGATATGTAATTTTTTATTTAGGCACCCCTCCGTTCGATCCCCCGTCCAATTCAAACGGGGGTCGAAATTACGACGGCCTGAGCCGAGGTTCGAACCTCTAGTGGTGCCCTCAGACTAAAGTCGTATCCGTCAGGCAGGAGTTGGCCTTCAGCCGCTCCATAAGTCCTTCCTTGGTTTGGAGTGCCATCTGCACTCGCCCCATAACGTCCGGTGAAGCTGTAAAGGCCAGCTACGGCCAACAGCATTAGAGTAGTCCGAAAAAAAAAATTATTTAGGCACTCAGATCAATATATACGGTTGTAACCTCATAACTGTATTTAATTCAATAAGTACAACGCTCCTGATCTCCAGAACCTCGACTTTATACAACCCGTTTAGGCGTTCTTTACCATATAGAGAACGCCCTATGGTACATTCACCATATTATGTACATTTCTGTATTGGACTAGCGGTGCCCACGATTTCATCCGCATCAAATTTAAAGCCTATGTTATTCTGATGTAAAGTTAACTTGAGGCGAGACTTCGCATCGCTTTGTGTGTTCTACCGAATACACAACGGACTGTGTTCTGATGAATTATTTGACATGATGCCTACGGCTACCTTTTACCATCGCATCGCTCGCCATCGACAGGGAATTCATCCCCACACGCTGCAACATAAGTAGTCTCGGACAGTGCGGTTTCAGAGGAGCTTCCTCTCGCGTACACTTAGATTGTGGATTGAACTACCTGCCGAGGTTTTCTCGAGAGACTACAGCATGGGGTTTTTCAAGAAGGGTATATTAAGGTTTCTTAAGGGTCGGCAACGCGTATGTGACACCCCTGGTTTTTCAGGCGTCCATAGGCTACGGTAACCGTTTACCATCAGATAGGCCGTATGCTTGTTTGCCACCTAAGTGGTATAAAAAAAAAAGTTTCATCAAAATCTACTACCATCAACCTATCATACTCACAAACTTTCTCTTTTAAAATATTAAGAAATTTGTAAGATTCGTGCATTAAAGGTTAGTTTTGTTTGCTTGTACAGAATTTAAAGTTATCATATGGACCATACATATTTCACTAACAAAAATGCCATTTAAATGTTTTGAAAGTAATTATTTTGGACCAAAATTTCTAATTTTCTCTTCCAAATACGCAATAACAAAATTTAATACGCTGTAAACTATCTGCCACACCTTGGTGTAGTACTTGGCTACCATTCTGTGATATCACTCGTGTGAATTACCGCAGCCCAGACCCTTCGACCCGAATAGAAATTGCTTTTTCACTTGTCACGGAGGCCCGTTGATTATGAGCCGACTGGAATAAGTAACTTCTCTCGGAAATAATATTGGCATGGTTTTGTGAACGCACGACCCGTGCCGAGTGTGGCACTGCGTTGACATACCCCGCTCCTAATATTAGCCCGCCCGTAAAACACTCACGTGTCGTTTATTTTATAAAGTTACGCAACAGGAAATATTAATGCTTCTCCAACGGAGAGTTCGTTTACTAGCTTTTGACTGGGTATTGTAAAGATTTAGACTACGAACCCAGATAGGTCGCTGCAAGTACAACTTGGTAAAATGGGGTGTCGCTTTAAGGGAGGCTAGCGACTGCAGAGTGCCATGCCAGACTATATCTCACCTATTGTCCTGTCCATTGCCCAACATCCTGCATAAAGGAAGATTTAAAAAATGCGACAGAATATTTCATCATGAACAAGCTTTTGACTGGGTATTGTAAAGATTTCCGCAGACTGCGAACCCAGATGGACCGCTGCAGGTACAACTTGGTAAAATGGGGTGTCGCTTTAAGGGAGGCTTGTGACTGCGGCGCGCCATCCCAGGCTATGGCTCAACTATTGTGCCCAATATTCTGCACAAAGGAAGATTTAAAAATGCGACAGAATATTTCATCGTGAACATGCTTTTGACTGGGTATTGTAAAGATTTCAGACTGCGAACCCAGATGGACCGCTGCAGGTACAACTTGGTAAAATGGGGTATCGCTTTAAGGGAGGCTTGCAACTGCGGAGCACCATCCCAGGCTATGGCTCAACTATTGTGCCCAATATCCTGCACAAAGGAAGATTTAAAAATGCGACAGAATATTTCATCATGAACAAGCTTTTGACTGGGTATTGTAAAGATTTCCGCAGACTGCGAACCCAGATGGACCGCTGCAGATACAACATGGTAAAATCGGGTGTCGCTTCAAGGGAAGCTAACAACTGCGAAGCGCCATCCCAGACTATGTGTCACCTGTTGTCCTGTCCTTTGTGCCCAACATTCTGCACAAAGAAATTTTTTTTTCTCTCCTATTCTAGTGCCAGCTCCCACCTTTTGTTTTTTTCTCCTCTACCCAAAGGTTGCCTAGAAGAGATTGCATAAGCGATAAGGCCGCCTTTTGTACCCTTTTATTTTAATTACTTTATTAATGTAATTTTTCCTGGTGCAATAAAGAGTATATAAATAAATATAAATAAATAAATAAAGTAAGCGATTTCTTTTAAATTGCGATAGGACCGCTGCAGGTACATATTGGTAACATGAGATGTTGCTTCAAAGGAGGCTAACTACTGCTGAGCGCTATCTCAGACTACCTATTATCCTGTCCATTGTGCCTATCATCCTACAAAGGAAGATTTAAGAAATGCAACAGAATGCGCAAAAGTCGTCGCAACATACTAGAGACACTACATTCAGTTGCCGTTGACACGAAAGAATTTCCAAAAGCGCGCCTAATCATCGACATATCAAATTCTTTGCAGCGATCCGATTATCCCGGGATATAACGATTCGAGCATCCCTCGGATCCATCAAACATTTACAAGACAGAATTTATTGCAGTAATATAAAAAAGCTTTGCTATCTTCGGCCCCGTGGGAGTCCGCTATAAAAATTGTTCAATGCGATGTGCTCTTACAAACGACATTAATATTTCATGAGTGGTCGGGTTTCGGTCAAAATTATACCGCTCTCGCTTTCGTTCATATTTAGTGACATTTTTATACCGGTTGAAATGTTTAATAAAAAATGACAGTACTTAGTTAATTTTAAACTTTCGTGTTTAATATACATTATTTAATATTTAATTTATTCCAGACACGGTAGATGAAGTCATACTCGTGAACGAAACTGGTCTGCTCTTATCACTACGACTGATTTAATCTTATTGCATATTTATATTTGACCCAAAAATTAGTGCTTGTTGGTAGTTTGTATTCACACGTTTCGACTTGTAAATGTAAACTTACAAGGATTATTTAAAAGAGCAACACACAAGTTTCTTGCTCGTTCTTCTTGTGATGAGACAGCTTTCCGAACGAGTGGTAGATAAAAAACAAATTGTTATGACTATTCAAAAGTGCTTAAATTAAGTTTATTTGAATAAATGATTTTCTATTCTATTCTATTCTATTCTAATTTATTAACGGTAGATGAAGAAAAAACTGCTGTCACCTATCTACATTGACATCGCTGTTACTCCAGTCAGCTCGTGACCACGGCTAGTGCAACCTAGTCGAAACGTCGAGAGAGGTAAATACCTTTATTTGCCATAAAATTATTCGTGTTAAGACCCGGTTAATAATTTAAATAACAGTACGTTTAATTTTAAAGCTATTTAATTCGACTAAATGTACTTCATATTGGCACATTTACTTTCGATATTTGTGAATTCGATATCTAGTACGATGCAAATATTTGTAATATAAGCATGATATTATTATTGCTCAGTTCAACGTATTGTGTTGTATACGCCAAAACCAACCGTTTTGGTGTATATATGGCGGTTTCAGAGGAGCTTCCCGCGTACACTTAGATTGTGGAATGAACTTCCTGCCGAGGTTTTCCCACGAGACTACAGCATGGGATTTTTCAAGAAGGGTGTAACAAGGTTTCTTGAAGGTCGGCAACGCGCACGTGACACCCCTGGTGTTTCAGGCGTCCATAGGCTACAGTAACCATTTATCATCAGATGGACCGTACGCTTGTTTGCCATCGTCGTAGTATAAAAAAAATTATAGAAGAAAGTATTAAATTATTTTTGTTAATTGTTCTGTACACATAGTTTTGTTTAGTTTGGACCTAAATTATCCTGCTTTGTTATTATCATATTATTATAGTTTAGCCGTATATAAATAGATTTTTCACCAAACGTTTACACTTCATTACATAGTATAAAGTCGCTGTCGCTGTCTGTCCCTATGTATGCTTAAATCTTTAAAACTACGCAACGAATTTTGAAGCGGTTTTCTTTAATAGATAGACTGATTCAAGAGGAAGGTTTATATATATAATACATGTCTACCCAGGCGTAGCCGGGGCGAGTAGCTAGTTTTATAAATGTAACGATAAATAATACTTGAACCCGCTGTTACTTTACAGTGTTCTTATTTCTTAGTCGTGGGTAAACTAAGATGTTTAAAAGTCTTGACGTCTGTCGGGAGTTTAGAATATATTTACAGTTCCACGGAACATTCCTTAACTAAATTAAGACAGAAGTACTTATTTCTCCATTTCAAAACGCTAACACTTTTAATCATCTTTTTCTGTTGTATATACATTATACAATTTGAGATTGTAGGTCACTCAGTGTTACAGACATAATTCATATTGCTTGAAGACAAAAATTAAAGTGCAAGAATAGAATAAAAAATCATTTATTCAAATAAACTTAATTTAAGCACTTTTGAATAGTCAACATTTTTTTAAAATCTACCGCTTATTCGGAAAGCTGTCTCATCACAAGAAGAATAAGCAAGAAACTTGTGTGTTGTTCTTTTAAACAATCCTTGTAAGTTCACATTTTACAAGTCGAAACGTGTGAATACAAACTACCAACCAGCACTCATTTATTTAGGCTCAAATATAAAAACACAATAAGATTAAATCAGTCGTAGTGATAAGAGCAGACCAGTCCCTACAAGCAGCACTCGTTCATGAGTATGACGGATGAGCCAGCCATCACTGCGCTCGACCATATTTTAGGGAGCCCAATGACCCGGCCCACCACGCCGCCACATGTCTGGACATTTTAGTGAGCATGACTACTTTCCACTCGACCACGTCACAGCTCCTTAAAATTATTATATGGTAATTACAGTATTCGCACTTTACATGAGGATGCATGCGGCAATCAATACAAAAGCCGCTACGCTATCATATATCAAGAAAGCAGTATGAAAAATAAATTATAATATAACGTTGTCCGCAAATAAACTTATACTTGCTATATATTGCTATCATCTATAAATTCATCTATCCTAAAGAATATGAACAATGTACGTATTTATAAAGTTCTGGTACTCTAACTGTAATTCCTACTTATTAAGTGCCTTTATTATTTATTTATTCACATTATTTCGTTGAGTTCATTTTAGTTTAGAAAAAATTAAAAGTACATTATTCTCTCTCGAGGAGATAGCTGAAAATCTGTGTTTTGCTCCTTGAGTGATTCTCCACATTGAGCTATATACCAGTTTTGTATTGCTGTAGCACACACAGCAGGTTTACCCTTATTGGATTGTTATGTTACACTTGTTATGTGATGTTATAATTGAGCCTATAAGTGTGTACTAAAATACAAATAAAAAAATAATAATCTCAGGACAATTCACACAGCGCCATCTAGAACAAGTTAAGTTTGCTAAAGCTTGTGTTATGGGTACTAGACAACTGATATATATTTTATTTGTAAATACATACATATTATACATAGAAAACCCCGAGACCGATAAAAATAATCATACTCATGAATAATGTTTGTGCCGTGCGAGGAATCGAACCCGCGACCATCGGTCGTAAAGCGGTGTGCTAGACCACTAGACAGACGTCGTCTATAAATAAAACTATTATATATGTACGTCTATGTTTCTGTTTTTATAAATTACTGTCCAGTTCACCAAGTGATTTGACAAAATTCAATCGTTATTAATTTAAAGAAAAACAAACATTCATTATAAACTGGACAAGTAAAGCTTGTGTAATATAAATTGTGTTCATTAGTTGCCTTTACACGTACGGCCTTTCACGCACGAGTCGAATTTTACGCGGGAAAGTGTGTATATAACTGTAAACAAAGAGAACGAGAAAGACCGCTATAATATATATATTTTTTTTCTTCGACTAGCAACACCAACGACAGTTGTCATTTTCAGCTGGCCGTAATAAATAAATAATTTTTAATAGTCTATCACACGAATATTATATTTTCGACATCGTTATTAGTGATTTTCTATTTCAGACCGCGCGCGCAAGCAGGGAGCGCGCGCCATTTTGTAATAATTAATTATCATTGCAAAATGGCGGACATTTCATTATGGAGCATAGACATAATTATAGACTTATTGATTGTTTGTTAATGTTACACGTGTCGTTGAGAACAAAAATCTATGGAGTAAAAAACTAAATTTCATAAGAAATGAATTGAAACATACTCGCGAGAGAGTGGACACAAAAACTAGAGAAATGCAATTCTCTATTAAATAAATAATATAGTAATAATATCTAATGACAATTCACAGAGCGCAATTAAAGCTTGTGTTCTGGACACGAGATATGTTTTTTTTCGTAAATACATACATATTGTACATAAAAAACACCCAGACCGAAACACACAATCATATCATACTCATGAGTATAAATGTTTGTCTCGTGCGAGGAATCGAACCCGCGACCAATATACAACTGAAATATCAGTTGTATATTATATTTATATATCTATTATAGTTTTTATTGTCACAGTTTTTCGCCATACTATCGCTACTGCCCTACAACGCATTCTATTTGTACCCAAAGGTTAGCTGGTAGAGAATTCCATATGGCATTAAGCTCGCCTTTTGTACACGTGTTTTTGTACATTAAAAAAAAAACTGGTTACAAACCTTATCATAAAAATTTTCTTGGACTATTTCCCAGCTCGAAGACAAAGATCGTGCGTGAAAGAACGTGTCGTGTAAATCTTAGATCTCGTTTCTACAACCTTTGAATGCGTGAACTTTGATAATCTGAGAATTGTGGAAGCCAGTCGCAATCACTTTATTCCCCGAGCACATATTAAGCTTCCGCCCCAAAAAACATATGTAAACAACACGGCGAGGGATCCTATTTCGGATAAAAATAAGGAGACATGTCCGTTGTTACGAGAGGCCTATATTCGGGGTTCGGAGAAACTTTGTGGAGAGGCCCTGATGGTAACTCGTCAAATAAGACAAACTATAGTACGTATCACTTCACACAGCGAATTCCAAGATCCTATTCGTAGGGGCATATTGTCTTTTTCACTTATCGATGTTCCTGCTTTTGTAGCCATATTTATTACTAGTATTTACATAACCTAATTGTACAACTAAGAACCTAAAATTAAAAAGCTTAAAAAAATATAATATGAGGATTAAAATATATTATTAAAAGGAGTCCCTTTAGGCAAGGTTCCGAAGATACTGGCACCGTTCCCTCTTTAAATGGCTAGACTAATTCTTTGTCCAAGGTAGCTTGGACAAAGACTTTGGTCTTCTGTGATGTCGACTAACCTTTTAGTTATTTCCTTGAAAACTCTTATAGCGCTAGGACCCCACGGACCAAGGGTCTCGACACCGAATGGGACAAATTCATATTCGGAGCCTAGACCCCTGTATTTACATGTTTTGGCTTTTTCAGCCGCTTCACATGCCGCACCAGCTCTGTTGTTGGTTCCATGTAGATGGGATGGGGCCAGCGTGTCTGCACAGGTTGCATCCCATACCAGCACCCGGCCCATCTTCCATGGAATCAAACTCATACCGTCCGGTCTCTTACCATCGTCTCTTGCAATACCAGTCGGCTCAAGTAGACTTGGTACGTTGACGGTGGCAAGGGACCGGCGTATGATATTTATTACATTGAGTTGTTTTACAAAGTTAGTTTGCCTAATACTTACTAATATTATAATTGTGATGTTTCTTTGTTACGCTTCCACGCAAAAACTACTGAACCGATCGTCACGAAATGTTTGTACACACGTTCTTGGAGATAGTAGAATGAACATAGGACATAATTTATTTTAAAAAAATCGTTTTATAAAAAAACAAAAAAATAAAATATCTACTTTTGCTACTTCACCGCCATCTAGCGGCCAGTGATGAAGTTATACGAGCGAAGCCACGGGTAAACGCTAGCTTACCTATACAGGGTCAGTTGTAGAGGTAAGAGCGGAAATTTACAGATAGTATTAATAAAACTCAATAATTTTTCGTAAGAAGTAAAGTACTTACCTGGAAATATTTATTTTAGTATAGAATAGAATTATATCGACTCTCAAAGTACCTATACAACAAATAATGAAATAAAAAAACAATAAATTACAAATTGATGAACAGACACTACAATTTTATTTATATACGTACTCGTATATAATAAAATTGTAGTGTCTGTTTGTAATATTGAAATAACAATTTTTACCACATGCATATGAATATAAATACGGTATATGCACCAAAATAACATTTCTTACAATTTTTGTCTGTCTGTTTGTTTGTTCCGGCTAATCTCTGAAATGGCTAAACCGATTTTGACGGGACTTTTTTTGACAGGTAGCTGATGTAATAAGGTGTAACTTAAACTACTTTTATTTTAGAAATATAAAGTTAAATCCACTCGTAACTAACACTATATATTTTCAGATTTAGTCTCTCAGTTTCTTAGTAAAAGTGATTTAAGTAATTAAGTAAGTAGTGTCTTTTGACTAAATACACCCTTTAGTGGACCTTAGACCCCTAAGGGTGATACTCTGTGTAAAGATTGTACAGTAAAAGATTCTAATAACAATTACCGTAATTTTAAATTTTCAAATTTATCTTCTGTAATGGTCTGCTACTAAATTTAATTAATCACTGAAGACATTCCATCAGATAGGCTGTTATTATACAGCTATTCTTCTCTACAATGTGTTCTGCTTCGAATGTTTTTTTATAGCATAGACAGCTCTCCTGATGGTAAGAATAGAATAGAAAATCATTTATTCAAATAGACTTTATTTAAGCACTTTTGAATAGTCGTAACATTTTTTTTTAATCTACCGCTCATTCTGAAATCTCTCTCATCACAAGAAGAACGAGCAAGAAACTTGCGTGTTGCTCTTTTAAATAATCATCGTAACTTTACATTTCCAATTAGAAACGTGTATACAAACTACCAGCCTGCACTAATTTATTAGGGTCAAATATAAATACACAATAAGATTAAATCAGTCGTAGTGATAAGAGCAGACCAGTCCCTACAAGCAGCACTCGTTCACGAGTATGACAGATGAGAAGACGGAAGAGAATGAGAAGTCCAGTCCTTCTGCAGTGGTCCAGGTCCTTGAACCACTGCAACGGGAGTATTCTTTATAAATATTGTGTTGTTCATATCACTTTTCAACTTTTTTGTTTGCTGTTCTCTTACAAATTGAAATAGAAATAATTTTTATTCAAATAAACTCATTACAAGCACTTTTGAATAGTCATATTTTGATTCTACCACTCATTCGGAATGCAGATTCATCACAAGAAGAATGAGCAAGAAACTTGTGTGTTGCTCTTTTGAATAGATGTTTTTTATATAAATAAATACAGTATAACAAGTAAGAGGCATGCGATAATCAACATAGAAACCGCTACGCATTCATTCTTAGTGCAATCAGATAATATTGTCAGCGCTATGGATTTGAAGTTTTTCTATAAAAACATTATTATCGTTAACGAACTTCGATTTTATAGTAAGCTTTTTAAAAATAATAATTCAAAAATAATACATGTTCAAAATCGTTATAATATATCTCAGATCAATGCACACAGCGCCATCTAGTCTTAAGCTACACGGAGCTTGTTATGAGTACTAAACAACCTTATATAAATACATAGATACATTTAGTCTAAATACATACGTATTGTACATGATATACAACAAACAATCATACTCATGAAGACATTGTGTACCGTGCTTAGAATCGAACCCGCGCCCGTCGAAAGTAAAGATACATGTTCTCTAAACACATACGTAATGATCATAGAAAACAAAACAAAGGATCATACTCATGAAGACATTTTTACCGTGCTTAGAATCGAACCCGCGGCCGTCGAAAGTAAAGATACATGTTCTCTAAACACATACGTAATGATCATAGAAAACAAAACAAACAATCATACTCATGAAGACATTTTTACCGTGCTTAGAATCGAACCCGCGGCCGTCGAAAGTAAAGATACATGTTCTCTAAACACATACGTAATGATCATAGAAAACAAAACAAAGGATCATACTCATGAAGACATTGTGTACCGTGCTTAGAATCGAACCCGCGCCCGTCGAAAGTAAAGATACATGTTCTCTAAACACATACGTAATAAACATAGAAAACAAAACAAAGGATCATACTCATGAAGACATTGTGTACCGTGCTTAGAATCGAACCCGCGCCCGTCGAAAGTAAAGATACATGTTCTCTAAACACATACGTAATGATCATAGAAAACAAAACAAAGGATCATACTCATGAAGACATTTTTACCGTGCTTAGAATCGAACCCGCGGCCGTCGAAAGTAAAGATACATGTTCTCTAAACACATACGTAATGATCATAGAAAACAAAACAAACAATCATACTCAAGAAGCCATATTTTCCGTGCGCAGAATCGAACCCGCGACCTAAGCCTAACCGCTAAGCACGAGGCCGTTAATTAACTTTAATATAATAATAAATAATTATTTTGACACATATCTTGAAATTATATCAACCACAAAGCAGGAAGCTGAAACATTAATAATTTATTTTGACATCTCACAAACACCGGCATCCGAAGTTCCTTTTATTACCGCATATAGTAATAAGATAAGAGAATGGGCGATCGTTATAACAAAAACACGAATATACATTCAGGGAATAAACTGGCACAAAAGTTACGTATCTATACATACAAATAAAACTGGTATGTCTGTTTGTAATATTGAAATAACCGTTTTTTACTACACGCATATGAATATAAATACGGTACATACACCAAAATAACATTTTTTACAATTTTTGTCTGTCTGTCTGTTTGTTTTGGCTAATCTCTGAAATGGCTGGACCGATTTTGACGGGACTTTTATTAGGAGGTAGTTGATGTAATGAGTAACTTAGGCTACTTTTGTATTAGAAAAAAAATAATAATAATAAAATGATGAAGTCGCGGGTACAGATAGTGTACGAAGAAAGACTGCGAGCAATTCTATAATGATGGGACGCGATCCCGTGAGAGAGCGAGTTCAAATAGATGAAATATATTGAGAAAGTTATGACACGTGATTGATGGTGGTTCCTAAAAAAATACGATTCCGGCCGGATATTAAAATAAATCTCGGAAAAGGAAACGGAGGGGTTAAAAGCAAATCAAATAACTCGTAACTCATTTAGTCTGTTCAATATTTTAAAAAGTATCATTAAAAAAAATGTTTTTTAATAATTGTAACAATTTCATTGAATCACTTATTCGGGGTTCCACTGAAAATCATGGCATAATGCTGAGATGGGTCCCTTACATACATATCAGTACAGTGACGCGGTGGCGATGCTCCGCAGTGGTGGATAGGAAATGCATTTTACTTTATTATTATTACTTAGTATTGGTTTATTATTATTATTTATTTGTTTGTTACTATTTTGTTCTTTTTTTTTTGTATATAATGATTTCATATCTAAGTTAATAAATTGCTTTTTATTTACGTTTATCTTATATAATTATTTATATGCAACTTTCAGCGTCGTTTTTATTGTGTTGAGATGTGTGATGTAATAAATGTTATTCTATTCTATTCTATTCTATAATTTTTTTAAGGTTTTACGGGGAGTAGCTGGGAGTAGTGGATTTAGATGTTTACGGTATCATCATCATCATCATCATTACGTAGTATATAACAAAGTCGCTGTCTGTCCCTATGTATGTATAAATATTAAAAACTACGCAACGGAGTTTGTAGCGATTTTTAATAGATACAGTGATTCTAGAGGAAGGTTTATATGTATAATATATGTACACCCGTGCGAAGCCGGGGCGAATAGCTAGTTATACATAAACAATTGGTAAATAAAAATATACTAGTTACTCGCCTCGGCTTCGCACGGGTGTACATGTATTATATATATAAATCTTCCTCTTGAATCACTATATCTATTAAAAAAAACCGCATAAATTCCGTTGCGCAGTTTTAAAGATTTAAGCATATATAAGTACAGACAGCGAGACTTTGTTTTATACTATGTAAGATAAAAAACACCGAGATCGATACAAACAATCATAACAAAAGTTTGCACATTTTTTGGTTTATTATATCTCCATTATTAAATATTATACAAATAAAATAACAACTAATTTGGAGTAAAGTAACGTTTTACGTCAAACCTTAGGTTAATTTACGAAAGTTATTTGAAGCCCTACTGTAAATAATGTTAACCAAGAATTTTGGTCAGCGCCTACCGTGCACAGACCTTTTGGTATAAATTTAAATGAATACAATTTGTTGCGAATAGAAAGTCAAGCTTATCGTGAAGTTCATGCCCATAAATTTGCCAATTCAATTGGAGTGCCATTAATACAAACATGTTTTCAATAGGATATTAAATAAAGATCTTAGAAATTCGTCACTCTGAATATTATTAATAATTCTTTATTGGGGTGTTTTATGTCTTTTAGTCTAAGAACCATTATCAATAACCAATCTCAGTGAGATGAAAGCAATAGAAAATAAGAAAATACTTTTATTTATTATTCAAAGAAATTTTATCAATAAATACTCGTTTCGTTTCTTTGATACTGCGACGTCTAAAGCTTGGCGCAGATCCTATTCACAAAGAAAGGTAATTTCTGAATTTCCAAGTCAACTGTATTAAAATCCTTTTGATGACAAATATTCACAATTTCTGTTTCCTATCAATACAATTTCAATATTTTCTAAACATTGACACCGACAGATTCGTCAACGTAAAACCTTTGATGGAGGCCGACACGGGGGCTGCAGGTTATAAAGCTTCTTGCCTTATACAAAGGAGCTCAAAATATGCACAAACTGAAACAAACTGAACAAACTTAATTCAAGAATAAATTCAAAATTATTTTCAATATTTATTTTAAAGTAATCACATACATATCATTGCTTGACCTTATCTTGGTATTCATGGTAAATTAAACAATTTTGGTTTTAGTAAAATTGTAGTCATCAATAATCTTACGTCAACATCTAATTCTAAATTATACGATAACAATGTATTAAAGTCCATAGCAGACACAAATAGGTTACTAGAGACAGTTTTGTACAACGCAGACGGTTTTGTAAAAAATATACTTTTAATAGAAATTGATATAGAGCTATTCACGAAAGGCGACCATTAAGCGCGGATGCGCGATAATCAGCCACCCAACCACCGAGCTCCCGTTCATAATGTAAAAATGAAGAATTACACCCATTTTATGAGAGGGACTTTTTACGGGCGAGCGATTCCGCTGACGCGTCTTCAATACTTTGACGGCGATAGACCCCTGTTTCGCCCTCTCCCTGCCTTATTATGAAATCGTCCATGGTTATAACTCGTAACTACTTTCTGTTTTATCAACGGCTCTTAGCATTATGGTTATGCAGGATTGCTTTTGGAAAGTTTATTACTTAAAAATGTTCTTGGCTTTACTGGTTGTCTTTATTTTCAACCGGCTATAAAATGGAAGAGGTATCTAATTTGACCGGTTTTGTGTTTATTTTAGAAGATGCTACATTAATAAATTCTGAGTCAACGTTAAAACAAAAATAAACGTTTTTGGTATAGACAAGGTTAAGATTATACCATCTTTCGAATATTACTTTGTACATTATAAAGATTTATATTCCTGATGTTAATTATATGTCAGTATTGTCTCTTTTGACTAAATATACCCTTTAGTAGCCCTTAAGTATATTTAGTGAAAAATTTGTACACTAAAAGATGATTCTAATACATGATTAATATTATAAATAGTACTCGTATGATGATTATAATTGCATTTACCGTAATTTTTAATTTTCAAATTTATCTTTAATGTAATGGACTGCTATTATATTTAATTAATCCCTATAATATAATGACGACAGATATAGATCCCTAATGTGGCGACCTAGGATGGGAAGCAGAAGCGTAGCAAAAATGAGAACATGTTTGTATCACAGTAATAGTTATACCTGTTGCATAAATATATATAATAAATTACCAACTACAATTACAAATCTTTGTTTAAAATGGTTCAAAGACAAATTAATGAAACTGATAAATGTTTTTACTCAGTGAAAGATTATTTTACATGCAAAATAGATGACATTATATAATTTTTATTAATAACTATAAATATTGACATTAATTAATTAAGTAATGACATAATTTTATATTAAATTGAATATGATTTAATTTGAATATTTGCGTGTCATGTACTTTTATTAGTTAATAAGACGAAACTATGTAGAAGCAAATAAATAAATTATTATTATTATTATATTATTATTGGAAAACTGGACAAGATGCACCACAGATAGTACCAAGGGGAACACTATAGGCGTACGTCCAGCAGTGGACTTTATGCTGAAAGAGAAGAAGAGAGAGAGAGAATCCCTATAAAGATACCATCATATAGGCTGTTATTATACAGCTACTTGTCTGCTACCAAGCAAAACAGTCTTCTCAAGTGTAGATAGATATATTTAGGCATTTTGGCCTTGTGTTTTCTATGTAAATTTAGGGCGAGTTTTTAAAAATGTGTATTTAAGTGTTAACATCAAAGATAAAAGAATAAGTTTTCAAAATTCCATACACTTCAAAAATAATCTCGGCTGCTACTTGTATAAAAAGGGATTCTCCATAATTCACACAATAAAGTAATATGAATATGCAATTAAATCCACAAAGTTCTGTATGTTGTTCATGATTAATAACCTTTTTAAGAAACATAATTAAATTCATACAGTTCTTTCACTAATCTACTGAAGCGCTCAGAGGCGGGTGTTGACGCTATAGTGTTGGTTCTTTGCTGGCAAAAATAAATTACTTCGCCCCTCAGTATGTCCGCAAAGGGGAATAAAAATCCTCTGACGTCCGCGGATGATGGATGATCACGGAAATCTTTTCGCCCTCTTATTTAATAATAAGTTCTGCATTAAGTACAGTTACCGAAAAAGATTTGGTCAGTTGTACACTAAGAAACCTGACTAAAACTTTGTTTGGAAACGTATGCTATGATTAATATTTGGTTTAGTAATAAAACTGACATATGTATTACCGAATCTTTGCGTTGCATTTTGAAAATAAGGTTTTTAATGAGGTTGTACCTATATCAGCAACAGCGGCAGCTCCTATTGCCAACGTTGTATGTTAGTTTTTAATTCTTATTTTGTGTATTATTTGTAATTTGTTGTCTTCTATTGGTAACAAATTTCAATGTATTATGATTACTCTAATGGTGTTGGCCGCAGCTGGCCTTTATAGCTTCACCGGACGATAGGGGGCGAGTGCAGATGGCACTACAAACCCGCGGAAGGACTTATGGAGCGGCTGAAGACTAACTCCTGCCTGACGAATACGACTTTAGTCTGAGGGCACCACTAGGGGTTCGAACCTTGGCTCAGACCGTCGTAATATCGACCCCCGTTTAAATTGGACGGAGGATTGATCGGAGGGGCGCCCGGTCGCGCCGGTGTGGTGCGCCCCGGCGCGCGCAGGCGCCCGGTTGAATGCGCGATATTGTGTGTTTGAGGTCATCGTCTTCGCCGGCGAGGACGGTGTCGTGTGTCTGTGTAAAAGTGTGATCGGGGTGGAACGGGTGGGCACATGGGGAGGTTACCTGCCGTTATGGGGTCGTCGGGGTCAAGACAAAAAAAATATTATAAAGTAAAATACATATGTGCTTCCTATAAAACGAAACGTTAGCGCGTTTCAATTATATTTACACCTCCATCTATCAGCGCTGCAAGCAAACAATACTATTTGATGGATTTTTAATTAGTTTTATGGATAATCTACATACTTTAACACTTATTACTTTCGTGTTTGTATATTAGTTAGTATTACGATCAATATTGGGCATTAGATTTCTATTTTAGTCCACAGCACGTGAGTACACTGAAACTTCTCGACTGGAAAGACTTGCGTGTGGAGAACAACGTTAGCCCAAAAATAATAAAATATTTTCCTTATAATTAAACCTTAAATTGTTTTTAGCGAGCCATTGAACAGTAATCAAAGTTTACTCATATATATTAATTAACACTCGCTACCTGCCTCGGTTTCGTATGGGTATCATTATTACATAATATAAAATAAAGTCGCAGTCGCTGTCTGTCCCTATATGTGCTTCAATTTTTAAAACTACGCAACGGATTTTGAAACGGATTTTTTTATAGATAGACTGATTCAAGACCAAGATTTATATGTATAAAACATGTACACCTGTACGAAACCGGGCCGAGTAACTAGTTATACATATAAAGCTTCCTCTTCGATCACTAGTATTACTAAAAACTGCAATAACATCAGTAGTTTAAAAGATCAGCATACATAGAGACGGACAGACAGCGACAGCGACTTTGTTTTATTTATACTATGTAATGATAGTGATAGATGGTCGTGGATAGTAAAGAAATGTCGTGAAAGATAAAGTAATTTTTGGGTATGTAACATTAATTGCCACGTTTTTTGTGCCGTTCAAATTTGAATTCACACCCTTTTGAAAAGAGTTACTAGATCGTCAAACTCTTCATAATACAACTCTGGTAATGTCTAAGTGTATTATATTCATAATTTGTGATAATAACATTGCAATGTAGCTTATCGGAGGCTTTATTTATGACGGGTCATCATGAATGTTCATTTATCCCGTTTCGCTTGCAAACGGTCCCCAACGCGACGTCTACGAGGCGCCTCCGACTCGTTTCGGATAATTGCAGACGCTTTCAGCCTAAATTTCCACTTTCATCTTTGATTTTAGCATTTAGGAACAATTTCATTTCCTCCAGTAATTAGGTTACTTGAGCTATACTCGAATTTGTATTTTATCTACTTGTATTTAAGGTTGTTTTGGTTATATTGCTATGGTAGTCTAGCGCTTTAGCACATCGCCTTAATTCCGATGGTCGCGGGTTCTATTCCTCGCACAATCATTTGTATTCATGAGTATGATTGTCTGGGTGTTTTCTATATATATTATGTATGTATTTACGAAAAGACATATCAATGTATTTAGCAATTATTTAGTACCCGAAAATACAAGCTTTAGCTAGCTTAACTTGGGTCTAGATGGCGCTGTGTTAATTGTTCTGAGATTATTATTATCAACATCATCATTACATAGTATAAAATAAAGTCGCTGTCGCTGTCTGTCCCTATGTATGCTATGTTTATATATATAATACATGTACGCCGTACGAAGCCGGGGCGAATAGCTAGTTATTTATTAGTTTCTTTTTATTTTCTAAGGTTGCATGTATGAAATCTGTTTTTTATGTATAATTATGAAAGGGTGTACCCGCCCACGATGATGGTATAAGCTGGCTGACAAAATGAGCATGAGGTCAGGTGAGCCCACTTCGCAACTTCACCAGGAATTTATCACGATGGTTTCCAGGGAGAAACTCGTGGAGGTCAACCTGACATACAGTTAATGAGATCATTAGTCCACATCATTACATAGTATAAAACAAAGTCGCTGTCACTGTCTGTCCCTATGTAAGCTTAAATCTTTAAAACTACGCAACGGTTTTTGATGCGGTTTTTTAAATATATAGAGTGGTTTTAGAGAAGCCGGGAATCTAGTTAATAATAATTCTCTTCCCCCAGAGAGCCTTGTCAGCGATAACATCGTGTTTTGTTAAGCGCAGGTTTTTATATAATTAACTGAAAAACAAGCTGGCAGCCCATAATAGAGGCTTAAGAAAGTTTAATTATACAAAATAATTATATATATATATTCTTTATTGCACTTTTAAATACAGTTATAAACTAAAACATATACAGAGTGAGCATAGGTGGACTCGATCGATGCCCCGTCCAATTCAAACGGGGATCGAAATTACGACGGCCTGAGCCGAGGTTCGAACCCCTAGTGGTGCCCTCAGACTAAAGTCGTATCCGTCAGGCAGGAATTGGCCTTCAGCCGCTCCATAAGTCCTTCCTTGGTTTGGAGTGCCATCTGCACTCGCCCCTAACGTCCGGTGAAGCTGTAAAGGCCAGCTACGGCCAAAGGCATTAGGGTAGTCCGAAAAAAAAATATCTCTAAGAGAGATCTCTACCAGTCAACCCAACAATGAGGCATAGCTAGTAGTGAGTAGGTAACACCTGTGCAATTAACACTATTGTAACGGATCGGTGGACTGTATGGGTGTCTAAATGATGAAAACACGTAGTTTGCAATAATATAATATATTGATATGTGCAATTGCGAACTATACGAAAGACGATAATAGAATGATAAAATAAATTGAAGTATATCAAATAACATGACATATAAAAAAGAACTCTTCAAAAATATAAATTTAAAAATAATAAAAATATCAAAAGAGTTCGACGGTCGGTCGCCAACAACTATTATATTGAAATGTCCAAAAGTTGAGAAAAATAAAACATTTAAAAATCAACAAATTAAATAAAGTTATAATTATAATAAAATATACAATAATAAATAAAATAAACATTAATAAAAGTTATATATATATATACATACATATACAATTACTATAGATATCTACGTATATTAGACAAAATACAAATAATAAAATACATGATGAAACCAATCACACTAAGGTCGATAAATAGTGCGATTTCAACCTTTTCTTAAAACAACCAATTGATGGACTTTCCTGTATCTGTACTGGTAATTTGTCCCATAACCGAGCAGCGCGAAATGAAAAGGAATTTCCTAAGAATTGAGACTTGCCAAGTGGAAGTTTTAACATTTTGGAGTGGTTTTGGCAAAGACGTCTCGGTCTAGTAGGAGGGGGCAAGAATTGAAAGCAGGACTTAAGGTAAGCAGGAGCATTGGGATTATTAAGGAAGTTATAGAGCATGATCAGGATGGACCACTTTAAACGAGCGCGAAATTCAGAGACGTGATCGTATTTACGTAAACTGAAAATAAATCTGATGGCTAAATTTTGTAAGCGCTCGAGTTTATTGAGGAGCTCCTCAGTCACGTCTAAGAAACAATCGTCAGCATAATCGAGAATGGGAAGTAAAATGGATTGTGCGAGCATAATTTTGGTACTGAAAGGGAGAAAATATTGGAGACGTTTGAGAGAGTGATATGAAAAATGCATCCGTTTAATGATTTCATTATCATGAGGTCTGTGCCAGCAATCTCTGAAATGGCTGGATCGATATTGATGCGACACTTTTTGGCAGGTAGCTGATGTAATAAGGAGTAACTTATGCTACTTTTATTTTAGAAAAATTATTTTATATTAGAAAAATAAAGTTAAATTCCACACGGACGAAGTCGCGGAAACAGCTATAATAAATAAACAAGTGATATCCATTGGCGTGGTCTGTATACTAGTGAATGAATGGCGCAACGGAAATGACGTCATTATGTGTCAGCTGCGATGCCCCTTATGGGATACCATTCTTTAGAAATGAGGTGTCATCACCTTACAACAATATAACTGTATAATTTAGTGTTAACATCAATATTAGAAAGTATAGTGTTCAAAATCTCATATGCAGCAAAAATAATCTAATTTTGTAATATGCAAGAATCTGGTGTTTAAAGATTTAACCATATTTTTCAGTGTGTGATAAAAATAATAAAAAACACCCTTTGAACAGAAAAATTCTTTGCAACAAAAGTAGATAACCATTATAAAACCTTAATGAAGCTTATAAAATACAAAACAATTACAAATCATATGTACAGTATAAATCATTTTCTAGAAAAACATCCCTCAGTTGGGCCAAAGCCGATTTTCAAACCCATAAAACCATATACCTTAATGAAGCAATGGTATTTCCGAACCGATACGATATTGAAACATTAATTAATTAATATTCAAGAAAAGAGCTTATTCCTTTTTAAAAGGCCGACAACGTACTTGCAATTCCCCTGGTGTTGCGGGTGCTCATGGGCGGCGGTAATCACTTACCATCAGGTGAGCCGCATGCTCGTTTGTCCCCTGTGTTATAAAAAAAAAAGCTTCTAAAATACAAAACAATAACAAATCATATGTACAGTATAAATCATTTTCTAGAAAAACATCCCTCAGTTGGCCCAAAGAATGAAGGCCTTAATGAAGCTTCTAAAATACAAAACAATTACAAATCATATGTACAGTATAAATCATTTTCTAGAAAAACATCCCTCAGTTGGCCCAAAGCCGGTCCAGCGTCCAGCATCCCCCGGTGACAAGGGGACATGCGTCATCCTGACCCATTTATCACTTCGCAAATCCCCTTCCACTAAACGATGGGAACAGGCCGATTAAAATCTCTCTCCAAGCTAACGAGGCTCTTCCTAACGAACACTCCAACATCTCTGTCCGATGACACCAGTGGCCTAGCGGTTAAGTGCATTTAGTTTTCGATCGTCGCAGGTTTGTTTCTCGGACAACGTAGACATAGATTTTTATGAGGCAATTGTTATTTTTCTTTGTAAAATTAATTGAATTTGAATTTGAATTTGACACCAGTGGCCTAGCGGTTAAGTGCATTTAGTTTTCGATCGTCGCAGGTTTGTTTCTCGGACAACGTAGACATAGATTTTTATGAGGCAATTGTTATTTTTCTTTGTAAAATTACTTACGTCTGTGCGGAATAGTGTGTTTGGGTAGCGTTTTTAGCTTTTTAAGCATAATTACTTCATCATCATCATTACATAGTATAAAACAAAGTCGCTGTCGCTGTCCGTCCGTCCCTATGTATGCTTAAATCTTTAAAACTACAATGCAATCTTTATTCAAATAAACTCATTCGGAATGAAGATTCATCACAAGAAGCATGAGCAAGAAACTTTTGTGTTGCTTTTTTGAATAGATGTTTTTTTTATATAAATAATACAAGTAAGAGGCATGCGATAATCAACATAGAAACTTCTACGCACTAGAACAAAGATTATTTCTATTTCTATATCAATTCTCGCATATAGTAACAGCATTATTAAAATTAAATTTCTGAAAGAGTGAATACTCTTACTTGTAATTATTTCTATAAAAAAACAATCATCATATTAGATATTCATCAATGATAAAGACATCTGAGAGTGGACTAACAGTAAGTAAACAAATAACACTTGTAGGAATCGAATTCACAAACTTTTTTTTTATACAACACTGGGGACAAACGAGCAGGCGGCTCACATGATGATAAGTGATTACCGCCGCCCATGAGCACCTGCAACATAGAAACCTCTTTTTAAAAGATTATTTCTATGTCAATTCTCGCACATAGTAACAGCATTTTTAAAATTAAATTTCTGTTGTTTACTGTCACAACATTTCGTATCGAATTATCAGATTACAATTCCCGATTTGAAGTGGTCTCATATAAAAAAAATTCGCAAACAATGCACTCGTTAACGAGAAAAGAAAGACGCCAATAAAATCTAATTTTATCCTCGAAATATTGGAAATCTCTTTCGGTGGTATTCGAATGACATTTTCTCTTTCAAATTAAACGATTATTAGTACGAGATGCTCGTAAAAAAAAGGTATATTTTGTATAAACAAAACGTATTAGGATCGGAATCATGAAATTATTATGAAAGAAAACGATTGAGTACTTGTGACAGGTTTCTTTCTTTGATGTTCACGAAAATGTTTCGCGAAAAAAGAATTATTTATTGGTTGCTCCTAATCGCTATTTCTTTCTTTGTTCCGTTGGCCTTGTGTATGACACTGCCATTATATAGTGGCCGTTTGAAAATCAATGGTAAGGACTTATACAACACAAGAGATAAACGAGTGGACTAACAGTAAGTAAGTAAACAAATAACATTGGACTTGTAGGAATCGAACTCACGAACTTTCTTATACATACATATACCGCTAAAAAGAATCCATTTATCGTATCTCCTCAGTTTCAAGACACTCTCCTTGATGTGAAGCCAAATCTCGAGGTCCTTGGCGTTGATATATCCAGTGACGTTCAGTTTTGCGGTCATTTGGAGGACAAGGCTAAAATAGCCTCAAAAAAGCTTGGTGTGCTCAGTAGAGTGAGACGGTATTTCACGGCGGCCCAACGCTTGCAATTATACAAGGCGCAGATCCGGCCGCACGTGGAATACTGTTCTCACCTCTGGGCGGGAGCACCACAATACCAGCTACTTCCATTTGACCGCATTCAAAACCAAGCAGCCAGAATCATTGGTAATCAACGTCTATGTGACAGACTCGACCCATTGGCTTTGCGGCGTGATATTGCATCTCTGTGCATTTTCTACCGCATATATCACGGGGAGTGTTCTGAGGAATTGTTCGGATTAATACCAGCTGCTGAGTTTCACCACCGTACCACCCGCCAGAAACTGAAATACCATCCTGATCATCTGGATGAATGGCGGTCTTCCACAGTGCGGTTTTCTAGAAACTTTCTGCCACGCAAAACCACATTGTGAAATCATCTTCCAGCAATGGTATTTCCGAACCGATACGTTATTGAAACCTTCAAGGAAAGAGCTTATTCCTTTTTAAAAGGCCGATAACGTACTTGCAATTCCCCTGGTGTTGCGGGTGCTCATGGGCGGCGGTAATCACTTACCATCAGGTGAGCCGCATGCTCGTTTGTCCCCTATGTATAAAAAAAATACAACACAAAGGATAAACGAGTGGACTAACAGTAAGTAAGTAAACAAATAACACTGGACTTATAGGAATCGAACTCACGAACTTTTTTTTTATACAACACTGGGGACAAACGAGCAGGCGGGTCACCTGATGATAAGTGATTACCGCCGCCCATGAGCACCCGCAACACCAGTGTAAAAGCAAGTACGTTGTCGGCCTTTTAAAAAGGAATAAGCTCTTTTCTTGAAGGTTTCTTGATTCTTGCAATATCCTGTAGATGGAAAATATAGTTTACAAATAGCATCTCTAAAACAAAACTACGAGAGAACCACGTGGTTCTTCCAGGTAATTCAAAGCAATGTTTTAGAAAGGAAATAAGTAATTATACTCAGATAATCACACTTCACTATACATAAAATCAAAAACTTTAGTTCTAAAACACATTTTCATTTACAATTCCTAACTTCCCATACACATAGCCATACAACTAAATACTTCGACTTTGTCTGCATCACACTTACTTGACATTTATTACATACTAGCTGTACTCGCGACTACGTCCGCGTGGAAATTAACTTTAGTTGTCTAAAAGTACTCCTTATTGCATCAGCTACCTGCCAAAAACAGACCCGTTAAAATCGGTCCAGCCATTTCAGAGATTAGCCGGAACAAACAGACCGACAGACAGACAGACAAAAAGTGTAATAAATGATATTTTGGTGTATGCACCATATGCAGGTTTTTGTATTGATTGCCGCATGCTTTCTTATGTGAAATGTGAATACTATAAACATCAGATGGCAATTGTGAGTAGCTTTGACGTGGTCTAGTGTTTTGAGTAGTCATGCTCACTAAAATGTCCAGACTTGTGGCGGCGTGGTGGGCTGGGTCATTGGGCTCCCTAAAATATGGTCGAGCACAGTGGTGGCTGGCTCATCCGTCATACTCGTGAACGGGTGCTGCTTGTGTGGACTGGTCTGCTCTAATCACTATGACTTATTTTCTCTTATTAATTGTTTAACCAGTTGTTGTATATTGAATGTTTTTTCTATTTTATTATTTCATTGAATTAGTGCTAATCGGTAGTTTGTATTCACACACTTAAACTTAAATTGTAAGTAAGAATAAATTATTTAAAAGAGCAACACACAAGTTTCTTTCTTGTTCTTCTTGTGATGAGACAGCATTCCGAATGAGCGGTAGATTAAAAAAAAATGTTATGACTATTCAAAAGTGCTTCAATGTAAGTTTATTTTAATAAATGATTTTCTATTCTATTCTATTCATGTAGTAAAAAACGGTTATTTCAATATTACAGACAGACACTCCAATTTTATTTATATGTATAGATTACGCCCAATTTACATAATATCTTTTTAAATTATATCCTATGTGTTATTCTAATGTATGATCTATATTATTGTAAAGTTTCATCAATATCCATTCCCTAGATTTTGCATGAAAGAGTAACAAACATACATCCTCCATCCATACTCGACGACCTCGGTTGTATAGCGGTCTACCACACCGCTATACATCCGATGGTTGCAGGTTCGATTCCTCGCACGGCACAAACATTTGTATTCATGACTATGATTGTTTGTATCGGTCTGGGTGTTTTCTATGTATAATATGTATGTATTTAAGAAAAAAAAAATCAGTTATCTAGTGCCCATAACACAACCTTTAGCCAGCTTAACTTGGGTCTAGATGGCGCTGTGTGAATTGTCCTGAGATTATTATTATTATTATTACACTCACAAACTTTCACGTTTACAATATCTGTAAAATGAAACACAAAACAACTTTTCAGATTCCATGCTCCTGAAATGTGAAGCATATTTCAGTTTATACGGATGTTTGAATCACAAACAAAGGGTAGAAAATAGGGGATGAGGGAGGCTCGGTAACCGTCATGCGATACAATGTTACGGTTATTGCCCCTGTGCGTTGTTGCCCCAAAATCCACTAATGGCAGGTGTTAGTTTAACGAATCTTGTAATATTAAAGTGACTTTCGATGGTTAATTTCCAGCTCAGTATTCATATCATCATTATATAGTATAAAAAAAGTCACTGTCGCTGTCTGTCCCTATGTATGCTTAAATCTTTAAAACTACGCAACGGATTTTTAAGCGATTTTTTTAATAGATAGAGTGATTCAAGAGAAGGTTTATATATATTACTAGCTGTCCCGACAAACGTTGTTTTGCCTTAAAATAAAAAAAAATTTAAAGGTGGACTACCCCTAACATTTAGGGGGATGAAAAATAGATATTAGCCGATTCTCAGATCTACTCAATACGCTCACAAAATTTTATGAGAAGTCAAGTCGTTTCGGAGGAGTATGGGAACGAAAACTGTGACACGAGAATTTTATATATAGGATACATGTAGACCCGTGCGTTGCCGGGGCGAGTAGCTAGTATAGTATGAAACATAGTCCCCGTTGCTGTCTGTTCGGTTATAGCTGTTAAATTACGCTATGGATATTAAGGCAGATTCCGAAAATAGATAGAGTGATTCAACAGATAGGTTTATATGTATGTTATACATGTGTTTACGCCTTTTAGTGAGAAGAGGATCTTGCTGGTACAATCAAACTCGGAGATTCCAGGCTAGTTTTTTAATTAATTGAAAATAGGTTTACAGTGGTTGCGTGTGATAATGCGTATAATGATCGTTGGCGAATTTCGAATATGAATTGTAACCGTCGCAATTTTGTCTCTGGCCCGCTGAAAACCCGACGTTGCAGGGTTGCTATATTAAAATAATATATTAGGCCAAATATAGTACAACCGCGCCCGAACACATGTATATATATATATATAATATATAGAATATGACTGGACGGGTCACTAATTTTAAAAATTGAAGTGACAGTTTGTAATATTGAAATAACCGTTTTTTACTACATACATATGAATATAAATACGGTACATACACTAAAACATTTTTTACAATTTTTGTCTGTGTCTGTTTGTTCCGGCTAATCTCTGAAATGGCTGGACCGATTTTGACTAGACTTTTATTGGCAGGTAGCTGATGTAATAAGGAGTGACTTAGGCTACTTTTATTTAAGGAAAAATTTCCAATTAACTTTTTTTGTTAAATTCGTGGACGAAGTCGCGAGTACAGCTAGTATAATACATTCTCCAGTGTGAAACCGGGGAGAGTAGCTAGTTCAGTACATACTATGCAATAATAATAATAATATATAATAATCTCAGGACAATTCACACAGCGCCATCTAGACCCAAGTTAAGCTAGCTAAAGCTTGTGTTATGGGTACTAGATAACTGATACACATACATAGATATTTCTTTTTAAATACATATATATTATACATAGAAAACACCCAGACCGATACAAACAATCATACTCATGAATACAAATGTTTGTGCCGTGCGAGGAATCGAACCCGCGACCATCGGTCGTAAAGCGGTATGCTAACCGCTACACCACCGAGGTCGTCACATAACTATAACCATAGATAAGATTAACAATAACTGATTAGACTACAATGAGTGTGAACTTTTTATAAAGTAATAATAAAATTATTTAAAAGGGCAACACACAAGTTTCTTGCTCGTTCTTCTTGTGATGAGACAGCTTTCCGAATGAGCGGTAGATTAAAAAAATGTAATGACTATTCAAAAGTGCTTCAATGTAAGTTTATTTGAATAAATAATTTTCTATTCTATTCTATTTTATATATAATGATTATTATGTAGTTATATGTATATGATATGTAAATTGTAATAAATAATTGTTATACCTCGAGCTGACACAGTCTAATGACTCCTCTCCATCCTAAGGTTGCCTGGAAGAAATCGCTATTCAGCGATAAGGCCGCCCATTGTTACCTCTATATAATAATTATGTTATTTTTTATTTTTATATTTGATGTACATATTAATTTATGTAACTATTATTTCTGTGAGAGGAACAAAAAAGTGTTTTTCATTTCATTTTCTATTCTATTCTATTCTATAAGTTTCATTACATTTATATACAAGTCAGAGGGACATACGAACTTATTAATGGCCCGATCTCTACTGAATTAATGAAAGCTCGCTAATGGCCCGGCTGGAGTCATTTGCATATTAATCTATTAGACTTTGAATTCGCTCGTCAGGGATTTGGATACAATCCATTTGTGACTTTTTTTTTTTTTGTCATCTGACAGATGGATTAAGGGTTTTATGACTAGATTAATATATACTAGCGAACCGCCCCGGTTTCACACGGGTCCAATGAAGATACTAAATATACCCTCCTCCGGTCGATCCCCCGTCCAATTCAAACGGGGATCAATATTACGACGGCCTGAGCCGAGGTTCGAACCCCTAGTGGTGCCCTCAGATTAAAGTCGTATCCGTCGGGCAGGAGTTGGCCTTCAGCCGCTCCATAAGTCCTTCCGCGGGTTTGGATTGCCATCTGCACTCGCCCCATAACGTCCGGTGAAGCTGTAAAGGCCAGCTGCGGCCAACAGAATTAGAGTAGTCTGAAAAAAAAAACAAACTATACCATACTACATAATGTGCTTATAAACAACGTTTACAGTTTTTTTGTCATTAGACAGTACAAACTTGTTTTGTTTAACGCCGCTACGGCCGCTTTTTTTTTTGTCGGGAACTCAAGAAAAATATAACAAAAATATAACAACATAAGATCCCGAGATTTTTACTAATTCTAACTCGTTGTCCTCACAGAATAAAACGAAAACATTTACTTACATGTACAAATATATAAATATGAATAAATAATACAATAATGTGTAAGAGAAAAAACAAACAAACAAGCTACAAGGGGCGGCCTTATCGCGGAAAAGCGATTTCTTCCAGTATCACTTATATGAATACAAATGTTTGTACCGTGCAAGGAATCGAAATCGCGATCTTAGGAAGTAAGTCAGTATGCTAAACCGATGGATCACCGCGGCTATGAATGATACAACTTGCAATTTAATTCTACCCCAAAGAATTGGGGTAGTTTGGGGATGTTTTGTAGGACGAATATTTTTTTGTTTTTATTCTGTAGAATATTTTATATCTGTAATGAGATGGTTTGGGACTGGCGTTGTGACAGAAAAGTCAGCATCTGACCACACACTATACAGGATGTGTCGGAAAGGACATACTCAGCAAGGCACATTTACAAAAACTGTAATTTATGAGAATTTAATATATTTATTCATATTTTAATATATTTATTGCTTCTCAATACATTTATGAAAATATCATGTATGCCAGGAAGAATATAGACAGTTTCAAAAGAGTTAGTGATTGCACTAATAAAAGCTTACGTAACAATAACAAACTGATTTTACCTAAATGTCGTTTGGCTAAAGTTAGTAATTCGTTTTATGGCAATTGCGTAAGGTTTTAAAATAAAATACCAGAGTCTGTTAGAAATCTGCCATAAAAAAGATTTAAATGTCAAATAAAACAGTTCCTTTGCAAAAAAGCTTACTATAAAATTGAAGAATTCGTTAACGATAATAATGTTTTTATAGAAAAACTTTAAATCTATAGCACTGACAATATTATCTGATTACATTAATAATGAGTGCGTAGCGACTTCTATGTTGATTATCGCATGCCTCTTACTTGTTATACTGTAATTATTTATATAAAAAAAAACATCTATTAAAAAGAGCAACACACAAGTTTCTTGCCGTTCTTCTTGTGATGAATCTGCAATCCGAATGAGTGGTAGAACCAAAATATGACTATTCAAAAGTGCTTGTAATGAGTTTATTTGAATAAAGATTATTTCTATTCTATTCTATTTATCTAATATCTATTAATCTGATTAAATTATAATTTAAAAATTTATTTATATTGGTAGTAGTTTAAACAATGTTATGGTTTTAAATAATTTACACACCTTGAATGGCAAATATTGCTAAACACGTTATTAATTGTTGTGTAAGATCTGCTCTATGCAATTACCATTACTTTGTAAACATTCATTTAATTTAATTTCATTTCATTTATACCTATAAAAAGTCAACAAAATGAATGTCCCAAAGAGTTATAATAATAAAATGCAGACATACTCTCCATTTAGCAATTAAAATTTGACACACAATCATTGCATCTGAGGTCCATTTCACAAGAGATGGCGTTTTCACAGGCTACAGCGAGTGGCTTTTTGTTCGCGCGGATTTTTCCGCTCGGCCGCGGAACCTCTCGACTCAGTGATCAATCAAACGCGTGCGAGTGATTAGGTGCCCCTATTTCCACAAATGTGTTATCGTGCGTACATACAGAAACATATATTTATAGTATATATCTGTATTTATTATGAGGATGATAGCTTCGAGTAGGTCTCCTTTTGACGGTCCGCTGAAAAAGGGAAAAGGCTGTCAATATATGTCAAAATTCTATTAGATTCCTTATATATACACAGTAAAGCTTCTTTTAATTTGACAAGTGATTGAAAATATCGCCCAAAGATGGAGTTGTGTCGTATCATCAGCTAAAAAGATTGATAGAAGATCGTGGAAGGTGACAGTAGCTTCACCGACAAGAGCACACCTCTTCACTACATAGTATAAAACAAAGTCTCTATTGCTGTCTGTCCGTCCTTATGTATATTTAATGTTCAAAATCTACCCTGTATCATCGTAAGCACAGATTATTATATTAGAGTCCGTTAGTTTTCTGTTCCCGCGCTTTCACTTCCCCTCCCTTAACTAGTAACAAACGGACTGTACAGCGGCCTTGACGCGCGCGCGCATTGTGTTGTGAATTAAAATAAATTAGAACTGTGTTAACCTACTGTGAAGCTGGAAGGCTAGCGAACCTTCGAGACCCTGAAGCCCAAGAAATCCGCAGAACCATAAAGGTAAATGACTGACGCTTCCCTAACATTTTGGTAGCAGAGTAGTTTCCCAAACACTTAACATTTTAAAACTACGCAACGGATTTTGATGCGGTTTTTCTAACAGATACAGTGATTAAAGAGGAAGCTTTATATATATATATATATATAATACATGTATAATATTGTAGAGAAACACTTGTAAATTGAGAGAGGAGCATGATTTCGTAAATAAACACATTTTTGCGCTAACATTATAAACTATGGCTGAACCCCGCGAGACAAATAAATATAATGAACAGTATAGTATTGTACATCTTAAAAAGGTCAACAAAAAGTCCCCGATGGTATATGTCTATCTCTTCAGGATATTTACCATTCTTTATCCTTTACATTTTAAAGGGAAATGGCTTATTTACGAAGTGATTTTAAACAATACAGCATGAATTTTTTCCAATTAAGTACCTTAAATACATTGTCCATTTAATATAGATCAATATGACCTTTAACAGAGTGTAATTTAAATGAATATTCCTGAAGATATTACAGATTTAAAATGGACATAGTACCGGCACTTTGGTTTTAGCATTTCACTCGTACAAAGCCGGGGCGAGTCGCTAGTAAATTATGAATGAATGGAGAGAAATACAACAATAACATTGACAACAAAACAGATTTCCCATGCTCATCTCGGGGTCGGATTTGTTCAACACGAAAACCCTTCGGACATGGTTATTTCGTCTAAATAATTCTGGGCCAATAACGGAATGTTGCTGTATCAATTTCTGTTGAATTGAGGAAATTGAAAGGTCGCCAGGTTCAATCGAACGTTTCTTTACACATGAAATATCGTATTCATAGGTTCTAGGTGGAACAATAGTTTAATTATAATTGATTAAATAAAGCCTTACAAATGAAAGCGGTATGAACTAATGGAATGAACTGATGCTGTGTACAAAACATCGCGTAATTGAGACAATAGCCATTTGAAATAACTAACTAAACTAACCAACGTAATACTTCCAATAAAAGTCCCGTCAAAATCGGTGCAGCCATTTCAGAGATTAGCCATAACAAACAGAGAGACAGACAAAAATTGTAAAAAATGTTATTTTAATTAATGTACCTTATTAATATTCATATGCATGTAGTAAAAAACGGTTATTTCAATATTACAAACAGACACTCCAGTTTTATTTATACATATAGACTAGCTGTCCCGGCAAACGTTGTTTTAACTTAAAATAAAAAAAAATAAAAATTAGGAGTGGACTACCCCTAACATTTAGGGGGATGAAAAATAGATCTTGGCCGATTCTCAGACCTACTCAATACGCTTACAAAATTTCATAAGAATCAGTCAAGCCGTTTCGGAGGAGTATGGGAACGAAAACTGTGACACGAGAATTTTATATATAAGATAGTAAGACGTTTAATCACTCAATCAAATTACTAATGATACTTTGTTAGTACAAAACAACTTAAATTACAGCAAGTTAAATACATTACTGGGCATCAATATTGAGTTTGGCACAATCAGGTTACATTCAGAGGTCCGTGCAACACGTCCGGAATCCATAATGGGTGTATCGAATACCTCGTTATGGTGCAATGACGGGTCAGATTCACAAATTGGCCTTTCTGTTACCCCTCGCTTCTGTTACCCCTCGCTCTATGTCTTTACCCCGATCGAATGGTCAAAGGACAGCGAGGTCGGCTTGTAACGACCTTAGGAGAGTATAAAAAGTGGAAGATTACGATGTAGGATAATGTATACGTGTTAGTTTACGTTACGTTACGTTCCTCTAAAATCACTTTATCTATTAAAAACGGGGCGGTAACTGTAAAATCATTTAGTTAAACATTCAGAGAGACATTTCTACTTTTAGGAAAGTAAAGTTGTTAAAAAACAGCAATTATTAAAAAAAATATTAGTAAACGAATGATTTCTTTAAATGATTCATATTTTACTAGCTATTCGGCCTGGCTTCGCATGGGTGTACATGTGATATATATAAACCTTTCTCTTGAATCACTCTATCTATTAAAAATAACCGCTTCAAAATCCGTTGCATAGTTTTAAAGATTTAAGCATACATAGGGACAGACAGCGACAGTGACTTTATTTTATGCTATCTTCTTAAATATATATAATTCAAAGGTGACTGACATAGTGATCTATCAACGCACAGCCCAAACCACTGGACGGATCGGGCTGAAATTTGGCATGCAGGTAGATGTTATGATGTAGGCATCCGCTAAGAAAGGATTTTGATTAATTCTACCCTCAAGGGGATAAAATAGGGGATGAAAGTTTGTATGAAACTTTCTCAATTTTAAACCGATCGGGCTGAGACTTTGCATGCATAAATCTACTATGACGTAGGCATTCCCTAAGAAAGGATTTTGATAAATTCCACCCCTAAGGGGATAAATTGTCGCGAGTGAAGCCGTGGGCGAAAGCTAGTGTAATATAATGATGATTACATAAGAGTTTTTATATTACAGACTGTGATTTAGAAATATTTTACATTGAATAGGATAAAACGTAAACCTTGCAGAAATAATGAGAGAGCCACTTGGCATATCTTTATGTATTCGTTAGTCTCGCATTAAACAAACGGTTTCCTGCTCTTATTGATCAAAAGGGAAATAAGTCGAAAAAACAAGAAGCCTGCGAGGAAATTTCTACAATCTTTTTATCCGTCGTCATATCAAATTGAAAAGTATTCAAAAGGACACGGGGTGGCAGAGCCAGGGGTTGGGCGATGTCGCCGATGTACCTGACCCGCCCCTAACTATCCCTTTTTCCAACTTATTCAGGATCCTACCTTTCTTTCGGGGTTTTCAATGATACCCGTACCCGGGAAATATTTTGACAAAATAATATTAGTTGCGGCTCTGGTAGAGATTGCGTCCGCTATGAACCAACCGTTTGCTCGGTAGTAGTTACGCAAATACTTCATTGATATCACTCGGATATTACATTTTAGATAAATCCGCATGATAGGATTAGTCTTTTGTTATATTCTTCGAATTGGGAGATCAAGCTCGTTTGTTGCCGTTGGGATTAGCCGATGGAATTTTTGATATTTTATCGTTACAAATAACTTCATTTATTTTGGCTTAGACGGGAATATATTTATGCGATTTATTTTATGTTGACTTAAAAATATGTTCTGAACTATTAAGCGAGTTATGATTGTGAATAAATATGTGCATAGGAGATAATGAGCTTGCGGCTCACCTGATGGTAAGTGATTACCGTCGCCCATAAGTACCAGGGGAATTGCAAGTGGGTTGCCGGCCATTTAAGAAGGAATAAACTTTAGTATAGGCAATTATACATTTATATACAGCTCTTTCTCCTTTCGTTCTTCATTTTTTACCAATAATATATATCATTACCGACAGTTACTGTATTAATACTAGCTGCATGGAATTTAACTTTTATATTTAACTAACCGTTCCTGCGATCCGACCACGAATTTAACTTAATTTTTCTAAAATAAAAGTAACCTAAGTAACTCCATATTACATCATCTACCTGCCAAAAAAAGTCCCGTCAAAATCTGGACCGATTTCAGAGATTAGTCGCAATAAACAGATAGACAGACAAAAGTGTACAGTAAAAATGTATTTAAAAGAAATACACGAAATACACTCACGCAATATGCTCTTCAGAAAGAGCAGTAGTGTACTGCACGAATTAATACCAAATATTATTCTTATTTAATTTTAAAAGCGTTGACGTCAATAAAATATTTAAAAAAATGGCAGCTAAGAATATGAATTTATACTTTCACAAAGCCTTATTAAATTAGATTAATACTTTATAACGTTGAAGCTTAACTCAAAGTACAAAAGGCTTGAGCCTCAATTAATTTCATGGTATGTTGGTTTAAGTGAATTACATGAAAAAAGGGAGAATTTAAACTCCAGAGGTTTTGTCTAAAATATAGTCACTTCGTATTGCAAAAGTTTTGGAAAATAATTAGTTTTCTATTCTATTATATTCTTTGAAAGAATTTTTAATAAGATACTTTTATTTAGCTTACCTGCTGGAGCATAGCAACCCAGTTAATTGTGCTCCGCAATTACATTCCACGATTAATTTACACATATAAATAAAATTGGAGTGTCTGTTTGTAATATTGAAATAACCGTTTTTTACAATTTTTGTCTGTCTGTCTGTTTGTTCCCGCTTATCTCTGAAATGGCTGGACCGATTTTGACATGACTTTTATTGGCAGGTAGCTGATGTAATAAAAAGTAACTTAGGCGACTTTTATTTTATAAAATGATAGTTTATTTTCACGCAGTCGTAGTAGCGGGGAATAGCCGGTTATACATATAAACCTTCCTCTTGAATCACTCTATCTAATACAAAACCGCTTCAAAATCTGTTGCGTAGTTATAAAGATTTAAGAATCCATAGGGACAGACAGCGACAGCGACTTTGTTTTCTACTATGCAGTGATGATACAAATGTTGTATTATACAGAAATCGATCCAGCGACCTATTGTCATAAGGGGCATTATTAAACCACTACAACATCCTAAAAATAGAAGTGTAACGATTTAATAAAAAGAGCAAGACGCTCTAGAAAATTATAAAAGGATCTAAATTCAATCAGCGTCACGATAGACCCTGCTTGTTGATATAAATCCTTATTGACAGGCTCCGAGAAATGAAGGGTAGTCAGATAAAAGTTTTCAGCAAAAAATATTCAGCGGCTTTTGCGTTCGGGTTCTCATATCAGGGTAATAACTTTACAGGGATGGAGTGATAGAGGAACTGTGCCCGCGAGAATATAAAAGTAAAATATGGCTCGGCTTAGTTTCCCTGAACATTTCGGCTACGACCTACCATTATTCACACTACCGATATTTTAAGGAGACAAGCCAGATGGCTCGCGTTTCTATAAAAAAATTCCTTGCATAATCTTACTAATATTATAATATAAAGTTTTAGTATGGATGGATGTTTGTTGCTCTTTCGGACGGATTTTGGAGCGGTTTTTTTAAAAGATAGAGTGATTCCAGAGGAAGGTTTATATATATATATATATATATAATACATGTACATCCGTGGCAAGCCGTGGCGAGTAGCTAGTCTTGGGCGTCATGTACTACTAGAGAACTGATCTGATGATTTCTTTTTATACTTCTATGGTGGCAAGGAAGCATACAGTCTATGTGGGACTGTGTATAGGGCGCTGGGGTCGGTGCAGCCAACGATGGTGGTAATTAAAGGTGCAATATGTAAAATAATAGTATATTATAAATATATGCCGTAACAAACTATATGAAAGCAAGAGCAATACAAGGAATAACAAAACAAAGATATAAAATATAAATATTTAAAAATAAGGAATAGTCGTACCAGCCAGCGGCCCAAATGTAAGGAGTCCATCTGATGGTGAATGGTTACCGCAGCCTATGGACGCCTGAAACACCATCAGTGTCTTAAGAAACCTTAAAATACCCTTCTTGAAAATCTCTTTTAGATAAATGATGATGATGAAATGATGATAATATTCTATTATATAGATAATATATAGATAAGCACCGCATTATTATAATGCGGTGCTTATCAATAGAATATTATCATCATTTCATCATCATCATTTATCTAAAAGAGATTCACATAGAATATTAGAGATCACATAGAATATTATCAGCTAGTTGAAACAAAGATCGAACTAAAACAGAAGCCCGGATAGAGAGAAGAGAAACAAAGCCCACGGCCCCGATCGGAAGTTCTTCCACCCACCGCTCTTCCTCCATTTGCATGGTACAGTGAAAATTTCAGCTGCAACAATGTTAAATATGTATTTGAAACTTTTGAATAATTTACAAACTATAGCTCGTGTAACTCAACAGTTATGCATTTCATCCGACTTTAAAATTATCTGATCATATTTCGATCGACAACCTCAGTGGTCTAGCGGTCTAGCACACCGCTTTACGTCTAATGGTCGCGGGTTCGATTCCTCGCACGGCACAAACATTTGTATTCATGAGTATGATTGTTTGTATCAGTCTGGGTGTTTTCTAGGTATAATATGTATGTATTTACAAAAAAAAATATCTATGTATTTGTATCAGTTATCTAGTACCCGTAACACAAGCTTGAGCTAGCTTAACTTGGGACTAAATGGCGCTGTGTGAATTGTCCTGAGATTATTATTATTATTATATTTGGAAACTGTTCGTACTCACCGAAGTGTAGTTTGTAATGAATTTCATCACAATGTGAGTTATAAAGTTGACCCACTCAACACTTCTTTTAGAGATGAGTCCTCCTTTGTTATCATTATTTCTAATTAATCATTATTAGTATCATTATGATGATTATTATTACATAGTATAAAACAAAGTCGCTGTCGCTGTCTGTCCCTATGTATGCTTAAATCTTTAAAACTACACAATGGATTTTTAAGCGGTTTAATTTTAATAGATAGAGTGATTCAAGAGGAAGGTTTATATATATAATACATCCTGCACTGGTGCCCCGTTAGCCCAGACGATCCATTATAATCTATACATATAAATAAAATTGGAGTGTCTGTTTGTAATATTGAAATAACCGTTTTTTACTACATGCATATGAATATGAATACGGTAATACACCAAAATAACATTTTTAACCATTTTTGTCTGTCAATCTGTTTGTTTCGGCTAATCTCTGAAATGGCTGGACCGATTTTTATGGGACTTTTATTGGCAGGTAATAAGGAGTAACTTAAGCTACTTACATTTTAGAAAAATTCTTTCAGTTTAATAAATTAAAGTAAAATTCAACGCGGTCAAAGTCACAGGTATTAGTAGTATTAATAATATTTCTGTACAATTCAATCAGAGCTTGTGTTATGTGTACTAAACAACTAATAGAAATACCTACACACTATACACTTCTTTTTTAAACACATACATAATACACATAGAAAAACATAGCAAATCTCCTAAACCGATACAAGCAATCATACTCATGAATACAAATGGAAGATTCTATACTTGATGCATAAAATCCCATTTGAAGTAAACCAATAGATCACGGAAGGCGTCATCCCAACACACTTTTTAACTGCAACTATTATCAACTGCAAACCGCTGGACCAAACTGAATAACTAACCAGACTACCAATAGATTTGTTCAAGTCTCGGTTAATTGAATCAGAACTGTTACCAACACTCCTTTATTACAATAGCCAACAGCGAACGGGGTGGTAAATCATTTAGTTAAACATTCAGAGAGACATTTCTACTTTTAGGAAAGTAAAGGGTTAAAAAACAGCAATTATGAAAAAAAAAACATAAGTAAACGAATGATTTCTTTAAATGATTCATATTTTACTAGCTACTCGGCCCGGCTTCGCATGGATGTACATGTGTTATATATATAAATCTTCATCTTGAATCACTCTATCTATTAAAAATAACCGCTTCATAATCCGTTGCGTAGTTTTAAAGATTTAAGCATACATAGATACAGACAGCGACAGCGACTTTGTCTTATACTATGTAATAATTCTATGACTAAAAATCATTGTATATTTTTTTTTATTTATTTAGATTACGTAAATCTAAACAGCGTTTATAAGAACTAGTGCCTGCAGCTACACGAGTAAAATTTATGTGTTATCATATTGTATAAACTACATTGTTTTAAAGTTTCATCAAAATCTGTTTAGTAGTTTTTAGGTGAAAGAGTAACAAACATCCATCTATCTATCTATCTACCGAATATTCCAGTTTATAACATGAGTAACATTATAGGAAATAGATAAAAAGAACATTCACTATTAAAATTATATATAACATATATCTACAGCTGTACTCGCGACTTCGCCCGCGTGGAAATGAACTTTATTTTTCTGAAATATAAGTAGCCTAAGTTACTTCTTATTACATTAGCTACCTGGCAATATAAGTTCCGTCAAAATCGGTCCAGCCATTTCTGAGATCCGGAACAAACAGACCGACAGACAGACAAAAATTGTAAAGAATTTTGTTTTGGTATATATATCCATATAGTAAAAAACGGTAACTTCAATATTCTGACATTTTGACATTATTTCAACAGACACTCCAATTTTATTTACATGTATATATTGAATAGAGAAGAAACTTTTTATCTTAGTCCAATACAGATACGCAGACAAATTTTAAAACTGAACCTACTATTTTATATATATATACACTAGCCATACCCGGGATTTCATACGTGTGGATGTTAACTTTCTTTTTCTAAAATAAAAGTAGCCTAATTTACTCCTTATTACATTAGTTACCTGCCAATAAAAGTCCCGTCAAAATCGGTCCAGCCATTTCAGAGATTAGCCGGAACAAACAGACAGACATATATAGATATACCAAACATCCAATTTAGTAAAGTCTAACAACGAAATAAAACTAAAAAAGTTTTCATATTGTCATATAAAATATTCGGAAATATTTACAAGGAATTCGTTTTTCATTTCGTTATGAAATAAAAGGTTTTAGGCTTTTTCCAATGAAATGGTAGACAGCCGACCGTCCATCAATACATATATATAAAATTGGAGTGTCAGTTTGTAATATTGAAATAACCGTTTTTTACTACATGCATATGAATATAAATACGGTATATACACCAAAATAACATTTTTTATAATTTTTGTCTTTCTGTCTGTCTGTTTGTTCCGGCTAATCTCTGAAATGGCTGGGCCGATTTTAACGGGATTTTTATTGGCAGGTAGCTGATGTAATAAGGAGTAACTTAGGCTACTTTCATTTTAGAAACTTTATTTCATTTTAAAAAATTAAAGTAAAATTCTACGCGGTCAAAGTCACAGGTAAAGCTGGTATTAATAATAGTTCTTATAATTTTTGTCTGTCTGTCTGTTTGTTCCGGCTACTCTCTGAAATGGCCGGGCCGATATTGACGGTACTTTTTTTGGCAGCTGATGTAATAAGGAGTAACTTAGGCTACTTTTAGTTTAGAAAAATAAAGTCATTCTCCACGCGGGCGAAGTAGCGGGTACAGCTAGTATATAAATAAAATTAACCATATTATATCTCAGGAACTCCTTGGAGGCGGAAGATGGAGTGATACTGTTGTATTTTACGCGGGCGATTTTTTGCAGTTTCATTTTTCAAGTTGGGTAAATTCTTATGGAGGCCCACCCGCCCCGGGTGAGGTAGACCGGTACTGCTAGACTCTTACCAGCTAAAAACCCCAAGATGTACCTTCCCTTAACCTTTTGTCAGAGTTACGGGAGTGCCAAATTGAAGAGGAAACGCCACTATACATCCTATGTGGTTGTAGCCCACTTGTACATAAACGAAATATCTCCTTTGGAAAGTTTACACTCTTTCCCGAGGAGATAAAAACCATAGCTGCTAAGAATATCCTTCAATTCTTGTCCCTGACGGGTCTAGGTAGCGAACTTTGAAAAGGACGAGCACAATAGATCTATGTAGCTCGCAGTGCTACAGGTCCATGCACCCCCTGGAAACCATCGTGGCAAATTCCTGGTGAGCTTGTCACGATGGGCTAACTGACCTGACCTCATGCTTATCATCCTCTACTGGTGCCGTGCCAGCGTAAACCGTTAGCGCAGGCGGGTGCATCATTCCATTATCATCCAAAAAAAAATACCCCAAACAACCCAATAAAAAAAATACGGGAATCCGCAAGCTTGCAAAGTCCATTCAGTCTCACTACAAGTATAAGATCTCCTTAGCTTTCCGTCATACTCGTGAACGGTGCTGCTGGGGACTGGTCTGTTCAGGTTGCGGACACTGATTAGACTTGTTTTTTGCAATAGCATATACTGATGGTCACTCTAGTGTATTGTAAACATGTATAACATTTATTTGAAAAGAATACGAGCTGAGTTTCTTGTCAGTTCTTCTCATCTCGAAATCATTCCGAACTGACGGTAGATTTGATATATCATAAGAATCTGTAATAGTAGGTCTATTCATGAATATAGATATTGTGAATTTGCAACAAATATTTCGCCTCTAAACGAGGTATCATCTAGCAATGAACAGAGTTACGAAGCGTAGCGTTTATTGTTCATATATTCTATAGTCACAGGTAACATAATATTACAGAGTATAATCAAGTAGCAGAATAAAATAAAATAATAAGTAAGAGTCTGTAATAAACCTACATGAATAAAGCTATTTTGAAATTGAATTCGAATTAACTTGAGACTAAATAAAGTGTATAATAAATCCAGGATTATTTAATTATACATAGTATAAATTAAACTAGATTTATACGGTTTACTTTCCAAATTATCGAGAGTGTAGGTAACTTTGTAAATGTTGATATCAAATAAAAATATCAAAATGTATTAATATAATAAGTTAGAAATATATATAACTCAAAGGTGACTGACGTAGTGATCTATCAACGCACAGCCCAAACCACTGGACGCATCGGGCTGAAATTTGGCATGCAGGTAGATGTTATGACGTAGGCATCCGCTAAGAAAGGATTTTGATTAATTCTACCCCCAAGTTGATAAAATAGGGGATGAAAGTTTGTATGAAACTTTGTCAATTTTAAATCGATCGGATTGAGACTTTGCATGCATAAAGCTACTATGACGTAGGCATTCCCTAACAAAGGATTTTGATAAATTCCACCCCTAAGGGGATAAATTACCGCGAGCGAAGCCGCGGACAAAAGCTAGTCTATACATATAAATAAAATTGGAAAGTCTGTTTGTAATATTGAAATAACCGTTTTTTACTACATGCATATGAATATAAATGCGGTACATACACCAAAATAACATTTTTTACAATTTTTGTCTGTCTGTCTGTCTGTTCCGGCTAATCTCTGAAATGGCTGGACCGATTTTGACGGGACTTTTTTAGCAGGTAGCTGATGTAATAAGGAGTAACTTAGGCTACTTTTATTTTAGAAAAATAAAGTTGAATTCCACGCGAACGAAGTCGCGTGTACAGCTAGTTTGAAATAAATTTCTCAAATAAACATTCATTTTGTACCGTTAAAACGTTCCGGAGATGTATGAAACTTATTTATTAGGATGTAAAATTTATTTCGGATATTGTTATTAAATACATTTTATGGATGAGCCTAAAAGGGTGCTGTTGAGGTTACCCGGATTTTCTTTGTAATATAACAGCCTATTTTATGATAAGAAATTAATATTGCTGTATTCTTTTTAGATTTTTGTAAGTTATCGGCACAATATACTGTAATAGAAATATAAATTGTTTACCACTACGATTTAGACACTAAAGGTCGCAGGTTCAAATCTGTCTTCATTCATTCATTCATAATTTTAGAGCTACGCTCTTGTCGGTGGAGCTCTTGCCACTTTCCGCGATCTTCCATCATGCTCTTTAATTCTTGATACGACACGACTCCCATTTGTTTGATGTAGCTATTCCTTGGTCTTCCCCTCCCCCTCTTTCCTTCTATTTTCCCCTCAATAATAATTTTCATGAAATCATCGTGCCGTATCAAGTGCCCTAACATTTTTCCTCGTCTATTTTCTATGGTGTTCAATATTTGTCTTTTTTCTTTTACCCTGTGTAGTACTTCTTCGTTTCTTACTTTATCCTTCCAGCAAATTCTTTCCATCCTCCTCCAACGCCACATTTCAAAAGCCTCCAGTTTGTCTCTTTCCTTTTGATTTAAATCTATCTTATATGAAAATAATATATTTTTAAATTTTCGTGTTTGATACACATGGTCGTAGTCATGAGACGACCAATTTTTATATATATTAGACTAGCTGAATCGGCGACTTCGTCCGCGTGGAATTTAACTTCATTTTCTAAAATGAAAGTAGCTTAAGTTACTCCTTATTACATCAGCTACATGCCAAACACAGTCCTGTCAAAATCGGTCCAGCCAATTCAGACATTAGGCGGAACAAAGAGACAGACAAAAATTGTAAAGTGTATACATACACTAAAATAACATACTGTAGATATATATATAAATTAGCCGGAACAAACAGAAAATTGTAAATAAAAATATTTTTGAGTATGTACCGTATTATTATATCAGCTACCTACCAAAAACAAGTGCCGTCAAAATCGGTCCGGCCTTTTCAAAGATTAGCCGTAACAAACAGACGTATTTCTACTGCATGTAGTAAAAAATAGTTATTATAACATTACAAACAGACACTCCAATTTTATTTATTGGTATAGAGTATAGATTACGTTATCTGTGCTGCGACTATAACCAACTTGTCACGATAAAATACGAGCAAAGCATCCATTTGTTCAGATTGCTTCAACTCGTTGTGTTTCGGCGTATTTTTGCGGATATCCCTTGTACCAATTAAAGGGGCTCTCCTAGCGGGGCCCCGGGCATCGTTTCCAATTAACAGTGAATTGTGTCGATACAAAAGGTTCTGATTGCTTACGAGTTCGCTTGCGATATATTAAAAAGGGCTTCTTATAACAGAATTGTTGAGACATCCGCGAGTGAGTCTTTTTGTCGTCATACATTGTATTAAAAAAAAATCAACAGTAATATGTGTATTTGTATGGTATGTACAATAGTGGTAATTACGAGTATATATATACATATATATAAAATTGGAGTGTCTGTTTGTAATATTGAAATAACCGTTTTTTCTACATGCATATGAATGTAAATACGAGATACACAGAACTGACGGTAGATTTGACATATCATAATAGTCTGTAATAGACCTACATGAATATAGATGTTTTGAATTGAATTAATAAGAGGAAATCAGTCATAGTGATTAGAGCAGACCAGTCCCTACAAGCAGCACTCGTTCACGAGTACATATGACGGGTGAGCCAGCCATCACTGCCCTCGATCATATTTTAGGGAGCCCAATGACCCGGCCCACCACGCTGCCACAAGTCTGGACATTTTAGTGAGCATGACTACTCAAACCACAAGATCACGTCATAGTTACTCACAATTGCCATCTGAGTTATAGTATACACATACATAAGAATGCATGCGGCAATCAATACAAAAACCGCCTCGTCATGAAATTTCGTCAAGTCTTCTCGTCGTTGATCCCACAAAGCCTTGGACCTTTGGAAGGTTTATAACCAGAGCGTCCTACCCGTTATGACATACGGTGACGAAACGTGGACACTGACGATACGACTGGTCCACCAACTCAAAGTCGCTCAACCAGCTATGGAGAGACCTATGCTTGGAGTTTCTCTGTGGGATCAAATCCGAAATGAAGTGATTCGACAGAGAACTAAGGTCACTGACATAGCTCTTCGTATTAGCAAGTTGAAGTGGCAGTGGGCTGGTCATATCTGTCGCAGAACCGATGCTCGCTGGAGTAGATGTGTTCTAGAGTGGAGACCGCGAATTGGCAAACGTAGTGTAGGACGCCTGCAGCTAGGTGGAACGACGACATCCGTAGGATTGCGGATAGTAACTGGAAGAGAAGGGCCGAAGATCGTGCTCAGTGGCGTCCTTTGAGAGAGGCCTATGTCCAGCAGTGGACTGAAGTGGGCTGATAATGATGATGATGATATTGGCTTGACAATATAAAATAATTAAATATCAGAAGAGAGAGCACTGTTCGCATTATCCATAGAAGATGTTATGCCTCACAATTGGTGAAACATCCTCGAGCTCAAGCCTCACAAATCAATAACTTCTTGTCGTTATTGTACTGTTTGATGTTCTTTCCTATATTATATTCTCTATTCGGTAATTGAATCGAATACAGAATGATACTCATTATCCGCGGGATCCTCTTATGAGTCTGTTAATATAATTATTAGATTTTCCGGTAATTGAATACTGAGAGAGTGCTTACAGGAGTTTGCAAGAATATTACTTAATGGACAGTAGGAACAAGTTTGCCTAATGGATGTCTCCTTTTATAAGTTCTGTAAGGTTCCGTATTCCATATCGTACATATCATTACATAGTATAAAACAAAGTCGCTGTCGCTATCTGTCTATGTGCTTAAATCTTTAAAACTACGCAACTGTTTTGAAGCGGTTTTTTTAATAGATAGAGTGATTCAAGAGGAATGTTTATATATATAATACATGTATACTCATGCGAAGCCGGGGCGAGTAGCTAGTTACATAGTATAAAACAAAGTCGCTGTCGCTGTCTGTCCTTATGTATGCCAAAATATTAAAACTACACAACGGATTTTGATGCGGTTTTTCTTAATAGATAGAGTGATTCAAGATGAAGATTTATATAATACATGTATACTCATGCGGATCCGGGGCGAGTAGCTAGTTGCATAGTATAAAACAAAGTCGTTGTCGCTGTCTGTCCCTATGTATGCCAAAATATTAAGACTACGCAACGGATTTTGATGCGGTTTTTCTTAATAGATAGAGTGATTCAAGAGGAAGATTTATATAATACATGTACATCCGTGCGAAACAGGGGCTAGTAACTAGTAACAACAATAAGAAAGAAATTCAAGAATATAAAATGGATGAATAAATAATAATAATAATCTCAGGGCAATTCACACAGCGCCATCTAGTTAAGCTAGATATATCTTGGGTGTATTCTATGTATAATATGTATGTATTTACAAAAAAAATGTATCTATGTATTTGTATCAGTTATCTAGTACCCATAACACAAGCTTTAGCTAGCTTAACTTGGGACTAGATGGCGCTGTGTGAATTGTCCTGAGATTATTTTTAGAAACACACCATATAATCAAAAAACATCTATTAAAAAGAGCAACACACAAGTTTCTTGCTCGTTTTTCTTGTGATGAATCTGCATTCCGAATGAGTGGTAGAATCAAAATATGACTATTCAAAAGTGCTTGTAATGAGTTTATTTGAATAAAGATTATTTCTATTTCTATTTCTATTTCTATAATATCGTCAATTGGTAGCTCGAGGCAGCTTACCCTACTTGGCTTTACAACATGAAATGTGATATTGGCCATGTCATGTGTAGGTCTGTTGTGGAATTATTTAGCAGCTCATGATGCCGAGCTCACCATTTGTTGAATAATACAAGTACTGCGCAATCACGCGTCTACCTAGGGATGCAACATCGTTCGATATTTTAAAACATCGATGTAATAATAATCTCAGGACAATTCACACAACGCCATCTAGACACAAGTTAAGGTAGCTAAAGCTTGTGTTATGGGTACTAGATAACTGATACAAATATATAGATAATTTTTTTTTTCGTAAATACATATATATTATATATTGCAAATACCCAGACTGATACAAACAATCATACTCAAGAATACAAATGTTTGTGCCGTGCGAGGAATCGAACCGCGACCATCGGACATAAAGCGGTGTGCTAGACCGCTAGACCACCGAGGTCGTCAATATGAATTTGTATCAGTTGTGGGTACTAGACCCATAACACAAGCTCTACTTACCGTGAGACTAGATGGCGCTGTGTTAATCGTTCAGGGATGTTGTTATACTATAGTTCTTTTCTGTTATATACATATAGATTTATTATTTTATAACATCGATATTTGTATGAAAAGCATCGATGTGAAAAAATATCATGCAATAAATATTGAGTATTGAGTAATTTATTATATTTAAGATAACAAAAAATATATGATCTAGGATATATATACAGATAGGATGTTCATGTCGATGTTTGTGAATGTAGTCAACGATGTATCGACGAAATATCGCTCATCAAAACATCGATGTTTATGATCGATTCATCGACTTTTTACAAACATCGATATATCGTTTACATCCCTAGTCGTGCCCGACCGCTTCAAGTGTTTCACTACACTATACGATGTCTATAAACGTCCCGGGAAGGCAGTTTTAGATATGATCTCGCTATATTTTTTTGTTTACTGGCATTTAAATTTTATATTAATCGAATATTTGAACTATATATATTGTATTCTATAAAGAATAACAGAAATAATAATCTCAGGACAATTAATATAGCGCCAATTAATAGTAAGCAGACCTTGTGTTATGGGTACTGGATAACTGATATATTTTTTTCCATTACATGTATATGTATAGTTTTATATTTGACCCTAATAAGTTAATGCTAGTTGGTAGTTTGTATTCACATGATTCGACTTGTAAAATGTGAACTTACAAGGTTATTTAAAAGAGCAACACACAAGTTTCTTGCTCGTTCTTCTTGTGATGAGACAGCTTTCCAAATGAGCGGTAGATTAAAGAAAATGTTATGACTATTCAAAAGTGCTTCAATGTAATTTTATTTGAATGAATTATTTTCTATTCTATTCTATTCTACATTAGTATGTTTATTAGTTAGTGTCCTATATGACTTATTAGTAACGCGTACATTACGACGCAGAATCGTAACGTAAACTGAGTTTACACTGAACTTCTATCTTATCTGGAGAGGCAATGGAAATGTTGACGATGGCAACTTTTTGATAGTTTTTTATATATTTTTTAATTGTATATTTTGACAATCTGTTTTAATATACCGTTTGTTTTCTTATGCCATATTCTTGGTCTTTATATTTTTGATAATGAGCTGATTGTGTCTCATTTTAAACCAGCCTAAAATGCAGTCCTTCCAATAACAGGACGAGTCTCCAGTGTTGCCAGAAAACTCTCGTAAAGGCATAATAAAATAGTGGGTCCTGAACCCGTTTCTAATTCCCCCCAACCCACAGATGTTGGGTCAACAACAATAGACTGGCTTTAGTAGATTTGGTAGATTTAGTAGATTAATATGTAAATAAGTGTGAAAGTGGAGAGACTTAAGACTATGTGACACTCCGGCCCTAATGCCTAGGATTAGTTGCTACTGTTCCACTCTTTATGAACCTACAATGGTGTCTCTAATACAAAACTGGAGTTAGCTGTAGGATTAACGAAATTTAAAAAGAAACTGCTACATATTTTAGTTAACAACTATTAGTAATTCGTTTATTATTAATTGCTATAAGGTTTTACAACAAACTATCAGAGCCTGTTCTCAAACTGCGTGAAAAAAGATTTCAATGTCATATGAAACACTTTTTCTCGTTTTTATGTGACTAGCTCTTGGCCGCGGCTTTGCTCGCGTTAATTTATCCCCTTAGGGGTGGAATTTATCAAAATCCTTTCTTTGGGGATGCCTACGTCATAGTACATTTATGCATGCAAAGTCTCAGCCCGATCGGTTTAAAATTGACAAAGTTTCATATAAACTTTCATCCCCTCGGGGGTAAAATTAATCAAAATTCAAAATTCAAAACATTCAAAAATCATTTATTCATGTAGGACATTTTAGCCGCTTATGAACGTCAAGTTTTTACATTAGAATTTTTTTTCCCTACCGTCCAGTTCGTTATATAGATCCAATTGAGAAGAACTGGCAAGAAACTCAATTGAATTACTTTTTTACATCATAACATCTACCTGCATGTCAAATTTCAGACCGATCCGTCCAGTGGTTTGGGCTGTGCGTTGATAGATCACTATGTCAGTCACCTTTGAGTTATATATATTTAGATAATTAAGTTACATAACTTAATTATCACATATAAAACGAGAAAAAGTGTTTTATATAACATTTAATTCCTTTTTTAGACAGATTTATAACAGACTCTGGTATTTTGTAATCTATCTCTCTGTCTGCCTGTTTGTTCTTGTTAATCTCAAAAAACGGACTGATTTCGACGGGAATTTTGCTCGATATCTAATGTTATAAGGAGTGGCTTAAGCTGCTTTTATATTCGAAATTTATATTTATTCCACGCCGACAAAGTTGTTGGTAACAACTAGTAGCTACTATAAACATATTGTAGGCTACGGATATTGTCTTTTAAACTGACACAACGCCGTCGTGGCGTGACGCTAAAAGCATGTCGGGGTGATTGCCTTTAATATCCGATATACGCGACAACGTCGCCCGAGGTACGTTCTCATTGACCCCGACGACCCCATAACGGCAGGTAACCTCCCCACGGGCCCACCCGTTCCACCCCGATCACACTTTTACACACACACACGACACCGTCCTCGCCGGCGAAGACGACGACCTCAAACACTCAATATCGCGCATTCAACCGGGCGCCTGCGCGCGCCCGGGCGCTCCACACCGGCGCCCCTCCGATCGATCCCCCGTCCAATTCAAACGGGGATCGAAATTACGACGGCCTAAGCCGAGGTTCGAACCCCTAGTGGTGCCCTCAGACTAAAGTCATATCCGTCAGACAGGAGTTGGCCTTCAGCCGCTCCATAAGTCCTTCCGCGGGTTTGGAGTGCCATCTGCACTCGCCCCCTAACGTCCGGTGAAGCTGTAAAGGCCAGCTACGGCCAACAGCATTAGAGTAGTCCGAAAAAAAAAATTGCCTTTAATGATTTTGTATTATCTTATTAAAATAAAGAAAAATAAAGTTAAATACCACGCGAATGAAGTCACGTGTACAGCTAGTTATTAATATTAATTCTTATTCAATATTAACGCTAAATAGTAAAACTTTCTTACTAACTTTCGTCAAACGGCACTTAGGTAAAACTAGTTGATATTAGCTTTTATTAGTGTAATCACCTACTTTTTTTAAACTGTAAAGTATATCAAAACCCACTTTAGATAAAACAGCATCTCTGTACCATCCGGCCCGGTGTTAATGAGGGTGACTAGTGTCGCACCTCTGGTGTTCTTTAAGATTAAGAAGTTACATGGATTTCTAAAAGATTTCAAAGGTTATGTTACTTACTAGGTTCATAATACAAAAATCTACCTGATTATGAATCTATATTTTATTTATATCTATACATATATCTGATTATGTATTATCTGATTACATTAATAATGAGTGCGTAGCGACTTCTATGTTGATTATCGCATGCCTCTTACTTGTTATACTGTAATTATTTATATAAAAAAAAACATCTATTAAAAAGAGCAACACACAAGTTTCTTGTGATGAATCTGCATTCCGAATGAGTGGTAGAATCAAAATATGACTATTCAAAAGTGCTTGTAATGAGTTTATTTGAATAAAGATTATTTCTATTTCTATTTCTATAAATAAAATTGGAGTGTCTGTTTGTAATATTGAAACTGTTTTTACTACATGCATATGAATATAGATACGGTACATACACCAAAATAATTATTTATTACAATTTTTGTCTATCTGCCTGTTTGTTTCGGTTAATCTATGAAATGGCTAGACCGATTTTGACGAAACTTTTATTGGCAGGGAGTGATGTAACAAGGAGTTACTTAGACTACTTTTATTGTAGAAAAATTCTTTTATTTCAGAAAAATAAAGTTATATTTCACACGGATGAAGTCGCGGGTACAGCTAGTAATAGTATTTCACGACAATTTACGCAACGCTATCTAGTCCCAAGTTAAGCAGAGCTTGTGTTATGGGTAATAGATAACTGATACACATACATAGATATATTTTTTTGCGTAAATACATATATACATAGAAAATGCTCAGAGCGAGACAAACAATCGTACGAACATAAATGTTTGTGCCGTGCGAAATCGAACCCGCGACCATCGGAAGTAAATCGCTGTGCTAAACCGCTAAACCAATAGAGATAGATTAACCGATTTGATTAATTGCTTTCTTATTACTGTCTAAGATTAAAATACAATTAACTTCTATATTAATGTTTGACAGGAGCCAACGTTATCCGACCGAGTGCAAAATTAATTACCTAGTTTAATTTCATCTTCATACCGAGTTCCAAAGTTTGACATAAATTATCCCTTATGAAAACGCGCCGGAAATATCTCCCCGGGAATGCGTTGTGGGTCACGCACGACGTTGAGGGTGCCTACGTTACTTTGTCAAGAAAAATTACTGATATTTATTTTAATAGGTTCAACTCGACACGCTTCGCCAATCGATTATTTCATGAGCTCAGGCACGAAGTCTGAATAACAGTTATTTATTTAATTAAGGACAAACAAACAGATGGTTCACCTGGCTGAAATTTATAATCGTCGTAAAAAATAATAATATATTTGTTACTAGCTGTACCCGCGACTTCGTCTGCGTGGAATTTAACTTTATTTTTCTAAAATAAAAGTAGCTTAAATAACTCCTTATTACATCAGCTACCTGCCAAAAAAAGTCCCGTCAAAATCGGTCCAGCCATTTTAGAGATTAGCCGGAAACAGAAAGACAGACAGACCAAAATTGTAAAAAATGTTATTTTGGTGTATGTACCGTATTTATGCAGGTAGTAAAAAACGATCATTTCAATATTACAAACAGACACTCCAATTTTATTTATAAGTATAGATTAAAAATCACGGAATGTTACCAAGTTTCCTACATTTCCTATGATATAGTCCAATTTACCGTTAGTTCGGAGTGCTATCGACCTGAAAAAAGCTGACAAAAAAACTCAGCTCTTATTTTTAAACGAGCTTGCAAATTACAAATATACAGATTCATATAAATTCAATTAAGAAAAAAGTAAATCCCCCACAATCAGCACCCCTTCACGACGGATGAGTGGACTAAAAATTCTTTAGATTACATGTTCTTTTCTATTTCCAATTGTTATTGTTTTGCAAGTAATTGGAATAGAATAGAATAGAATAGAAAATCATTTATTCAAATAAACTTAATTTAAGCACTTTTGAATAGTCATAACAATTTGTTTTTTATATGCCACTCGTTCGGAAAGCTGTCTCATCACAAGAAGAACGAGCAAGAAACTTGTGTGTTGCTCTTTTAAATAATCCTTGTAAGTTTACATTTATAAGTCGAAACGTGTGAATACAAACAACCAACAAGCACTAATTTTTGGGTCAAATATAAATATGCAATAAGATTAAATCAGTCGTAGTGATAAGAGCAGACCAGTCCCTACAAGCAGCACTCGTTTCACGAGTATGACGGTCTTTATCTCCTGATGAGCTTCAAAGAATATTCAATTCTTGTCCCTGACGGGTCTAGGCAGTAAACTATAAAATGGGTGAATACTAGATCTATACAGGTCGCAGTGCTACAGGTGAAAGCACTGAGTAATAGCTACAACCTGTTAATAAAAGAAGTAATTTGAGAAGCGGTTTAGTCGCCGAAGAGTCTTCACTAGGCTTCCAAGCAATATTCGAACTCTATTCAACGCCTGATGATGCCGCTTTCAGAGCACGCGTCGCAGTATGGGTGTAGACTCAATAACGGTCGGAATTTGATCACCATTAGAGGTCGTAACGGTAGTCAAGATTCCACATCGAAAATTTGTGCATGCTAATTATAGCGGAATTAAACAAAATAACACAAGTAGACAGATGGCTCGTAAAGTGGCGACCACGGACCGGAAGACGCAGCGTGGGAAGGCCTCCAGCATGGTGGACCGACGATCTGGTCAAGATCGCGGGAAGGCATTGGATGCGAGCAGCGCAGGACCGATCGTCGTGGAGATCTTTTTTTTTTCGATGATGATGATGGACTACTCTAATGCTGTTGGCCGTAGCTGGCCTTTACAGCTTCACCGGACGTTATGGGGCGAGTGCAGATGGCACTCCAAACCCGCGGAAGGACTTATGGAGCGGCTGAAGGCCAACTCCTGCCCGACGGATACGATTCAAGTAGTGAAATGGACTTACGTAAAAAAACACCTAATTCGATTTAAAAAGTAATGGGTACAAAATATCTTATATCAGATAATATATGTATAAACCCATTTATGAATTTATAACGAAAGTGAATGGTGTTCCTGCGAACATGAATAAAAAGTTAGGTCGTTTTTGTTGAGGAGTTTGAAGCGAGACACTCGGTTCTGATGTTATTTATCTCCGGTAGATACATAGGTATTCGGAGTTTTAGCGTTATTGGAAGTTTATGAATTCCCAAATGATTTATAGTTAAAGTTTAATCCGCTAAGTACAGAATTATGTAGTCCCCCGACACAAGAGTCGATTTTGTTTTCTTCCAGACTTCGTAATTAGTCGTAGTTACTAAATATGATAATAGAGCGTCGTGTCGAACGTCCGATGGTTGCGGGTTCGATTCCTCGCACTGCACAAACATTTGTATTCATGAGTATGATTGTTTGTATCGGTCTGGGTGTTTTCTATGTGTAATATGTATTTACGAAAAACAAATTATCTATGTACTTGTATCAGTTATCTAGTACCCGTAACACAAGCTTTAGCTAGCTTAACTTGGAACTAGATGGCGCTGTGTGAATTGTCCTAAGATTATTATTATTATTGTTAAATGCTGCTGAACACCTGTTATTTTTTATATAGAGATTATTGTGCAAATATGTAAAAAATAGAAATAAGAAATAGAAAATCATTTATTCAAATAAACTTACATTGAAGCACTTTTGAATAGTCATAACATTTTTTTTTTAATCTACCGCTCATTCGGAATGCTGTCTCATCACAAGAAGAACGAGCAAGAAACTTGTGTGTTGCTCTTTTAAATAATTTATTCTTACTTACAATTTAAGTTTAAGTGTGTGAATACAAACCACCGATTAGCACTAATTCAATTAAATAATAAAATAGAAAAAACATTCAATATACAACAATTACTGGTTAAACAATTAATAAGAGAAAATAAGTCATAGTGATTAGAGCAGACCAGTCCACAATATAAAAATAAAATAACCTTCATTTAATTCGTTTCATTAAAAAAAATTTGCTGATTTTTTTTTTACAAATTATTGATATTTGCCCAATAGTAATAATAATTTATTTCATTAACATAGATGTTTTACATTTTTTTTTTTTTACATATCAACAATCATATATTCTTATTTATATATTTCCTTAAGCCGGGGCTAGGATCTCCTTGTAAGCATAATTAAATACTTGTGATAGGAGATCACGGTCTGCATGCAACTGAAATGAGAATGTTGAGGTGGATGTGTGGTGTCTAGGGTATGAAAGTGGCACCGGTGTCAGAGAGGTTATTTATTATTATATTAAGAATTTGTTTCTACTGTAAAAGACTGTGTGTGTGTGTGTGTGTGTGTGTGTGTGTGTGTATGTAAGTGTGGAAGGGTGTTGGGTGCAAATGTATGTTTATTAAAATATTATAATCATTGTATATATATATTACATTGTGACTACATTCCTCAGGACTACAGTCTGACTAACTAACCTGTTAATAGTACTATATAAGAACAAGCATATATATCAGTATTGAACAGTAATAATAATGCAAGTAAAAATAAAAAGAACAAACACAATTAACAATATGAACCAACCCGACCCAATTACAGCCTACAGCCGGATCGAGTTACCAATACGCCTTAACAATTTAAAACCTGTTAGTTTCATTACAAACTTTGTCGCCCCAATTTGAAACCGGCTAGGCGGCTCGCAGATGGGCGGTATACGTGTTTATTGTTGCCAGTACATTCAGGCATTTTCAGGGATCCCGCCGTCGGGAAATAATTTGAAACTCGAGCCTGTCAAAGTTTGATAAAGGGTTTTCTATTAAGGCAGAGATTCTTAACCCCAAGGCATAAAGAGGTAAAGTTTGACAGTTTACTCTATACTCGAAATGTTCGATCGTGCTTCTCTTTGATACTTTCAAGCTGTTGATTTAATAAATTAATTAGGAATCGAGTAGAAAGGGAAAAATTTATTAAAAATTTTAACTAAAAAGTGGTAAACATATTTTTATAATATACTAGCCGCGGCATTGCTTGGATGTACATGTATTATATATATAAAAGTCTGTCGCTGTCTGTCCCTATGTATGCCTAAATCCTTCCAACGGATTTTGAAGCGGTTTTTTTAATAGATAGAGTGATTCAAGAGGAAGGTTTATATATATAATATATGTACACCCGTGCGATGCCGGGGCGAGTAGGTAGTTTCTAATAAACAAACGTTAACTATGTTTTATATACGAATATTGTACAGACGTTGGCCTCTTATAATTTTATTATGTACATATTTGAATTCGATTTAAGAAAACCAAGGAGTTTAAATATATGTTTAGCGGTAACTATACATTACTGATAGAAAGGGTTCCAGTTAAATTATGTTCCAAAACTGTACTATTTTACTGCCATTATCACAGAGATCACGGTCTCTACATAAATTCTTCGTGAGTAGCCCCATCTCATCCTACCAGTTCATTACCGGACAAAGTTTAACTAAACTGTATACCTATTTAATATATACATATAAATAAAATTGGAGTGTCTGTTTGTAATATTGAAATGACCGTTTTTTACTACATGTTCATGTTCATATGAATATAAATTCTGTACATACACCAAATTAACATTTTTTTATAATTGTTGTCTGTCTGTCTGTTCCGGCTAATCTCTGAAATGGCTGGACCGATTTTGATGAGCCATTTATTGGCAGGTAGCTGATGTAATAAGGAGTAACTTAGGCTTAATTTTTTTTTAGAATAAAATTTAATTTTTAGAAATAATTTTAATTTTTTAAAGATAAAGTTAAATCCGACGCGGACGAAGTCGCGGGAACAGCTAGTGTTCGAAGGTCAAATAGAAAAAATATAAATCTCTAAAAATAAGCAATGTCGTGTAAGGAGTCGTGTACAAATGTACCTTTACTATATTTATTTCACTTTTTATGTTCTACGTACAAACGAACATACATATATGTCTATAGCAGAGGTTCCCAAACCTTTTTGTGTCGTAGACCCCTTGCCATATTCTTCGGTTTTGGGTAGACCCCCCATTCTTACCTGGTATTGATTTTTTGTAAATTTCTACTATAGTAAAATTTATTGTTAAAACAGAAAGTAAAAACAACGAGATGCACGCTATCGTAAACCGCTTGCATTTTGTCATAGACCCTTGGGTCTCGATATAGACTACTTTGGGAATCACTGGTCTAGAGGGTAACGGGACGGAAGGGTTGTGAGTTCGGTCCCCAACCCGTCACTCGCATACCCTTACTCTACAGTTCTCGATATCACATGCGAGGGATTTCAGACTTGATTAGGTTAATTTTAATTTCCTATCCCATTTCTGGGTAAGAACGTAATTAATATAATAATAATCTCAGGACAATTCACACAGCGCCATCTAGACCCAAGTTAAGCTAGCTAAAGTTTGTGTTATGGGTACTAGATAACTGATACGAATACATAGATATTTTTTTTCGTAAATACATACATATTATACATAGAAAATACCCAGACCGATACAAAAATCATACTCATGAATACAAATGTTTGTGCCGTGCGAGGAATCGAACCCGCGACCATCGGACGTAAAGCGGTGTGCTAAACCACTAGACCACCGAGGTCGTAAATTAAAAAATGTATAAATCAGTTCTAATCAATGCTGTAAAATATACAAAACTGTCTAATCGCTCCGGATTCTTTCCTTTAAAGTCACTCTATCTATTTAAAAAAACTGCTTCAAAATCAGTTGCGTAGTTTTAAAGATTTAAGCATACATAGGGACGGACAGATAGCGACAGCGACTTTATTTTATACTATGTAATGATGTGCAATGCCCATATTAGGCCCATATAAGCCGAGTTTCAAGAGAACTGGCGAGCAGCACCGTGTGTATATTTACACGAACCATTTGAAGCCACTTTTGACCCCCTCATAACTCAAAAACTCTTTCACATAAACCTGTCAAATTTGGTTCATATATTGAGACTTGCGAGATAAATATGTGTTCCAAATTTCATGAATATATCTCAAACGGTTATTTAGATATTAACGTCCAAATATCGTCATACATTTGCATTCAACTTTGGAGAAGGCAAGACAGTCTAAGTCTGATAGGATAATGTATTTTTTAATTTGATAAATAAATAACCTAGTACAATTAACACAGCGCCATCTAGTCCCAAATGTTATGGGGCGGCAGCAATAATTTCTTTTTTCACTTACATATGTATATTTTTCACTTCGAGCGTCTAAACCGAACTGGTCTGCACACTTTTTTTCGGACTACTCTAATGCTGTTGGCCGCAGCTGGCCTTTACAGCTTCACCGGACGTTAGGGGGCGAGTGCAGATGGCACTCCAATCCAAGGAAGGACTTATGGAGCGGCTGAAGGTCAACTCCTGCCTGATGGATACGACTTTAGTCTGAGGGCACCACTAGGGGTTCGAACCTCGTCTTAGGCCGTCGTAATTTCGATCCCCGTTTGAAATGAACGGGGGATCGAGCGGAGGGGCCTGTGCACACGGTTCTATTTAAAGTCAGTAGATAAAGTAAAGTAAGATAGAGTAAAGTGGGAGTGTTACGGTCAAATCAGAACTTATATCTTGTATTCAATAATAAACATGATTATATCAAAGTTCTGGAACATACATTTTGTCATAATTATAATTAGATTTATTCTTTACTATTTATATATTTGCTTCAAGTTTATAATAGGGATGTTAAAAAATAATGGATTTTTATTTAAATCGATTATTATTTTCTGATAATTGATTTTATAATCGATTTTCATAGTAATAATAATCGATTTTTAATAAATCGATTTTATAAATTACGGGTTTTAATCGATTTTCATAAACAGAGTTTTCTGAAAATTAGTGCAAGTAATTATTTTTCGTCTTTTGATTGTTTTAACTTACAGATTAACGCAAGATTTCAGTTTTTGAACTACAAATTAGTCGTTTAGTTTTTTAATCACCGTTTTCAGTATTTTATTTTAAAATTTGTCGAATCTAAAATAGTACAGGACATTTATAGCGATTTTTTTTATTTGGTTTATATTTTAGTTTTTGAAACAATAAGGTTGCTATTTTACTAAAAATTTGTATAAATAATGATATTTCGTTTCCTTATTTCCTACCTTGAAAGATTAAAGTGCCATTAGCTTCGATTTTTAGTTTTGAATTGATTATTTTTTTATTTATATTACCTTATTTGATTTTTAATCTAATAAATTGTTAATATAATTTTCTTAGGAGTATTTTTGGAATATGAAATGCATGTAGATTTTTAAATAAAAAATATACACGATACTTTCTTATTTTCAAAATCTACATGTATAAAACTACAGATTAAAAATCAAGTAAGGTAATATAAATTATACAATAATCAATTCAAAACTAAAAATCGAAGTTAATTTTCGCATAAATCTCTCTATAGATTTATTATAAGTATAGATAATAATCTCTCGCTGATTTCTAAGAGAGCCTGCCATAAGAAATAATAAAACAAACGAGGTCATCTTCACTTTACTTATTAATCTCGTCGAATACAAACTTCGTCGTAAATCCTAAACAATCTTTGGTGGAAAATCCTTTGTTATACGAGTCATTAGGCGTTATTAATGGAAAGTAAACATAGGGATGCTGTCAGAGGAGAGACGTGGGATGGATCTATGACATTTGTATACTGTATTTATAATAACACTACTCGCCCTGGCTTCGCACGGGTGTACATGTATTATATATATAAAACTTCCTCTTGAATCACTCTATCTATTAAAAAAACCGCTTCATAATCCGTTGCGTAGTTTTAAAGATTTAAGCATACATAGGAACAAACAGCGACAGTGACTTTATTTTATACTATGTAAGTAGCTACTCACCTCGCCTTAGCGTGGGTGTACACGTATTATCTTATATATAAAATTCTCGTGTCACAGTTTTCGATCCCATACTCCTCCGAAATGGCTTGACTGATTCTCATGAAATTTTCTGAGCGTATTGAGTAGGTCTGAGAATCGGCCAACATCTAGTTTTCATCCCCCATGTTAGGGGTAGTCCCACCCCAAAATTTTTATTTTTTATTTTTTAGACAAAATTTTTAGTTTCTATTTTTTTATGATACAACATACAAAAATACATACAATCCTAAATTTTCACCCTTCTATCATCAACCCCTATTTTTTTATAGCGTTATTAATTTATATGGCTAAACAACGTTTGTCGGGACAGCTAGTTTTATATATATATATTCCTTCCTCTTGAATCACTCTATTTATTAAAAGAACCGCTTCAAAATCCGTTGCGTAGTTTTAAAGATTTAGTGATACATAGGGACAGACAGCGACAGCGACTTTATTTTACACTATGAAGAAAGAACTGTGAAAACTTTATCATCACGATAATCATCAGTTCTACCCTCCAGTTTATTGTACAGACTAGCAAGAAACTCGACTGAATTTGTTTTATTTTTAAATCAGTTTATTTACAATGTATATTTATATATGTATCTATGTCTAACATTAAATGAAAATCCCGTACATGAACAACTATTGCCATGCACGCTCGTCATTCAAGTAATCGTCTAGTGAGTAATAGGCTTTGCTCAGTGAATATGATTTAACAGATGTTTTGAATTTATTTAAGGGTAATTCCAATATATCCTTTGGTATCTTATTGTAAATTTTTATACCTATTCCCATAAAAGATCTATTGACTTTTTGTAAATGATACTTGGGGACAGCAAGCAGATGTTTTGAATTACAATTGGCATGGCGTTATCCTGTAATACCCGGGATACCACTCTAGCGTTGTAATTCCAAAGTATTAAGAAGTACCTGTAATACTGTAATTTTATTGCCTTATCGCTTGCTCCTGGATCTTCATGAGTACATGGTACTCGCTATGTAAAATCTGTTCTTTGAAGATAGAAGTTACGGAGTATATACGCTTTATAAAGTTAGATAAGTTTAACGTTAACAATTATATTCTAAAACGCATAATCTCGAATATGCTTGCAAGTAATATTGGATCTGTGAATATAATAGAATATTCTATATACTTTGAATGTAATTCAAATTCAATTTTAAAAATGATTTATTAATGTAGGACATTTCAGCTGCTTATGAACGTCAAGTTTTACATTATATTTTTTTTCCCTACCGTCCAGTACAGTATATAGATCCAATTGAGAAGAACTGGCAAGAAACTCAATTGAATTACTTTTTATTTTAAATCCAGTTTATTTACAATGCATAGGTATTTATATAGGTGTCTATGTCTAACATTAAATGAAAACGTGCATGAACAACTAATGCTCGTCATTCAAGTAATCGTTTAGTTATTTAACAGATGTTTTGAATTTATTTGGTAACTCCAATATATCCTTTGTATCTTATTGGCTAAAAGATCTATTGACTTTTTCTAAACGATACTTGGGGACAGCAAGTTTGTCTTTAAATCTAGTATTAATATTATGAATATTGCTGTTTTTTGGATATAAGTCAAGATTTTTATGAACATATAGGATATTTGAATATATAAATTGAGAAACAACGGTGAGAATATTTGCCTCTCTTAATGAAACTTGAAACAGTCATGCTCGCTTTAAAGTTCAAACTTGTGGCGGCGTGGTGGACCAGGACAATGTGCTCCCTCTAATATGGTTGAGTGCAATGGCTCAACCGTCATACTCGTGAACGGGTGCTGCTTATGGGAACTGGTCTGTTCAGGTTACGAACACCGATTAGACTTTTTGCTTTTGCAATAGCATATGTTGGCTGTCACTCTATTCTCCCAAATTTGAAATTAAAAATTAATCTTTATTATTGTAAACTTGTATAACATTAATTTGAAAAGAATACGAGCTGAGTTTCTTATCAGTTAACGGTCATAAGCGGCTAAAATTGTCTATACGAATAAATGATATTTGATGCTATTCAAAGAAAGAATTCAAATTCAAATTCAAAATATCTTTACTCATGTTCGTCAGTTCGGAATGATATCAAGATGAGAATATCTGACAAGAAACTCAGCTCGTAGCCAATGTCGATATAAAATAAAAGTTTTGAAATATGAAAGATCAGTTATCAGAGACAAAACCAAAATAAAATACAGGTTTTATCAATAACTAGCTACTCGCTCCGGCTTCGCACGGGTGTACATGTATCACTCTATCTATTAAAAATCGCTTCAAAATCCATTGCGTAGTTTTAAAGATTTAGGCATACATAGGGACAGACAGCGACATCGACTTTGCTTTATACTATGTAATGATGATAATAAGACTTTGCCTAAACACCATATCCAATATGTATACTGGATATCGCTGCATGTAGGGCCTCTGGATGGACAGAGACATAAATATATGAATTAAATATATAAAATTGTAAATTACTAACATAGTTAATAAGTTGTTTACTAACATAATATGGATGGATAAATATCCGAAATAAATGAAATAATAATAATAATAAAGCATCATAATATAATTCCGAGTAAAAAGATTGAATCAAAATCATTTTACATTTGAAATATTAGGAAGGGAAAAAACAAAGGTACAGGACGACGTCTTATAATAATGCTGAGATTTCAGCTATTATTACATAATTTTTCCTGAGTCAGCTTTGTGAATAATAAGCGTGAATCGGATTAAACTCAGAGTCTCGCCATCGGAACGGTTCTATCGCAAATAATCATATTTTATTCGTCCCCATGCTAGGACTTTCCCAGATTAGATTCCCAATATTTCTCTTATAGCTTCCGATTACGATCGCCTCCACTATGAATAGTTACGCAAGTTTCTTTGCCTATCTCGTCCATTTACACAAATAGTTCCATATTCTTATAGGCTATCCGAGAATTTAAATTGTAGATCTTTTTGGAGTGAATTTTGAAGCAGTTGATTTTGGGAGCGGTCCAATAGGCAAGGTTACAACGCTGAACCATTCATATGTAGATTGAAACATTTGGAAAGATAGTTTGGTCGTCATAGCATATATTTACGGTCCCCCAATGTACCCAACCCATAATGATATGGGATCGGGTACGTACCTGCGGGCCTGTCATACGATCGCGGCTCGATACCTTTCTCTCAAGGATACACGTCACTAGCTATTCAAGGTGAATTTCCAACAGATATGGGTTTACGTGGATATTTGATGTTACACTAAACTGCAAATATGTACCCCACTTAATTGCCTGTTGGCGTAACGTTAGACAAACATTTAAATAATATATATTCGTATTCCTCGTGTAAACAAATTAACGAACAAATATACGATCCGAAATATTAACGCGGACGAGACCCAATTATCGCATTTTGAATACAGACTAATTTGAATATATTCTCAATGAAATGGTAATTTGTTATTTAAGATATTTATGAAATAAAAAACAGTATGAATAAAGTTACCGCGAATAAAGTCGGCGAATTGGAGCTTTTAGGTTTATAATAAAATGAAGAAAACTCGTTACTCGTTGAGGACGTTCCGTTATCGCGGATTCACGCACTCGTGGCTTATCCAATCCGGTATAATTTCGCAAAGTTGTTCCGACAACACATTCAAACACGTAACTCCTGTTTTCGCATCTTATCATCTCGGAGCGACCCTCCAAACAAAAGCTTCGCCGTAGCATTGTCATCCGTTAACTGCGATCACAAGATTGTTCAACATCAGTGTAAACTTGTAAAAGAATATATTGTGATCATCATGTTTAATGGAGCACAATTTTATCCAGATAAGGCTGTTCAATCCGATCTTAAATGATGGGTTCTTATAAATGTAATGTATAATACATTTGGGATGTCCTCACTCCGTGCGGTTGTAACCGACGAGTCCCATTCTATGTTGTCTGCTCGTGACGTAAGGAGACTATTTGTCTTCGACCCCCGACCCGCGCAAAAACGGCGTCCCTTTTTTCTATCTTAACTTTTGCTAAGACCAAAACCAATTTACTCGGAGCGAAAACAATTCAAAGAGTTGTTTACGTCGAACAAACGCGAGTTATTATGGAAGTCACCGCAAGTACCAGAGTTTAATTAGAAAGTAAGTTGAAAACGCCGAGTTGAAACGCTTTCGGTGAAGATGCATCGGGGTTGTCGGTTCACCATAACAAGGTTACCCGCACGTATTACGCTCCTTTCTAATTGTTAATTTGATTTTTAGATCGGGGGTACGAAACAATTACTCTCCGGAGGCTTACCTTGTATCTACTCACAAATTATTTACTTTTATGAACTCTTGTTTGATGGGTCTTGAGGGAAAGCCTTCATTACTGAGGATGTAATGTAATAATATGGGAAGAAAGTATAGTAGATCAAGATTAATTACAATTATTATTTTAACATATATTAATTCTTTATTCTTTATTGTACACACACACATAGGAAAAAAATAACAGTAATATAGTAAAAGTATTGTACACGGGCGAGCTTATCTCTAAAAAGAGATTTCTTCCAGCAAACCTAGAAAATGTTATAGGATTATTTGGTCACTAGATCTCTAGATATTACTTAGAATTGACGCATGGTAATTCGGTTTATAGTTTATGATTACGAAAATTAAGAATTTTTATAACGCTATCAATCTTTCCCGGTTTTAGATAATGAAATGGCATATTCTAGGTTTTATTATTTAGATAGAAGGATATATTTATTTAAATATGAATATGTCAATATAACTATATTGTTTACATGCAATGCCAAAAGAGGGCACTGTACCAAAATTACATTGTGTTTTATACAAAACTCAATTTTTTTTACCATTAATTTTTGTAGCCCTCCTTTCGGTACCCCGTCTAATTCAAACGTGGATCGAAATTACGACGGCCTAAACCTAGTTTACCTAGCAGTCCCTCAGACTAAACTTATATATTTTAGTTCATTAACTAGGTTGCTGCATAATCATTCCACGGGTTTGAAATGCCATCTGCACTCGCCCCCTATTGTTCGGTGACGCTATAAAGGCCAGCTGCGTCTATCACAGTTTTAGAATAATAAAAAAGTAATATATCCTGGGACACATAGTAGAAGCGAAACCTCAAAGGACAAGTCTCTTTGTCCTACAACATGATAGCGGGCTCCCCATTCTGCACGCGACTGTAACGCTTTTTCCAGACCGAAATTTTTTAATACAGCCCGTCTAAATAGAAATTTCATTTCAAAAATTATACCAGTATTGGAACCGATAAATCTTTCCCCTTTCCCTTATAGTACCCTTGTAAGACGTTGTGGTTTTAACGTACAATTTCCGTTCACAGCCAAGCGTCGCGTGATGGCGCATGGAGTGCGCGCGGACGGCGTGGTGCGCGGTGCTGGTGCTCGCGTCCCTGGCGGCCGCCGGCCCTCGCTACAGCTCACGCATCGTGCACACGCACGCAGGTAGGTAACCTTCGATTGATACCTCCAATTTAAACAGGGATCGAAATTACGACGGCTGAGGTTCGAACCTGTGTAAGACTTAAGACGTATCCGTAAGGCAGGAGATGGCATTCGAGTATGGAGTATCATCTATACTCGCCCCCTATCGTCCGGTGAAGCTTTAAATGCCAGGTTCGTCCGACAGCTTGTAGTCCGAAAAAAATGCAGGTAACGTCTCAAACTGACCATCCAACACTATTTCTACCACTATTTTGATGATCTCTGTAGTCGTAGTTTGTTTAGCACTCCGACAGCTTGTAGTCCGAAAAAAATGCAGGTAACGTCTCAAACTGACCATCCAACACTATTTCTACCACTATACGTCGATATTCATCCGACTGTATAAATCTGGTTTTTTTTTATGGGTGATAAAGGAATGGTGCTCCCGCCTGCGCTAACGGTTTACGCTGGCGGGGCACCAGTGGATGATGACAAGATGAGCACGAGGTCAGGTCAGTTAGCTCATCGTGACAAATTCGCCAAGAATTTATCACGATGGTTTCCAGGGGGAACCGCGTGGAGGTCGACCTAACATTGCTAGCAATGGGAGTTACTAGTTCCCATTGCTAACAATCCCCTTCCCCCCTTATAAATCTGGGTTTTTTAATGTAATATTAAAGTATTTTACAAAGAAATAATCTGTCGTCTAGTACCCTTACACAAGCTCTGCTTAGCTTGGGACTAGATGGCGCTGCGTAAATTTTCCAAGGATAATATGATATATTACTATTAATAACTAGCTACTTGCCCCGGCGTCGCACGGATGTACATGTGTAAAATACATAATCACTCTATCTATTTAAAAAAACCGCTTTGGGACGGACAGAGCGACAGCGACTTTGTTTTATTGTATGTAATGATAATTACAGTATAATAAGTAAGAAGCATGCGATAATCAACATAGAAACCGCTACTGAGTGCGTAGCGGTTTCTATGTTGATTATCGCATGCCTCTTACTTGTTACACTGTAATTATCATTACATACTATAAAACAAACAAAGAGTTCTTACACCCATGTCATATAAATATTCGGATCACATCCATGTTATCCTTCGTAGAATTGATATCTAGGAAATATTGAATAACAATAAAAGATTGAATTTAAACAGATAGATAGTTACATTCTACGTCGAGAACTGTTGAGTCACATCTGCTACAATGCAGAAACGATTGCCACATTTTTCAGAACGATCTGTAAATAAAAGAAGACAAAATATATAAAATTGTACCAATTTGGTTCAGATGGAACTATAAATATTGTTTATTTGACTTTAAAATAGAATATTTGCAATGACTACCTCGGTGGTCTACAGGTTCAGAATATCGCTTTGCTTGTGATTGAGGGTTCGATTCCTCGCACGTCCAAATTTGTATTCGTGATTATTTGTATCAGTCTCAGTGTTTACTTATTACACACTAGCTGTAACCGCAATTACGTCGGATTTTAAATTTCTTTTCTAAAATAAAAGATTTTTTCTAAAATAAAGTAGACTAAGTTACTCCTTATTACATCAGCTACCTACCAATAAAATTGGTCAAGCCATTTCAGAGATTAGCCGGAACAAACAGACCGACAGACAGTCAGACAAAAATTGTTAAAAGTGGTTTTTTGGTGTATGTACTGTATTTATATTCATATGCATGTAGTAAAAAACGGTTATTTCAATATTACAAACAGACACTCCAATTTTATTTATATGTATAGATTTCGCTTTAAAATAGAATAGTTACAGTGAATGATAATAAGAAGTACATAACTTAGGCTACTTTTATTTAGAAAAAAATCTTTCATTTTAGAAAAATAAAGTTAAATTCCATGTGGACGAAGCCGTTGGAACAGCTAGTCTTAGTAATATTACTTTTTTTTGTTACTCTTTCACGCAAAAGCTACTGAACAGATTTTTATAAAACTTTAAGTAATATAGCTTATGCATCAGAATAACACAAAGTTTATATTCTATATTGAAATTAAACGCAGGTGAAACAGCGGGACCAGCTAGTATGAATATATTATTATTATTATAAATAGAGATCTCCAAAAGAAATTTTGATCTATACCAAATAATTTAAGTAATGATTGACAACACTTCCAAATACATCCTTACGTCTCTATAAATAAAATTCATATTGAATTGCTTCAAAACGAAAAAAAACGTTCTATCGATGTTGCCATCACGTCAAGTGTACGAGCTGTCTCATCAAATAATCCTCAGCGAACATGACAGGAATCTATTAAACGTATGACGTTCTTGTCAGTTCTTTCCTTTTCGACAATGATACACACGTCAAACCACAATCCAGGTAAGTACTGCGTCCAACAGGTTGTAGTCCGAAAAAAAATGCAGGTAACGTCTCAAACTGACCATCCAACACTATTTCTACCACCATTTTGAAGTTCTCTGTGGTCTAGCAGATTAGCACACCGCTTTACCTCGATCGCGGGTTTGATTCATCGGACGTACGTCGGTATTCATCCGCCGAATCGCATCTTATTGTATGTATAAATTTGGGTTTTTTTTTATGGATGATAATGAAATGGTGCTCCCGACTGCGCTAACGGTTTACGCTGGCGCGGCACCAGTGGAGGATGATAAGATGAGCATAAGGTCAGGAATAGAATAGAATAGAATAGAAAATCATTTATTCAAATAAACTTAATTTAAGCACTTCTGAATAGTCAACATTTTTTTAAATCTACCGCTTATTCGGAAAGCTGTCTCATCACAAGTAGAATAAGCAAGAAACTTGTCTGTTGCTCTTTTAAACAATCCTTGTAAGTTCACATTTTTCAAGTCGAAACGTGTGAATACAAACTACCAACCAGCACTAATTTATTTAGGCTCAAATATAAAAACACAATAAGATTAAATCAGTCGTAGTGACAAGAGCAAACCAGTCCCTACAAGCAGCACTGGTTCACGAGAATGACGGATGAACCAGCCATCACTGCGCTCGACCATATTTTAGGGAGCCCAATGACCCGGCCCACCACGCCGCCACATGTCTGGACATTTTAGTGAGCATGACTACTCATTCCACTCGACCACGTCACAGCTACAAGTCAGGTCAGTTAGCCCATCGTGACAAATTCGCCAAGAATTTATCACGATGGTTTCCAGGGGGAACCGCGTGGAGGTCAACCTGATATGGTCATTGCTAGTAATGAGGTCATGAGTCCACATTACTAACAATCAGCTACCCATTATAAATCTGGGATTTTTAATGTAATATTAAAGTATTTTACAAAGAAAAAAAATCTGTTGTCTAGTACCCTTACACAAGCTCTGCTTAGCTTGGGACTAGATGGCGCTGCGTGAATTTTCTGCTTGTAGGGACTGGTCTGCTCTTATCACTACGACTGATTTAATCTTATTGTATATTTATATTTGACCCAAAAAATTAGTGCTGGTTGGTAGTTTGTATTCACACGTTTCGACTTGTAAATGTAAACTTACAAGGATTATTTAAAAGAGCAACACACAAGTTTCTTGCTCGTTCTTCTTGTGATGAGACACCTTTCCGAACGAGTGGTAGATAAAAAACAAATTGTTATGACTATTCAACAGTGCTTAAATTAAGTTTATTTGAATAAAATGATTTTCTATTCTATTCTATTTTTTCCAGGGATAATATGTTATTATTATTAACTAGCTACTCGCCCCGGCTTCGCACGGGTGTACATGTATTATATATATAAATATTCGTCTAGAATCACTCTATCTATTAAAAAACCGCTTCAAAATCCCTTGCGTAGATTCAAAGATTGTCAGTTCTTTCCTTTTCGGCAATGAAACACACGCCAAACCACAATCCAGACATAATTTCAGAAGGATCCAGAGAGTCCAATCAGACCGGGCCTAAGGGATCCCGGAACATCGCGACCAAATGACATCGTTTGGTTTTGTAAACTCCCAATTGGAATGTAGATGAAATTAATTATTGTTGAGATCCCTTTAGAGGAGAAACGGGTTGGAAGGTAAGCTTTCAAACACCAATGCATAATCAAATAGTAGAAATCTTAATACATCATGGAATTTGTTGAATTAAAAGCTTAAATTAAGCTTAAAAGCTTTGGAGAAATGGGACGTATATTTTATATCCTTACTAGCTGTCACGGCAAACGTTTTGCCTTATAAATGAATAACGCTATAAAAAATAGGGGGTGATGATAGAAGGGTGAAAATTTAGGGTTGTATGTATTTTTTCATGACAGATAAGAAAAAATATAAATAAATATTTGCCAAAAATATGAAAAAATAATTTTAGGGGTCCATTATCACATAAGGGTATGAAAAATAGATAGTAGCTGATTCTCAGACCTACTGAATATATATAACTCAAAGGTGACTGACATAGTGATCAATCAACGCACAGCCCAAACCACTGGACGGATCGGGCTGAAATTTGGCAAAATCGGTCCAGAGATTTCAGTGATTAACCGCAACAAACAGACAGACAGACAGACAAAAATTGTAAGAAATGTTATTTTAGTGTATATACCGTATTTATATTCATATGTATGTAGTAAAAAACGGTTATTTCAATATTACAAACAGACACTCCAATTTTATTTATATGTATAGATGAACTATTAGTTACATTGTAAGGGTTTCGAGCACGACCAGACGCCGTTAGTGCCCTTATTCTAGATTATATTCTATAATTTTCTAGCAGTTGCGTGACGCCTAGCAATATTGCTACCCACCTTCATGAAAGAGGACTACTGGCCGAAAGGTGTGGTGTATCGGCGCTACCGCGGCAGATTGCCGTCTTCAGTGCCGTGATCACACAGACAATATAGTTGTATTGGTTTTTATTATATTATATGTATGTTAGTCTATAAGGTATTTATAATATGGGCCTAGTTGCCTGAAATAAATGAATAAATAAAAAATATTACGTGCGGGTAACCAACTATATCTTATATATAAAATCTCGTATCACAGTTTTCGTTCCCATACTCCTCCGAAACGGCTTGACCGATTCTCATCAAATTTTGTGAGCGAATTGAGTATGTCTGAGAATCGGCTAACATCTATTTTTCATCCCCCTAAATGTTAGGGGTAGTCCACCTCTAAATTTTTTTTTATTTTAAGGCAAAACAACGTTTGCCGGGACAGCTAGTAATTTATAATTTTTTTGATATAATAATATTAGTAACAGTTTACCGACTATATTGCTCACAAATTATGTGACAAGTCGATAACTGAACATTCAATTGTTAGAAGCGCAGATTATAATAATAATAACGGTCGGTGAACGGTCTTATCCCAACCAGTCTGGAACAACATCTCAGACGGTTGGGATTCCGAGGCGGCTCACTCCCGGGAAAGATGCAGAAAGCGGTGCTGTTAGATTCTGCCCGCATTGTACGCCGGTTTCTCTCCCTGGGGCCCTGAACCCCGGCCGACTGTGCTTCTGCCGGGGGTAAGTTGCTCCTTAAGAGGGAGATGAGAATTTTTGTATAATGATAATAATAATGTGTGCAAAAAAACAGCAAAAGCTGATAGAGTGAGATAGAGAGAAGAAAAATGCAATAATAATAATAATAATAATCTCAAGACAATTCACACAGCGCCATCTAGACCCAAGTTAAGCTAGCTAAAGCTTGTGTTATGGGTACTAGACAACTGATACAAATAATTAGATATATTTTTTTTTTGTTTTCGTAAATACATACATATTATACATAGAAAACACCCAGACCGACACAAACAATCATAATCATGAATACAAATGTTTGTGCCGTGCGAGGAATCGAACCCGCGACCATCGGACGTAAAGCGGTGTGCTAAACCACTAGACCACCGAGGTCGTCAAAATAATAATAATAATATAATAATAACAATTAATACAAAATTGTTCATAAAAACAATTACAAATTCCAATTAACTTTATTCATGTAGGTCTATTACAGACTCCTATGATATATCAAATCTACCGTCATTTGGCACTCTGAACAGATTGTAGATTTGATATATCATAAGAGTCTATAATAGACCTACATGAATAAAGATGTTTTGAGATTTACCTTGATTTTTTTTCCATTTATTTGTTTCACAGTTTTTTTATACGTATATATTTGGATTTATTTTAAATCTTAGGCTCTCGCTGCAATTTGTTTTAATAGAAGTTTTTAATAGAAGTTTTCACTGTAGGGATCGACTTTGATTAAACGATAATCGTAGAATATAAAATTGTAGAGTTTACTATTCTATTAAACTTAAAACCTAATTGAACTGGTTATCAATTCAGTCTGAGAGACTACTCAATTAACCCACTAAAGATTTATCTTATCTTATCATTGAGAATATCATCAATAACCAAAATTCGGGTATGATTAATATAAATGTAGGATTTCGTTATAAAAATACAGTTTCGTATTTTTTTTCTATTCTATACGGTAATCTCTAAATATAAATAAAATTGGAGTGTCTGTTTGTAATATTGTAATAACCGATTTTTACTACATGCATATGAATATAAATACGGTACATACACCAAAATAACATTTTTTTACAATATTTGTCTGTCTGTCTGTTTGTACCGGCTAATCTCTGAAATGGCTGGACCGATTTTGACGGAACTTTTTTTGGCAGGTAGCTGATGTAATAGGGAGTAACTTAGGCTACTTAAATTTTGGAAAAATAAAGTTAAATTCCACGCGGACGAAGTCGCGTGTATAGCTAGTAGAAAATAATATTTGTACTATTGAGGAGAAAATATTCAATCGAAATAAAGTTAATTTTGAGTTATTGATATCAATACAAACGGATAATAGCAAATCATTAGTAATGAATTCAGAATTGCTGACGTCATAGCAGTCCTTGGTAAAACAGGATCGTAGCGTATATGTATACTGGCTGTACCTGCGAGATCGTTCGCATGGAATACAACTTTATTTTTTTAAATAATAGTAGCCTAAGTAACTCCTTATTACATCAGCTACCAGCCAAAAAAAGTCCCGTCAAAATCAGTCCAACCATGTCAGAGATTAGCCGGAACAAACAGACTGACAAACAAAAATTGTGAAATGTTATTTTGGTGTACGTATATACCGTATTTATATTACGCGTGTAGTAAAAAACGGTTATTTCAATCTTACAAACAGACACTTCAATTTTGTTTATATGTATAGATATATATGGGACACAGTCACCTAGATACATCAAAATAATAATTGCATTTAATAATGTCTAGTAAGACAAATTCAATATTGTCTACTAAGCACTGCTGTGTCTAAACTGTGTCATACATTTTCCTATTGTTATTTAGTATATAAGATCATTATTTCTATGTACATATTGTCAGTTTATTATCATCTGTAATATACATCGTCTCGACCAACAACATAGTATCACTCACCCGCAACAATATATAAAGTGGGTGACAATGTTATATTATAAATTGATTGCTATAGTAAAACTGAATTCAAAATGAAGCCCAATGATTCAATTGGCTTTAGGTACTCCAAGTTAAGTATTCGAGTTTGTCGGACTAGTTTCAGACTAAATAGAAATCCACGTTCATGAGCACGTTCCTTGATCGTGTAGTGAATATCAGTACAATCTACAGAAAGACTACATTATTCGAACCTGAGGATATATAGGTGATCAAAGTTAATAACAAATTCAAATTCAAAATATCTTTGTTCATGTAGGTCTATTACAGACTCTTATGATATGTCATATCTACCGTCAGTTCGGAATGATATCGAGATGAGAAGAACTGACAAGAAACTCAGCTCGTATTTTTTTCAAACAATAGTGGAACATGTTTATAATAAATATAGTTTTTAAAATTCTAATTTGGGAGAATAGAGTGACATCCAGCATATGCTATCGTAAAGAACAAAAAAAATTAATCAGTGTTCACAACCTGAACAGACCAGTCCCCACAAGTAGCACCCGTTCACGAGTATGACGTATGAGCCAGCTATCATTGTACTCAACCATATTTGAGGGAGTACATCGACCCGGCCCACCACGCCGCCACAAGTTTGAACTTTATAGCGAGCATGACTGTTTCAGGTTACTCCACTACGTCAATTATATTATTTATAGCATAGGCTGTAATAACATTGTAGAATGTTCTAGAATAGAAATAACGATTGGCCACTTTTAAGGAGCAATTATTTGTGTCTATAGCTATACTATGTTGGAATTTTCGACTAACTAATGTCTAACTTTCCAGCAATTACATTTTATTCTATAATAATAATGATATTTACATAACCTAATTGTACAACTAAGAACCTAAAATTAAACAGCTTAAAAAGTATAATATAATAACTAAAATATATTATTAGTTCGGTATAAATTGAGAAGGTACTTTTTTTTTTTTATAGGCCATTTTATTTACAATGTATTTTTATATAGGTGTCTATGTCTAACATTCAATGAAAAGTTCCTTACTCAGTAAATAAGATACTGGCAGCGTAAATTTTTTACCTATTCTTTGAATAGCTAGACTAATATTGCTGTTTTTCTTTGTCCGAGGTAGCTGCCAGCTATTCGGTCTTTTGTGATGTCGACTAACCTTTTTGTTATTTTCTTGAAGAGTCTTATGACCCTAATAGCTGACCCTAAGGACCAAGGGTCTCGACACCGAATGGGACAAAATCATATTCGGAGCCTAGACCCCTGTATTTACATGTTTTGGCTTTTTCAGCCGCTTCACATGCCGCACCAGCTCTGTTGTTGGTTCCATGTAGATGGGATGGGGCCAGCGTGTCTGCGCAGGTTGCATCCCACACCAGCACCCGGCCCATCTTCCATGGAATCAAACTCATACCGTCCGGTCTATGTTGGAATGTAGATTCAGTTAAGGAGAATCTCCACACGCTGTAATCTCGCACACCAGTTGTACTTAGGGTTGCCGACTCTCGAAGGGACCAGCCCGGGCTGGGAGTTAGAGGGGGGACTGAGGAAGAATATCATAAATAAATTTAAAATTTATATTTATTTTGTTCCTGAACAGCAGAGGATTGGGAACCCTAGTTGCCAACCATACTTTATAAGAACGTATCCTACTTTATTTTCAGCAGTTATACTTTTACATACAAATAAAGTATGCAAAAATACTTTATTTATTATACTTTATTCAACCTTTACTGTGATGCGTAAAACAAAGTTAGTAACATTGTAAGTTCAATACGACCATAGAATGTTCTAGAATAGAAATAACGATTGGTCACTTTTAATGAACAATTATTTGTGATAGTTAATTTTAAACTTTCGTGTTTAATATACATTATTTTAATTATTAACCGGGTCTTAACACTACATGCGCCTAAGATCCTCTCTACTGATCGCCACTGTTACCCACGAATGGTCCGGGAGGCGATTGAAATTAAGAAACATCCCAATTTCAACAGAGAGGATGGCTTAAAATTAACATCTGTGTGGAATCCAGTCATAAATAAATTGAAGCAAAGTTCAGTAATTCGGGCTGAAATTTGGCAATCAGGTAGATGTTATGACGTAGGCATCCGCTAAGAAAGGATTTTAATTAATTCTACCCCTAAGAGAATAAAATAGGGGATGAAAGTTTGTATGAAACTTTGTCAATTTTAAACCGATCGGGCTGAGATTTTGCATACATAAAGCTACTATGACATAGGCATCCCCATGGAAAGGATTTTCATAAATTCCACTCCTAAGGGGATAAATTGACGCGAGAGAAACCGCTGGCAAAAGCTAGTATTATATAATTTTGGTAAATAAATAAATGATTATGATTATTATTATGTACTTTTAATAGGCGTCCATAGGCTACGGTAACCATTTACCATCAGATGGGCCGTATGCTTGTGTGCCACCATAGTAGTATAAAAAAAAAAAAAATTACACATGTGTCTAATATCAAGATTTTGCTTTAACAGGAGCTATCAGAGGTATAATAGTGGAACCAGCTTCTCGCCGCCTGGAGCCAGTGGAAGTATTCTGGGGAGTACCATATGCGGGTCAGCCTCCTCGGCTGGGACCACCGCCTCCAGCGCCAAGCTGGCCCGGGACAAGACTCGCCGACGCATTTGCTCCAGTCTGCCCACAACGCTATCCAGACATATCCAACAAGTAACGTACCAACTACATTTGCTACATCCTTTTTTCTTACATTATTCAAAGATGCTCAAAAATCTTGTATAGTAACTTTCTTATAATAATAATTATAGTGTTCACTTATTTGTTGTTTATGTCTTACAACAACTTACATACAATGTAAGTTGTTATCGACATAATATCCGATCGTTAGCCATAGCTCCACGTCTTTACTCCGCGGCGCTTGCGCAGGGAATCCCTCCCCTCTTGCGCACGGCGGCTCGTGTACGCTCGGCTCGAGACGATAGATAATAAACTGCTAGTGTTTCCACATACACAACAATAATAATAATATCAGGACAATTCCCACAGCGCCATCTAGACCCAAGTTAAGCTAGCTAAAGCTTGTGTTATGAGTACTAGATAACTGATACATATACATAGATATTTTTTTTGTAAATACATACATATTATACCTACATAGAAAACACCCAGACCGATACAAACAATCATACTCATGAATACAAATGTTTGTGTCGCGCGAGGAATCGAACCTGCGACCATCGGTCGTAAAGCGGTGTACTAGACCGCTAGACCACCGAGGTCGTCATTATTATCTTATAAAGATATAGAATAAAGATATTTTACCGACAATGTAAGAACATTGTCGGTAAAATATCTTTATTCTTGTAATATCAACAAACAAACTAATAAAATCGGACGTACTTGTATATAGTCTGTGGAGATAAAAAAACTTTGATGTTACAAATACTTGACGTTCATATACGGCTAAAATGATCTACAGCAATAAATGATATTTGATTTGATTCAAAGAAAGAATTCAAATTCAAATTCAAATTCAAAATATCTTAATTCTTGTAGGTTTATTGCAGTCTTTTATGATATATCAAATCTACCATCAGGATTGATTTCGAGATGAGAAGAACTGACAAGAAACTCAGCTCATATTCTTTTCAAATAAATGTTGTACATGTTTACAATAATACAGATTCATTATAAATTCAAATTTGTGAGAATAGAGTGACCACCAGTGTTCGTAACCTGAACAGACCAGTCCCCACAAACAGCACCCGTTCACGAGTATGACGAATATGGTGATTCTTAAAGGAAACTATTAAAATATGATAATTGTGCACCCGCCTGCGTTGGTATACGCTGACGGGCCACCAGTGGAGGATGATAAGATGACTATGAGGTCAGTAGTCCAACGTGACAAATTCACGAGGATTACAAAAGAGACAGTCAGTCTTCATTTTAGTAAAATACTAGCTACTCACCCAGGCTTCGCATGGGTGTACATGTATTATATATATAAACCTTTCTCTAGAATCACTCTATCTATTAAAACCCGCTTTATAATCCGTTCGGTAATTTTAAAGATTTAAACATACATAGGGACAGACTGTAACAGCGACTTTGTTTTATAAAATCTAATTCGTAATCTGAACTGACCAGTCCGCACAAGCATATATACTTTTACAATTTTATAATCTTCTATTCGTACAAAGATCCACAATGTTTGGAATTACAATTTATACAATTGGAAATATATTGTGTGTGTGTGTGTGTGTGTGTGTGTGTGTGTGTGTGTGTGTGTGTGTGTGTGTGTGTGTGTGTGTGTGTGTGTGTGTGTGTATGTGTTAAGAGAAGAAGAAGGAGAGATAAATATTAATACCAATAATAATAGTTCTTTATCTAGCCATTTCAAAATAATCTTTTTTATATCAGATTATATATATCTTTTACAATTTTATAAAGTATAAGGATAACATGAACCGGATAACATGAAGCGTTCTGAAGTTATTGATTCTCGTGACATTGTTACAGAAGTGCAACATTATCGAAAATGCCTCTGGGCCTGTACAACGAGCTGAAAGCCACTATTCCCCTCTTGGTGAATCAAAGCGAAGACTGCCTCAACCTCAATATTTATGTACCCGGTAGCGGTAAGTGTTCCACATATTTATATTTATTGTAAGTACTGTTTAAATGATGTTATTCATTGTTCTTTAAACTCCATCTCCTTTGTTTTTAGGTTCACTTGTTTCTTTAAAGATTCTTTGAAGTTAGCTATTTGAATATTATAATAATAATAATAATCACCCTTAGCTGCCATCTTAAATATCGTACAGTCCGAAAATTTCTCAAATAATAATAATATATTCAAAAAGTTATAATAATAATAAGTTAAGTACACACACACTCACACAAACACACGCGCACACACACATACACACACACATACATAATCTGGAGAAAACCAGCAAAAGCTGAGAAAAAATTAAAAATAATAATAATAATAATAATCTCAGTACAATTCACACAGCTGTTGGCCGTAGCTGGCCTTTACAGCTTCACCGGACGTTATGGGGCGAGTGCAGATGGCACTCCAAACCAAGGAAGGACTTATGGAGCGGCTGAAGGCCAACTCCTGCCTGACGGATACGACTTTAGTCTGAGGGCACCACTAGGGGTTCGAACCTCGGCTCAGGCCGTCGTAATTTCGATCCCCGTTTGAATTGGACGGGGGATCGATCGGAGGGGCGCCCGGGGGCGCCGGTGTGGAGCGCCCGGGCGCGCGAATTCACACAGCGCCATCTAGACCCAAGTTAAGCTAGCTGAAGCTTGTGTTATGGGTACTAGATAACTGATACAAATACTGATACATATTTCTTTTTCGTAAATACATACATAGAAAATACCCAGACCGATACAATGAATCATACTCATGGATACAAATGTTTGTGCCGTGCGAGGAATCGAACCCGCGACCATCGGTCGTAAAGCGGTGTGCTAGACCGCTAGACCACCGAGGTCGTCAGTCATATTTAATGTAATTTTGGTAATACTGCTTTTATATCCATTTCTTCTTATACCGATTCAGCTGCATTTTAGGACAATTGAAAATGTTCATGCAAAAATATGGTCACTAAGATATGGAATTCACTTTTGGCAAATTTCTATAACAATTATTTATGACTAGCTGTTCCCGCTACTTCGTACGCGTGGAATTCAACTTTATTATTCTAAAATAAAAGTAATCTAAGTTACTCCTTATTACAACAGCTACCTGCCAAAAAAGTCCCGTCAAAATCGGCCCAGCCATTTCAGAGATTAGCCGGAACAAACAGACAGACAAACAAAAATAAAAAAAAAATGTTGTATGTATCGTATATATATTCAGATGCATGTAGTAAAAAACGGTTATTTCAATATTACAAGCAGACACTCCAATTTTATTTATATGTATAGATTTCGCTTTAAAATACAATAGTTACAGTGAATGAAAGTAAGGAGTAACTTAGGCTACTTTTATTTTAAAAAAACGCTTTCATTTTAAAAAAATCCATGTGGACACTCAAGCAGACACTCCAATCTTATATGTATAGATTTCGTTAAAGTATAATAAATTAATTAGGAGCGCGTGGCGTCGAAGCGCCGTACGCCGTGGTGGTATGGGCGGGCGGCCCGTCCCACGAGTGGGGCTCCGGCAACGCATTCGACGGCGCCGTGCTCGCTGCGCGTGCGCATCTCCTCGTGATTACTATTAACTATAGACTAGGTTTATTAGGTATACTATTTACTTCTCTCACATTATTTTTATCATCTTTCTGTCTTTCTTCTATTAATTTGATATTGATTCATTGCGTGTTGAATTTGTCGTATATCATCAGCCACCTGTTTAACGTCAGTTCTCTTTAAAATAGAAATTAAATAAATTTCAAAATATCTTTATTTATGTAGGTCTATTACAGACTCTTATGATATGTCAAATCTACAGTCAGTTCGGAATGATTTCGAGATGAGAAGAACTGACAAGAAACTCAGCTCGTATTCTTTTCAAATAAATGTACATGTTTACAATAATACAGATTCATTATATATTCAAATTTGGGAGAATAGAGTGACCACCAGCATATGCTATTACAAAAACAAACAGTCTAATCAGTGTTCGTAACCTGAACAGACCATAAGCAGCACCCGTTCACGAGTATGACAGACTGGGAATTTTGTTCCAACTGCACAAGTATATACTGACATCAATGCTTTTTTAAATAGCTTACTTGTTTGATAATACGGTTTATCTACAACTGATTATTATTCTTCTTTCTATAAATTACTAGCTGACCCCGCAAACTTTGTTTTGCCATATAAATTAATAACGCTATAAAAAAATAAGGGTTGGTGATAGATGGGTGAAAATTTAGGGTTGTATGTATTTTTCAATGACACATAATAAAAAAATATAAATAAAAAATGTTGGCCAAAAAATTAAAAACAACTGTTAGGGGTGGACAACCCTTATCACTTAGGGGTATGAAAAATATCAGACCTACTGAATATGCATATAAAATTTCATAAAAATCGGTCATACCGTTTCAGAGGAATATGCTAACTAACATTATGATACTAGAATTTTATATATAAGATTTTCTCCATCCAGGTTATCTTACAAGTGGTCTGAAGTCGGATGAAGTGCAACAAGCTGGAGGGGCTGCGGTTCTTGATGTAGCTGCTGCTTTATCGTGGGTGCAGCTCAATGTCGCTGCCTTTGGTGGAGACCCTCGTCGGGTCACGCTTGCTGGCCATGCTGCTGGTGCAGCGTTGGCGAATGCCCTGCTCATGATGCCAAATAGTAAAGGTAAATGAAACCCAAGGACTAGTACTTGATAGGTGTATATTCCGTTGTAAGAATATATTCCTCTCTCTGATTACATTTTTTTTTCGGACTACTCTAATGCTGTTGGCCGTAGCTGGCCTTTATAGCTTCACCGGACGTTAGGAGGCGAGTGCAGATGGCACTCCAAACCCGCGGAAGGACTTATGGAGCGGCTGAAGGCCAACTCCTGCCCGACGGATACGACTTTAGTCTGAGGGCACTACTAGGGGTTCGAACCTCGGCTCAGGCCGTCGTAATTTCGATCCCCGTTTGAATTGGACGGGGGATCGATCGGAGAGGCGCCCGGGGGCGCCGGTGTGGAGCGCCCAGGCGCGCGCAGGCGCCCGGTTGAATGCGCGATATTGTGTGTTTGAGGTCGTCGTCTTCGCCGGCGAGGACGGTGTCGTGTGTGTGTGTAAAAGTGTGGTCGGGGTCGAACGGTTGGGCCCGTGGGGAGGTTACCTGCCGTTATGGGGTCGTCGGGGTCAAAGAGAACGTGCCTCGGGCGACGTTGTCGCGTATATCGGACTCTGATTACAAAACGTGCTATAACTTAAGACCTAATGCAAAAATATCTTGCCACCGCGATGTAGAAATTATACATAAATGAGACAGCGACATCTAGTTTCATTTTTGGAACTATTAGGTACTACGACTAAATATTAGATTAAACAGTGATTAAACGTAATATTTAATATTTGGGTTAATGAAATTATATTAAGTCACAAGACACACACTAAGCATGAATTTAAAACAATAAAGTAAATTTAGAACCTGATATAATCAATATAAGTAGAAATATTGACAAGAAATTGTCTATTAGAAATATTGTGTTGATGTGATCAAAAGTTTAAAATTGTTCACGAAATTTATGAATCGATTTTTCGTCTTTGTTGTAAAGGTTTTGTATTAATGTATTAATGCTTTTTATTGCTCTTTCTTGTCATTACTATTACGCAACCTCTAGTGCATAATTAGGGCTCGACTACTTATAGTGTTGTATATAAAGTGACATTAAACCTTCAAATACTCTTAATACATTAGTAACGCGATCTCATGCAGGTCTGGCATCTCGTGTGCTGCTATTGAGTGGTTCGGCTTTAAGTCCAACTGCTCTAGCACCTGATGCTGCACTGGCACGAGAGCATACAGTTCAGGCATTACGCTGCACCCCTGACTCCAGCACTGACGAGAATTGGTAACGTATCAGCTTGATCGTCATCATTATTTCAGGATCGTGTAATTCTAATATAAATTAAAAAATCATTTATTTATGTAGGACATTTTAGCGGCTTACAAACGTCTTTTTTTATTATATATATTTTCCCTGCCGTCCAATTCAGTATATAGACCTGGTGTCTAAGGTACAGGCTATGACTCAATGTGGGCTCAGATTTCCGAAAGTAAAAGCCTAAGATTATGTTGTTCTGTTAGTAGCAGTCTTCATACATTGGCACTATGATTGCACTATGATTTAAGATTCTTTAACTACATAAACAAGTAATAATAATAATAATAATAATCTCAGGACAATTCACACACCGCCATCTAGTCCCAAGTTAAGCTAGCTAAAGCTTGTGTTACGGGTACTAGATAACTGATTTTTTATTCGTAAATACATACATATTATACATAGAAAACACCCAGACCGACACAAACAATCATACTCATGAATACAAATGTTTGTGCCGTGCGAGGAATCGAACCCCTGACCTTCTACGTAAAGCGGTGTGCTAGACCGCTAGACCACCGAGGTCGTCTCGAGTGAGCTATCGTTAGTTATATAATTTATAATAATCTTTTATTCATCATCATAGTACAAAAAAATATATAAAAATAATATTTCGCTATGAGCTGAAAGGGCCTCCACTCAGCTGGTGCCGCAGCGTGTCACTGCAGCTCTGATTTTCATGTAATTTAGCCACTAAACAATTAGTTACATGCTGTGTTATGGTGTGAAAGGTGAGATTTATCGGTGAAACAGGATGTTAGGATATAACACCTAAGTCCTTAGAAATAAGGTCGTATATCTCTTATGAATTTTACGCAACATTTACTATTTCCATTTTGGCGAGCAGTCAGCTTGTTTGGTATAATAATAATTGTTTATATGCTCTGATAAATTCCATTTCTTTGATCAGGTTAGTGGAATGTATTCGCACTCGGCCACTTGTTGCCCTACTCGCTGTCGAAGCTCCTAGAGCCAGATTCTTAGCTGGTTGGGCTCCTTCGGTACCACTTCAGAAAGATTCCAGCTTAAACCAAGCACCAACCAAAGCTTTACACGCCAGTGAAGCATTTCTTGACTGCGCTTTGGCTATAGTTGTAGCCACTACTGAGAGTTACCAATTTTTCAACGAAGACGATATACGACACGGTTTTGAGGAAGAGCACAGGTATTTATAAACATTCTAATAGGTTTATTATTCTCAGAAAAAAATCTTAAGATTTGGATAAAATTATGTGTTTATAAAAATATGGTTTTGAAATTTCTCTGAAAAAACAAACAAATTATATAGAATTTAGATTTGTTAAGGTTGTCCTGGAAAAAATTGTACCCGACCAGTTACTCTTGGATATATCATTTAACGTAACATATCATCATTGCCTTGCCTTTATCCCATTATTTGGGGTCGGCGCAGTATGTCATTCTCTTCCACTGCTCTCTATCAGTCGTCATATCTAAACATACTCTTCTTTTATTCATCATCTTTCACACAATCCATCCATCTTTTCTTAGGGCGTCCCCTCCCTTTACATCCATGTATTAAAACAAAATAGCGTTACAAAGCTATATTATCTATTTACCATAAAATTATTTATCGTCTCCAATTGAACATAATTTAAATCTAACAATTGAAAATAACGCCGAGCACAGCTCTCGCAAATACTTCTACAGATATCTTACATTGTAGAAATCGTATTCTGCGCACGTACGTTCGCAACGTGTACCGATACCATCGCAATGAGATCTTCGCTGCAATCCGTAACGAGTATACGGACTGGGAGAAACCTATACAGCATCCGATCAATATTCGCGACGCAACGCTCGAGTCGCTGAGCGACGCGGCGGTCGCGTCGCCTGCGCTCCGTGTCGCCCAGCTGCACGCGCGGAGAGGCGCCAGGACCTACTTTGCGCATTTTGCACATCAAAGCAAAGATGCTGACTACCCTCAGGTATGGCATATTACTAATCTATTAACTATTTAATCAGAGTTTTTTTTTTGGACTACTCTAATGCTGTTGGCCGCAGCTGGCCTGTACAGCTTCACCGGACGATAGGGGGCGAGTGCAGATGGCACTCCAAACCCGCGGAAGAACTTATGGAGCGGCTGAAGGCCAACTCCTGCCTGACGGATACGACTTTAGTCTGAGGGCACCACTAGGCGCAGGCCGACGTAATTTCGATCCCCGTTTGAATTAGACGGGGGATCGATAATCAGAGGTGTAATAATCTTATATATAAAATTCTCGTGTCACAGTTTTCGTTCCCATACTCCCCCGAAACGGCTTGACAGATTCTCATGAAATTTTGTGAGCGTATTGAGTAGGTCTGAGAATCGGCCAACATTTATTTATTTATATAACTTCAATGCACAAAATACCAAGGTCTTTTACCTTGATATTTTGTGCATTCAAGTTATAGACATTAGATTTCTATCTACCTACATAATAATGAATTCATTTTTAAGTATTTATTATGAACTAGCTGTACTTGCGAGTTTACGTTTAGTCCACGTGGAATTTAACTTAATTCTTCTAAACTAAAAGTAGCCTAAGTTACTCCTTATTACATTAGCTACCTGCCAAAAAAAGTCACGTCAAAATCGGTTAAACTATTTCAGAGAGTAGTCATAAGAAACAGATGGACAGACAGACAAAAATTGTAAAAAATGTTGTTTTGGTCTATGTACCGTATTTATATTCATATGCACGTAGTAAAAAATGGTTCGTTCTATATTACAAACAGACACTCTAATTTTACTGGATGATTGCGATTTGCTTGATGATGATGCTCATTACAGTGTAATTTATTGGAATATTTAAAGATCCTACATTCCATGATATTCCCCACTTCGTCCGCGTGGAATTTAACTTTAATTGTTCTAAAATGTATGAATTTTTCTAAAATAAAATTAGCCTAAGTTACTCCTTATTACATCATATACCTGCTAAAAAAGTCCCGTCAAAGTCGGTTCAGCCATTTCAGAGATTAGACGGAACAAACTGACCGACAGACAGAAATTGTAAAAAAAAATATTTGGTGTATGTATGTAGTAAAAAATGCTTCTTTCAATATTACAGACAGACACTCCTATTTTATTTATATGTATGTATAGATAACACTGAGCTGTAATATACGTACGTATGTACGTATATGACTATTTGTAATGTTGGATCTAGCTGGTATTTACTTTTTAATTTCAATGTAGAATCTGACTGAATGCTCACTAAAGTAAAATTTATTGGAATATTTAAAGTTCCTACATTCCGTTACTTTGAATTTAATATTTATACATTCCTTTTTGTAATTTGCAGACTTCACGTAGCAAAATATTTCTGACAAAAATATGTTTTAACAACTCAATAAACCAATATTTCACGATAACTGTTGTACTGCATTCAATATATTGTGACTCAGTTAATTATATGAACCAGTAGACATTTTAATTAATAATAATAAATTTTTAAATTATTTAAAATATAACGTTTTTGAATTTAGTGTTTACCGCCATGATTACGGGTAAACTGAAAAGCAAAAATAAATAAAAAATGAATGTACAAAATATAATAATAATTTAATATAAAAATCATTTTAATAGTTAAATAACAATTGTTTGTTTTAATTATTTTTAATTCTTAAAATTACGTATGTTGACGGAGTTCCCGATATTTCGGTAGTGTTTCAATCGCCATGATCACGGGTGAACTGAAAACCAAAAATGTGTATAATTGCGGAAAATAGAGTCTAATGTACATTACAAGTGCAATATATATATATATTACTAGCTGTCCCGGCAAACGTTGTGTTGCCATATACATTAATAACGCTATAAAAAATACATACAACCCTAAATTTTCACCCTTCTAGCATCAACACTAGAAGGGCGAAAATTTAGGGTTGTATGTATTTCTTAATGACACATAATAAAAAAATATAAATAAAAAAATTTGCCCAAAAAATAAAAAAACAATGTTAGGGGTAGACATCCCTTATCACTTAGGGGTATGATTTTAGATAGTAGCCGATTCTCAGACCTACTGAATAAGCATGTAAAATTTCATAAAAATTGGTCAAGCCGTTTCAGAGGTGTATGGTAACTAACATTGTGACACGAGAATTTTATATACAGTAAGTATAAGATTTATTACATTCTTTGAATAATAAATAACCTTTAACAACCATTAATTAATATATAAATTACATTCTATTGTTACAGAGGCTAGGCAGCGTCACCAGTGAAACCTTACCCTACTTCCTAGGTTTACCCTTAGTTGGAGGGATGCAGTTCGCACCTCGAAATTACTCCCGGGGAGATATAGCAGTGGCAGAATCCGCTGTAGCTCTCCTCGCTGCGTTCGCTAAGACCGGAGATCCAACACCTCGGACTGATGAGCGGCATCACGACAATGCTGCATCCTGGCCAAGATATGAGCTAAATACACAACAATATTTGAGTATAAGTAAGTCAGTGCATATGCGTTATAATCGCAAAGATTTCAAAAACTACTAAATGGATTTTTTTATTGGTTTTTATACATGAACAGAGTAATTTTTGAGCAAGGTCTCGTGTAGGTTAATTGAAATTTAGCAGTTTGTATTCACACAAAATCGTTTTTTTTTGTAACACAGGGGATAAATGAGCATGCGGCTCACCTGATGGTAAGTGATTACCGCCGCCCATGAGCACCCGCAACACCAGGGGTAATGCAAGTACGTTGTCGGCCTTTTAAAAAGGAATAAGCTCTTTTCTTGAAGGTTTCAATATCGTATCGGTTCGGAAATACTATTGCTGGAAGGTGATTCCACAATGTGGTTGTGCGGGGCCAAAAGTTTCTAGAAAACCGCACTGTTGAGGACCGCCATTCATCCAGATGATCAGGATGGTATTTCAGTTTCTGGCGGGTGGTACGGTGGTGAAACTCAGCAGCTGGTATTAATCCGAACAATTTCTCAGAACACTCCCCGTGATATATGCGGTAGAAAATGCACAGAGATGCAATATCTCGCCGCAAAGCCAATGGGTCGAGTCTGTCACATAGACGTTGATTACTAATCATTCTGGCTGCTCGGTTCTGAATGCGGTCAAATGGAAGTAGCTGGTACTGTGGAGCTCCCGCCCAGAGATGAGAACAGTGTTCCATATGCGGCCGGATCTGCGCCTTGTATAATTGCAAGCGATGGGCCGCCGTGAAATACCGTCTCACTCTACTGAGCACACCAAGCTTTTTTGAGGATATTTTAGCCTTGACCTTTCTATGTATAATATCTATGTACTTGTATCAGTCATCTAGTACCTGAAGAAGATTTATTTAAAAAAAGAGCATCGAGTTTCAAATTCATCATCATCATCACAAGAAGAATGAGTAAGTTTCTTACTCATTCTCCATGTGATAAGTGAACATTCAAAATGAGTAGCATCTTAGTCATAATATAAATGCTAATATTTGTGAGTATAGATAATAATAATAATAATAATAATAATCTTAGGACCATTCTACAAGCTTTAGATAGCTTAACTTGGGACTAGATGGCGCTGTGTGAATTGTCCTGAGATTATTATTATTTCTAAACTTCAAAAAAAAATCTCATTTCCCCTCTTAAGGAGAGGAGATGGCAACTTACCGCCGGCAGAAGCACAGTCGGCCGGGGTTCAAGGCCAGGGAGAGAAACCGGCGTACAATGCGGGCAGAATCTAAATATTATTATTATTATTATTATTTCAACTGTAATAGATCTATAGTAAATTTACAAAAATTAAAATAATTTTTGTAAATTTACTATATGTAGATCTATTACAGTTCAATTTATTACTAGGTACAAAACTACGAGTGAAAAGCCACTATCGCGGACACAAAATGGCGCTGTGGCTGCACCTAATACCTCAGCTGCATCGACCTGGAGCGGCACCGAGGCATCACCAGTTCCGTTCCATACACCCTGACATGTTTGCTGGTAAGTGTTTAGTTTCTATTATGTTTCTACGATGGTCGCGGGTTCGTCGTGTATGAAGAATATATATTCCTCGCACGGCACAAACATTTGTATTCATGAGTATGATTGTTTGTATCGCTCTGGGTGTTTTCTATGTATAATATGTATGTATTTACAAAAAAAAATATCTATGTGTTTGTATCAGTTATCTAGTGCCCATAACACAAGCTTTAACTAACTTAACTTGGGTCTAGATGGCGCTGTATGAATTGTGCTGAGATTATTATAGATTACAGATTATTTATATTTAATCAGCAGGATAAAACAAAAATTTCTAGCTTCTAGCATTAGAAATGACAATACTTCCATACAACCATTCAACTCTCCTTTCAACCCCTCACAATCTCTTACAACTCATTTTACGTTATTAATATTTAATTATTTATTTTGTAACATAGAAAACACCCAGACAGACAAAATAATCATACTCATCAATACAAATATTCGCACCGAGCGAGGAATCAAACTCGCAATCTTCTCTTAAACACATTCTTTTTAGCGCTTACATTGCAAACACTGGCTGAATCTCACTAGATAAATCAAAATCATGTACTACAGTATTGTACACCTCAAAAGGGTCGACAAAAAAGTCTAGGATGGTACACGTCTATCTCTTAAGGATAACCCACAATAACCATTTGTAAACCAAAATGTAAAGGATAAATTACATTTTACGGGAAAAAATGGCTTATTATATATATAATTTTTATACAATTAAGTACCTTACATACATTGTCTATTTAATATAAATCAATATGGGCCTTTACAGAATGTAATTCAAATTAATATATCTCAATTATATGTCGCTCTATCAAGAGTAACCTGTAATCAAAACATGTTTAGTACAAACATAATATCTAATAACAATAAAGCTATAAACATCATTCATCATTATTTATATCCCCCTCCGATCGATCCCCCGTCCAATTCAAACGGGGATCGATATTACGACGGCCTGAGTTGAGGTTCGAATCCCTAGCCCTCAGACTAAAGTCGTATCCGTCAGGCGGGAGTTGGCCTTCAGCCGCTCCATAAGTCCTTCCGCGGGTTTGGAGTGCCATCTGAACTCGCCGATCGTCCGGTGAAGCTGTAAAGGCCAGTTGCGGCAACAGTATTAGAGTAGTCCGAAAAAAAAACGTTGTTTATAAAGACATTCTGTAGTAGGTATTATTTAGTATCAGAACTTCACCCGTGAGAAGCCGGAGCGAGTGGCTAGTCGGAAATAAAGCGATTAAATCGCTGTTATTAATGAAATGTTAGATCTGTATTGTGTATATCAAAAACATACTGTAATTACCATATAGTAATTTTAAGTAGTTGGGACGTGGTCGAGTGGAATGAGTAGTCATGCTCACTAAAATGTCCAGACATGCGGCGGCGTGGTGGGCCGGAAATGTCATTTATAACAATATATAAATATCGTCGAGCGCAGTGATGGCTGGCTCATACGTCATACTCGTGAACGAGTGCTGCTTGTAGGGTCAGATCTGCTCTTATTACTACGATTGATTTAATCTTATTGTGTTTTTATATTTGAACCTAATAAATTAGTTCTAGTTGGTAGTTTGTATTCACACGTTTCTACTTGAAAATGTGAACTTATAAGGATTATTTAAATATAGAACACACAAGTTTCTTGTGATGAAACAGCTTTGAATAACCGGTAGATTTAAAAAAAATTTTGACTATTCAAAAGTGCATAAATTAAGTTTATTTGAATAAATGTTTTTCTATTCTATTCTATTCTATTGTATAATATATAATTACTTCCACTTCGAATATAGTTACCAATCTTACCCCAATTAGAGGCAATACGTACAATTTCAATAATGGAGATAACTATTGTATTATCTGTGCAATTCAAATTGGTGGTTTTAGTGTTGCCATTTAAATGGAACACGTCTTGTTATCCACGGCCATTAGTGCGATTTCCCACCCCTCTGCGTACGGAACACCCTCATTAAACGTTTCCAGTTTCCCCCTTAATAAATGTTCTGAAACACTATCGAGTGGGGACTTACGTTGACGCGCCCTCATTCACGGGGGCGAGTTCTTAAAATGAAATGTGTTTTATCTCATTTATTTTATTGCTAGCTACTCGCCCCGGCTTTGCACGGGTATCTATACAACATATATAAATAAAATTGGAGTGTTTGTTTGTAATATTGAAATAACCGTTTTTTACTAAATGTATATGAATATTTATATCGTACATGCATTAAAAAAACACTTTTTACAATTTTTGTCTGTCTGTCTGTGGGTCTGTTTGTTCCGGCTAATCTCTAAAATGATTGGACCGATTTTAACGGGACTTTTTGGCAGGTAGCTCATGTAATAAGGAGTAACTTAGGCTACTCTTATTTTAGAAATATTCTTTTATTTTAGTAAAATAAAGTAAAATTTATATATATACATATATAATTCCCGCAACTTCGTCCGCGTGGAATTATATATGTATATATATAAATTTTCCTCTTGAATCACTCTATCTATTAAAAAAACCGTTGAGTAGTTTTAAAGATTTAAGCATGCATAGGGACGGACGGACAGCGACAGCGACTTTGTTTTATACTATGTAATGATAATGATATAGTCAACGGGTTCAGTAGTCTAGCGGTTTAGTATATAGCCTTATGATGGTAGTGTCTTCGATTCTTTGTACAATGTAATTAATTAATTATATAATTAATAAACTAATTGTACTAAAACAAAAATTTTAGCGGACATCGTTATAATTTATTTTTCATACTGCTTTCTTGATATATGATAGCGTAGCGGCTTTTGTAGCGATTGCCGCATGCATCCTCATGTAAAGTGCGAATACTGTAACTACCATATAATAAATTTAAATAAGTAGCTATGACGAGGTCGAGTGGAATGAGTAGTCATGCTCACTAAAATGTCCAGACATGTGGCGGCGTGGTGGGCCGGGTCATTGTGCTCCCTAAAATATAGTCGACCGCAGTGATGGCTGGCTCATCCGTCATACTCGTGAACGAGTGCTGCTTGTAGGGACTGATCTGCTCTTATCACTACGACTGATTTAATCTTATTGTGTTTTTACATTTGAGCCTAAATAAATTAGCTGGTTGGTAGTTTGTATTCACACGTTTCGACTTGTAAAATGTGAACTTACAAGGATTGTTTAAAAGAGCAACACACAAGTTTCTTGCTTATTGTTCTTGTGATGAGACAGCTTTCCGAATATAAGGTAGATTTAAAAAAAAATTGTTGACTATTCAAAAGTGCTTAAATTAAGTTTATTTGAATAAATGATTTCTTTTCTATTCTATTCTAATGGTAACTGTTCGTGCTGATCTTTGCCTCATACTAGGAAACTATAGCACTTAAAAAAAAAGAAAGCGGATCACATGTTCGCATTGGCGCCACTATCGCAAGGTAGCGTGACATAAATGTGTGAAATTGTAAGAAAGTAATAAATCTACAAGCGTAGTATAGGCAACTATAACATTTATTTAAAAGGGCAACACGCAAGTTTATTGCTCATTCTTCTTGTGATGAGTCTACGTTCCGAATGAGCGATAGAATTAAAAAAATTACTATATTAAGTTTAGTTGATTAAAAATCATTTCTTTTATAATATTTTTGCATAAATTATTCTCAGTTAATAAACGGCCAAGTAATAATCGTAAATGAATTTGAAATTACTTTAAATTTTTCACTTCTTTTACGGAAAACTTAAAAATGTAGTAACTTCATATTTATACTTGAGTTATTAGATAAACCAGCATTCTGTCCGTACAATAAATCAAAACCGCAATCATTAATGAAAAAAATAAACACTATTTTAACATCTGCAAAGTTATGTTCAGGAATTGGGCCGTATTTAAAGCCCAAAATCAAGGATCTTCTTATTCTGTTGAGTCTCGATTTTAGCAGACTTACTACAATGTTGCCATGTTTTTTCAAAAAAGTTTCCGTAAAAAAATTTGGAAGAGAAAAAAAATTTTGGACAGTGTTGCCATATTCATTCTAAAAGATTTCCGCAAAAAAATTCAATATTCTCAGTTAATAAACGGCCAAGTAATCATCGTAAATGAATTTGAAATTACTTTAAATTTTTCACTTCTTTTACGGAAAACTTAAAAATGTAGTAACTTCATATTTATACTTGAGTTATTAGATAAACCAGCATTCTGTCCGTACAATAAACCAAAACCGCAATCGGAGCTCGTTCATCGAAACTTGATTAACGAATTCATTAATGAAAAAAATAAACACTATTTTAACATCTGCAAAGTTATGTTCAGGAATTGGGCCGTATTTAAAGCCCAAAATCAAGGATCTTCTTATTCTGTTGAGTCTCGATTTTAGCAGACTTACTACAATGTTGGCAACATTGTAGTAAGTCTGCTAAAATCGATGATTTTTCAAAAAAGTTTTCGCGAAAAAATTTGGGAGAGAAAATTGACAGTGTTGCCATGTTCATTCAAAAAGATTTGCGCAAAAAAATTCTATATTCTCAGTTAATAAACGGCCAAGTAATCATCGTAAATGAATTTGAAATTACTTTAAATTTTTCTCTCCTTTTACGGAAAACTTAAAAATTTGGTAACGTCATATTTATACTTGAGTTATTAGATAAACCAGCGTTCTGTCCGTACAATAAATCAAAACCGCAATCGGAGCTCGTTCATCGAAACTTGATTAATGAATTCATTAATGAAGCAACCGTTTTAACACAAAAATGAGCGATCGAATAAAACCCGCTGGATTACAGTTCAAGGAATTTGATATTAATTGTCTACGGGTATCTCAAATTCCACCATAATGAGCGCTATGTAAAGAATGGAGAATGGAGGCAAGGAAACAATGGCGCTATTGTGCCGATATAACGGGAATCTGTTCAGCAAACGGTTGTAACGAAACGCCGATCGTGGAAATTCAGCTTTTATTAATTACGTTTGTATAAAGGTTTCAGAGCTTCCTGCCGCGTACATTTTGGAATACTTCACCTGCTGAGGTTTTCTCTGGAGCAGGGTAAGCGAACCAATGGTACGTGTTCCATTGACGGCACGCAACACAATAATTTGGGCACGTCGTCGATCATAAAACTGTTTGAAGAAGCTGGCTCATGCTATTTTAACAATATTTTCACCTACCTATGCCTGCGAGTCATTATTTTCAGAGATGAATAACATTAAAAACTCGGTTAGAAACCGTTTGACAGATGTATCCAGTTCAGCATGCATTATGCTAAAAGTAACATCGTACAAGCGTGATATAAATTATTTGTCATCTAACCTGCAGCAGCAGAAGTCGCACTAATTTTACAATAATTTAATTTATGCGTGTAATGAAAACAATCCAAAATGTACCTCTTTTTACTTTATTTCATAGAGAGTTTTGATAGTATTTATTATATCAGAAAGTCAAAATTATTTGATGGCACGTCAATGACCCCATTAAACATTTTTTGCAAAAAATGGCCCGTCGATCCATAAAGGTTCGCCTACCCTGCACTAGAGAGTATAGCATGAGATTTTCGGCTACAGAGGATGAGATTTTCATAGGGTATTTTAAGGTTTCTTAAGAGTCGGCAACACGCTCGTCAAATTTGGTTTCAGGCGTCCATAGGCTACGGTAACTATCTATTTACCATCATATACACCGTATGATTTATGCCAAGCATCGTGGTAAAAAAAGTAAAGACTATCTTAACATCTGCAAAGTTATGTTCAAGATTTGGGCCGTATTTAAAGCTCAAAACCAAGGATCTTCTTATTCTGTTGAGTCTCGATCATAGCAGACTATCTGCAATGTTGCCCTGTTCTTTCAAAAAAGTTTCCGCAAAAAGATTTGGGAGAAAAAATTAACAGTGTAGCCATGTTCATTCAAAAAGATTTCCGCAAAAAAATAATTTGGAGAGAAAATTGACAGTGTTACCATGTTCATTAAAAAAGGTTTCCGCAAAACAAATTTAATATTTTTTACGAAAGAAAATTTAATACTCGTATACAATTCTCGCATCACCAACGAGCAGTAAATACAAAATAACTAATTTCACGAATCCTTTGTAACAATTAATGTCGGTTAATAAAAAAATAACAAAAACAAATACAACGCAGAGAAACGTAATCTTTTATATCGAATTAAGGAAACAGCAAACAAAGAAAGCGTAGGTATCAACAAACAGAGAAAACATTAATAAAAAGACGTTTCCAACACGAGCGTGTACTGTATGAAACCATTGAATTTTGTTTCTTTAGTTTCCTTTCAAGTAGGTGAAACAACAATAGCCCGGGGCGGTAATGGGCAGGCGAGGGCTCGATTGTGAGCCAGCCCTTTGTACCTATATGAACTCTGCCCAAACGGATACGCACAACTTCGGGTTTGTTCTTTACTGGAAATCACTGTGCGCCCTATACATTTGGTTGTCCAAGTTTTGTGAGCTCATTAACACGACCGCTCTAATAAAACATCGCAGTGGATTGTTTGATTAGTGGAGATGAGTTTAAAATGGTATCTTACCTATATTCTTTTATTTATTATACATATAAACCTTCCTCTTGAATTGCTCTATTTATTGCTAAAAACCGCATCAAAACCGTTGCGTAGTTTAAAACATTTAACGAACATACAGCGGAATTGATTTCTTTTTATACTGTACTAGCTACTCGCTCCGGCTTCGCATCGGTGTACATGTGTTATATATATAAACCTTCCTCTTGAATCACTCCATCTATTAGAAAAACCGCTTCAAAATCCGTTGCGTAGTTTTAAAGATTTAAGCATACATAGGGACAGACAGCGATAGCGACTTTGTTTTATACTATGTAATGAAAATGACTAGCGACCCTTCCTGTATTCGCTCAGATGCTACAAATCTTTGAATTTCTCGACTTGTTCTATACTATAACACATATGTAAATATATATATTTCAAAGGTGATGGACATAGTGATGTATCAACGCACAGCCCAAACCACTGGACGGATCGGCCTGAAATTTGGCATGCAGGTAGATGTTATAACGTAGGCATCCGCTAAGAAATGATTAATTCTACCCCCAAGTGGATAAAATTGGTGATGAAAGTTTGTATGAAACTTTGTCAATTTTAAACCAATCGGGCTGAGACTTTGCATGCATAAAGCTACTATGACGTAGGCATCCCCTAAGAATTGATTTCGATAAATTACACTCCTAAGGAGATAAATTAACGCGAGCGAAGCCGCGCGCAAACTCTAGTTATACATAAACCTTCCTCTTGAAACTATTGCTGAAAACTGCGTTACTTAGTATGTAGTAGTATATGCGTAGCGTAGCATAGCTGATCTCTCAGTAAACTCAGTCACTGTTAAACTAGGGTCATCGCAGGTCTAACTTTAGACCATAGACGAATCACGGTTTAGAGATAAACTTCGTTTTGTAATAAGGATTACATTGGTGAATGATTTATTACTAGTGCTAAACCAGGTTTATTTTTTTTGTAATAAGACCGAGTAAGTCTGGTATCACTTGGATCATTTTGAATCTTTTTGTACGCAGAACTTTACATGACGACTTTATTAAAAAAAAATAATGCACATTAAACAATTAACAAGGCTTATGAAATGAGTTGTTCACTTTATTTACCGTTTGTTCTAAATACCTACGGCCTTACAAAAAAAAACTGTTAAAACTCGTACGTTTAAACCATTCCTAAAGTTAATACTTGGAATAAATCTTACATTATTATGAATCCAGATCTACCAGAGGACTACTTAGTACTACAGTTAAATCGTTCATTATGTATTCCATATAGAAATCAGTCACTCATCTCTGTTAGCGTACAATTACGTTCCGTTTTACCAGAAAACTGAAATGATCAGAAATACTATTACTTTAAAGAAAAATGTATGAAGTAAAAATAATTATATTTGTATTTATCTATGTCTTCATTATAATTATTTCATTAATATGTAATATTTATTAACGTACTATTAAGCTGAAAATCAGTTTCAAATTTCAAGTACACGGAGAAAAGGAACGGAGGAACTGCGAGATATTTTTATTGGACCGATCCGGATGGTGACTATTTCAAAGTCAAAAGAATGAATAAAATACCAAATAACGTTTTTTATATTTTTTTATTATTGTACAATTACCTTATATATTTTTAATTAAGCTATTTTTCAAAAAACAACAACTTATAATACATACAATATTTAAAAATGGAGTTTGACTTTTTGCATTTAGACCACTGTTAAACTAGGGGCATCGCAGGTCTAACTTTAGACCAGAGACGAATCACGGTTTAGAGATAAACTTCGTTTTGTAATAAGGAATACTTTGGTCAATGGTTTATTACTAGTGCTTAAACCAGATTTATCTTTTTGTAATAAGACAGCTATGGCCTTATTTACGTGGCTGGAGTTTATATTTCTTTTAGTTAGTTTTCTTTCTTTCTTTCTTCTTCTTATATTATCATTAGTTTTGTATTCATAGTGTTGCTGACGTACTGGCCACATACTTTTATAGTTTATATATTGACGACCTCGGTGATCTAGCGGTCTAGCACACCGCTTTACGTCCAATGGTCGCGGGTTCGATTCCTCGCACGGCACAAACATTTGTATTCATGAGTATGATTGTTTGTATCGGTCTGGGTATTTTCTATGTATAATATGTATGTATTTATAAAAAAAGTCTATGTATTTGTATCAGTTATCTAGTACCCATAACACAAGCTTTAGCTAGCTTAACTTGGGTCTAGATGGCGCTGTGTGAATTGTCCTGAGATCATTATAATGTATATTAAACAACAATATTGCATTTTTCTAAAAAATTGTATTATATATTTTTGTATACAGAACATTTTAATTTTAATTTCGAATAAACATTGTGACACACAACAACACATAGTAACAACTACAATTCCAACTTGCTAACTTCTCAGCCACTAAACGAATATTCATAACATTTCCACATAACATTTGCGAGTTGTAACGTTGTCAGAACTTCATATTCCAACAACAGTACGTTCGTACAACATGTTAACGTAGAATTTCCTTAATTGTACGCAATTTCCCCTTTTTATTGCTATTTCCGATCGCGATCGTTATTTTTGTCAGATTCCAAACGTATTCCTAACACGCAACAAGTGGCTGGGGAACTGAACTGCGTGTGTAAAATACATGAAGCTCCTCAAAATATTGATAACGTAATAGTATTTACTATACAATCTTATTTGATCTTTTGCAGACTGTTAGACATAATTCGGTATTACGTAGTTAACTCTAAAAATAGACTGAACTGTTAGAAAGTTTTGCTTCGTTATGTTTCGACGACCTCTGTGGTATAGCGGTCTAGCACCCCGCTTTACGTCCGTACGTCGCGAGTTTAATTCCTCGCACGGCACACACATTTGTATTCATGAGTATGACTGTTTGTATCGGTCTGGGTGTTTTCTACATATGTATAGTATGTATGTTTTATGAAAAAAAATATATCTATGTATTTGTATCAGTTGTCTAGTACCCATAACACAAGCGTTAGCTAGCTTAACTTGGGTCTAGATGGCGCTGTGTGAATTGTCCTGAGATTATTATTATTAATGTTTGTAATTTAGTTTTTAAATTCAAGTTTAACTTACACATATATTTAGCTGTATTGTGTAGTGTAATAAACTTTACTTAATAAGTAAATTACTTGAAGAATATTTAGAATTTATTAATAGGCAGAATGTGAAATATCCTTAAAATTTAATACGCCACTAAATCTATGATAATTTTTTTACAACTTGTTACATTAAAGTATAACGGCTTACAAAATATAACACGTGAATGTATGGCAGTAAACCGGGGTCGTAATATGAAAATATTAAATTATCGTGTTTGTCAGAGAGGATCCGCAAAATGGGGAAACTTTTATATTCACTTAAAAAGTCATTTTGCGATAGTGAGATACTTTATGATTGTTACACTTTGGTTGGCTGTAACACGATTTATGTTGTTGAAAATTAGTTTTTGCTACTCTAAATTCATTTATACAAATGTAAAATCTGTTTAATCAGTAAAAGCATATTTGGTGTGTCTCTTACAATATTTATATAGTATAAAACAAAATCACCGCCGCTGTCTTTTTGTACCACGTCGCTGGCAAACAGGCAACGACCCATCTGATGGTAAACGGTTATCGTAGCTTATGGACGCTTGTAACACTAGGGGTATCAAGTGCGCGTTGCAGCTCCTTAAGAAACCTTAATATACCCTTCTTGAAAAACCTGTCTGTTCTCTTATGTCCCTAAATTTAAACTTAGCAACAGATTTTAATGCAATATCCATCAGTTTGTCATATATAAAACAAAGTCGCTGTCGCTGTCTGTCTCTATGTATGTTTATATCATTAAAACCACGCAACGGATTTTGAAGCAGTTTTTTTAATAGATAGTGTGATTCAAGAATTGTATATATAATACATGTACACCCGTGCGAAGCTGGAGCGAGTAGCTAGTATGTATATATTTAGAAAAAATATGTTATCAGTCGTCTAGAAACCGTAATAACTTCGCTTACTTTGTTATGTTGATTCATTTGCGCTTCCGGAATGCGTTGAATTCACCAAGAATTTATCAATTATGGTTTCCAGGGGGGTCATGGAGCTGACATGATATATTGCTATCAAAGTGTATTAAAGAAATTATTCACATTATTGATTACTAGCTACTCACCCCGACTTTACACGGATGTACATGTATTATACATATAAACCTTCCTCTTGAATCACTCTATCTATAAAAAAAACCGCTTCAAAATCCGTTGCGAATTTTTAAAGTCTTAAGCATACATAGGGACAGACAACGACAGCGACTTTATTTTACACTATGTAATGATGATATCTGAACTTCATTACTCAGGTGAGATATTTCCCGAGTTGTACACAACAACGGCATCGTTAGACGATGAAGAAGAGAGTCAGGAAATAGAGGAAGAACCACCAGATCTGGAGGAGTGTGAGCCTTCACCATCACCACGGCCTGCGCTGTCCGCACTACCAGCGCCACAGCCGACACCAAAAGAAGACTCGTTGACTACCCTGGACTCTCAATATTACAGGTAAGATCCTCATAGTACATACCTTAATTTTAGTTGACTCAGAATTTTTTAGATGTCACTTAAAAAATTCTGAGACAACTAAAATTGTCCAATTGCATGAATACTACAATAAGAAAGAAAGAAAAAAAAAGAAAGAAAGAAAAAAAGAAAGAAAGAAAGAAAGAAAGAAAATATTTTATTCAGTGCAATGTAAAAAATACAATATAAACAATAAGCGAAATGAATTCAATATTTACGTTGAAACGAAATCTTGGTCTGAAGCTAGTCATAAAAATAATATTCAATGAAAGACATTAAATGATAAAGTATAAAGTATCGATGACTATAAGTGTTGAGAAAGACTTAAAAAAAGATTGATAGAATCAATAAGCAGTGATATCGCATGGTAGAGAGTCAGTAAAGCTATGGCAGATAATAGAAATACAGAAAAACATACTACACCGATTCCAAAAAAATATGTAATAAGAGAAGGTAGAATAAGATAATGGTGATGATGAGACGGTAATATTAGTAAATATTCTATTCTAGCTGTACACGCGACTTTGTCCGCATGGAATTTAACTTTATTTTTCTAAAATAATAGATTTTTCTAAAATAAAGCTAGCCTAAGTTACTCCTTATTATCTCAGATACCTGCCAATAAAAGTCCCGTCAAAATCGGTCCAGCCATTTCAGAGATTAGCCGGAATAAACAGACCGATAGACAGAGAGACAAAATTTGTGAAAAATGTTATCTTGGTGTATGTACGGTATTTATATTCATATGCATGTAGTAAAAAACGTTTATATCAATATTACAAATAGATACTCCTATTTTATTTATATGTATAGATGACATATGAACACATTTTGCATTTATGTATAACGTTGTTCCGAACTTAAAAGTCAAAACCAAAATTTTGGTGGGTATATTTAGTAAACGATAAAATTGATCAACATTTTATCGTTTACTACATTTCACAACTCATTTACCGCTCCAGCCGTATCAAAATCTACAATGAATTCACGTAGTGTTGTTTTGAAGCAAAATGTACACCCTAATTAAAGGTCTACGTTTTGTTAATTTTCAGAGTACACCTGTTTATTTTATCGTTGAAGAAAACCGATTAAACAGACAAGAATAATGTAAGCGTGTTTTATGTTGTACAAAAATTATTTGTTCCCTCAGTGTTTCTTGGATCGCCGCTGAATGAGTATTAAAATTCAAAACATTAACAGTGCTGCTATTTGTACTTGTATTGTTGAAGTTATTAGGACTAATTAACTAACTAATTACTAATATAAATATCTTTGGAGTAATTTGAAGTCTATTGTTAATGTATATGTAACTTTGCAAGATATCTCCTCTCGCTTTGCTATTATGAATATTAAAATTAATGATCTGCTTTAGTGTGCAGGTAATTTTGAACTCAAATTTGTAAACACGTTATGTTTTAATATTATTAATAATTTATTTATGACCTCTTTATTCATTTAAAAAAAGTATCTTAAAACCAATTAAACAGAATATACATTTTCAATATGATTATAATATAATCTGATTTGTTTCATTCGTTTCATTTCATTGAAATTTGATTGAATTGAATTGAAAATCGTTAAATAAAACAACAAACACATAATATGATATAATTTTGGTAGTTAATAAATAGTATTATGAAAATAAAAATAATATGAAGACTAGAAAATGTTTCTTCGGGTTTGAAACTTAAGATGGATACAAAGCTGACTGGTAACTGTAATATTATATAATAACTGTGACAGAAATGTAATATTATATAAATAACTATCTACTCATCTCGGTTTCGCCATGAATAAAGATATTTTGAATTTTGAATTTTTGAATTTTGAACTATCTACTCACCTCGGTTTCGCCTGCGTATACATGTGTTATATATATAAACCTTCCTCTAGAATCACTCTATCTATTAAAAAAAAACCGCTTCAGAATCCGTTGCGTAGTTTTAAAGTTTTAAGCATACATAGAGACAGACAGAGACAGCGAGTTTATTTTATACTATGTAATGATGATGTTAAAAATATACGCAAAAAATAAATAGAATAAATAAATATGCTAAATATAGTTGAAAGTATCTACTTGACTTGACGACTTCATTTTGTCCACTGTTACGGCAAACCTAATTATAGTTAATCTAATTTCTCCGTACTTTACTGAGCTTATTTTAATCTAATAAAGTTATTAATTCCAGCCTGAACATATAACTTTGGTCTCTCTATCCAGAATTCTAATTAATTTTGAATTTAATATTTGTCATTTGAAATAGTTATTTATTTTAGCATTGCATTGATATTGTAGTTTACTAAGTGCCTCTGGCTCATCAGATTGCTTTGAGTTTAAACACTACACTCACCGTTAAACCAACCGTTTCGAGGAGCTACCAGACTCCTGCATAAACAAGATTGATCGGCCGGCCCCGCTGCGAACACGTAATTCCACTAATGTGTTTACCTAGATGTTTACCTCCCACAATATTGTCCCGTTTTGTCTCACAAATAATGTCTTAATGCGAGTCATTTCTCTAAGGTCCCCGAGTTTTTTCAAGACACAACTGGATACGCGTGATAATGGTAATTGATGGCATCGAACTTCGCGCAGAATTAACTGGACTTTGCTCAGTCCAAGAATAATGGGGGTAATTTTTCAAACGAGCGCGAAGAACAAGTTATTATTACTATTTTTATCATTATTGGGAACATTGGAACATTCTGATTGGTGTTTCATCATTGTTAGAACATTTTTAGAAATGTTCTCAAATGTTCATTTAAACTTTAATAAGCCAATTGCTGTTAGCGAATTATTAACAGCATTCTTTACGAAATCTCGCATCGTTTGCATTAATAGAATTTGAACTGTCATCGGTGTTGTAAAATAATTATTCAAAGAGTGTTCCCAGTGATTTATTATTTATCTCTTTAATGTTATCATTTATTTTCTTGTGGACAGTTATACAGTGGCACTTGGTGTTACTGTTGGCGCCGGGTGTTTCTTGCTGGCTTTAAATGTGCTGGTCTTTGCTGGGATCTATCTGCAGCGCGGCCGCCGTAGGACCACACATCGCAGGTCTAGAAGAGAAGGTAAGTTTTCATGTTTCGTCTAAAGATAAATGTAAAAGTAATTCTGTAAGAAGTACAATTTCAAAAACTTCAAATTATATTCATTTAAGAGTGTTATTCTTTATTTTGTTCAATCAAATAAATATTGAAGTTTATAGTTATAATGTCATACATCTGTGAATTGTTGTACATTCTTCTGCTTGTGGAGACTGGGCTGCTCTAATCACTTGGATTTTATTTTATTTAGTTACTTAACTAGTTGCTCGTGTATTTAACATTTTGATACTGAGTTGGAAGTTTCCACAAATTTCAACTTAAAAATTAAATGTTACAACAATTGTTTTAAAAGAGAAACACGCAAATTTCTAGATCGTTCTTCTTATGATGAGACTTTCCGAATGAGAGATAGATTAAAAAAAATATTACTTTTCAAAAGTGCTTAAATTAAAGTTAGTTTAAATAAATAATTTTCTATTCTGAACTAATCTCACAGAGAGAAAAATTGATGAGATTATTTTTTGTTTTAAAGATTTTGATCTCAGAAATTAGACTGGTATCGACAGTGTCTCATTAATTATCGACAGGAAGCTGCAGTAGTCGCACAAGAGCGGGGTCTCTCAGTAGCGATCCGACAACCATCACTTCGCCTCGAAAGAGTACACTCAAGGTAAAGATATCCTACAATATACCAATAAACAGTACGTGATAAATTTTACCACCTAATCTATCCAACAATACGGTAGTACAAATCCGCGTATGTTAGATTTAGAATAACGTTATTTAACTGTAACGTTACTACATATATGCCAAATTTCTGCCTAACTGTTTATCTAAATATTATAAACTGAAATAAAAATTAATGTAGTTATATTAAGATAGATGGTAACCTTTATTGCCAACATTAACAGATTAACAAGCACAGAATCAATAAAAAACATATAAAATTGGCAACAGAAACTGCCTCAGCTGTTGCTGATAAATTTGACCCGAATAAAGATACTATTATGGATTAAAACACATTTATATTTTAGAAACATGTTTTTAATGTGTATACTTGTATTGAGGCTTACATGGAATGATTATATTTGAGTACCCTACATATTTGACTTTTTTGATAAAAAGTTATATTGAGGGTGACAATAAAAGACACACACAATTATTGTTATACAACATACCTTTCCCTCAAGCTTAACACTAATATTAACAAACTCTTGAAAAAAATCAACAATGTATGGTTATCCTATTTACAATCTATCATAAGGGAGTTTAGAATGTCCTTTGGGTTTGTTTCTAATCTTTCCCACATTTGATGTTGATGGTATTCCCAGCATGTCCGCCCATTGGTCACAACTGGGTATCTCAATTATATCTTGCTCCTGCACTGTTTCCCATGTCTGATCTTCACCTAAGTTTTCATTTGTCAATTCCTGCTCCACTTCTGCTACCTGTTCTTGTATTTCACTTTCTGTCCCCTGTGTTCTTAACTCTTCTGTCTCTGTGTCCTTAAGTGTTACCAATTGATCTATGTGTCTATGCATACACTCTCCATTTTCTGTTTCTATTCTATAGCTAGAAGGACCCTCCTTCCCTATTATTGTTCCAGATTTCCACTTTTCACCTTCAGCATAGTTCCTGTACATTACTTTCTTTCCAACTTGAGTTTCACGATTCTTCCTATTTGCATTATCTATAATCTGATTTTCTGTCTTTCTGTAATGATTGATATTTGGGTGAACAGTGTCTAATAAAGTCCGCAGCTGTCTATTCATCAATAATTCGGCTGGACTTCTCTTAGTTGATGTGCAAGGCGTACTACGCAATGTCAGCAAAATTCTTGGTAATTTTACTTCCCAAGGTACATCTGTCATCTTTTTTAGTTTATTTTTTAAAGTTTGAACCATTCTCTCGGCCTGCCCGTTGGTGGCGGGATGATATGGTGCTGTCCTAATGTGTTTTATTTTGTTAGCCACTAAAAAGTCCTCAAAATCCTTTGACACGAAAGATGTACCATTATCTGATACCAATGTTTCACAAAGCCCGTGTTGCGCAAAAATATATCGTAAATGTTTGATAACAATGCTAGATGCCATAGAATTTACAATGTGAACCTCAGGCCATTTTGAATATGAGTCTACTACTATCAAAAATATTTTATTTTGAAAAGGTCCTGCAAAATCAACATGAATACGGGACCATGGTCTAGCAGGCATAATCCATTCATGTGATGATCTTGTTGGCATATTTCTATTTTCTAAACAGGAATGGCAGTTGCTGATCATCTTCTCTATATCTCTGTCCATTTGTGGCCACCATACATAACTCCTAGCCAGAGCTTTAGTATGTACTATACCATTATGAGTTTGGTGTAATAGTTTTAACATGTCCTCTCTAAGTTTATTTGGTAATACCACACGACTTCCCAATAAAATACAGCCATCTTGTATACTCAACTCCAAGCGATGTAACCAATATGTATGTAACTCTTTATCTGTAATTCGGGCTGGCCACCCTTTTAAAATGAACCATTTTACTCTATGGAGAGTTGGATCTCCAGAAATTGCTCTTTCAATGTCTTTTGGACCAAATGGCAAGTCATGTGGTGTTTCTGCTATTAAGAGAACCTCCCCTGGAGTATCAATATCTTGAGATGATACTGGCATTGGCCAGCGGCTAAGTCCATCAGCATTACTAATTTCCTTACCACGTTTATATTCAATTTCATAATCATGTGCTGCTAAGGTCAAACATATACGAGTCAATCGTGGTGAAAGAATATCTGGTATCTTCTTCTTAGTCCCAAATATTCCCAGAAGCGGTTTATGGTCCGTTATAATTGTAAATCGACGACCCATCAAATAATTGTTGAATTTTTTAATCCCAAACAGAATTGCTGTGGCCTCTTTATCTAATTGAGAATATCGTCTTTCATGTGGGTGTAGTGTTCTTGATCCCATAGCTATTGGTTTCTCATCACCATTAGCCATAATATGTGCCAGAACGGCTCCTACCCCATAGTCTGATGAATCACAAGTTAAAATCAGTTTCTTCTTTGTGTCATAGTGTGTAAGACAGACATCATTTGCAAGTAAACTTTTTGCGGTATTAAAAGATTGTTGTTCCTCTTTACTCCATTTCCAATCCTGCTTTTGGTCCAACAATCTATGTAGTGGCTCCAAAACTGTTGCTTTGTGAGGTACAAAGCGTTCATAAAAATTATATAATCCAAGGGATGCTTGAAGTTGCTGAACATTCCTTGGAGGTGGCGTGTTTATTATTGCATTAATTTTACTTTTTGCAGGGTGTATACCCTCGGCATCTATTAGAAATCCCAAGAATTCAACTTGCGTCTTTCCAAACTTACACTTGTTTTGATTAAGCTTTAGTCCCTTGTTTGTTAAACGTTGCAGAACAATATTCAGTCGAGTTTTCATTTCATCTAGTGTATGACCAGTAATAATAATGTCATCAAGCAGAACAGCAACTCCTGGGACATCTGCAAGTAATGCTGTCATTGCTCGCTGGAAAATACCTGGGCTGGCTTTAACACCAAATGCTAGTCTATGTACTGAAAACAGACCTTTGGTTGTATTTAATGTCATTAGTTTTGATGTCTGTTCATCAACTGGCACCTGTGTGTACGCTCGATCCAGGTCCAAAGTTGTAAAAAATCGTCCTCCTGCCAGGAGCGCAAAAATTTCATTAGCAGTCGGCATTGGGTATGTATCCGATTCTGTAGCTTGATTCACTGTGCTTCGGTAATCACCACACAATCTAATGCTGCCATCTTTTTTTACAATGGGTACTACGGGAGTTGCCCATTCTGAATACGGTATGGGTTTCAATACACCGTCTTTGACCAAATTGTCTATCTCTTGTTCTACGCGATCTTTCAGAGCATATGGTACTGGTCTCGCCTTTATAAATTTAGGGACAGCTCCTGGGACTAAATGTATTGCTACAGGCTCTCCTTTGTAGGTACATAAGCCATGTGAAAAAATATTTTTATATTTATTTAGTAAGTCTTCACACTGTATGCCCTCATGCTCTATTAAATTTATATTATTTATAGAAATATTTAGAGGTTGAAACCAGTTCCGACCCAACAAATTAGGGCCTTTTCCTTTAGCAACAATAACTGTTAATGGACATTGCTTATAATTATATGTCACATCAACATCTAATTGTCCTAGTAAGTGCAGTGATGTATTTGTCCATGTTGATAACCGTAGAATCATTGGTTGTAACTTATTCCTTAAGTATTTAGGCAATTTTTCAAATGTATTTACATTTATTATTGAATATGATGCCCCCGAATCTATTTCCATTTTTGTCTCGCAACCATTCAATAAAACATCAACCTGTATAGGCGGTATTCTCTGTAGATTATTTATATTATTCACACAATATATACCGTTGAGCGAATCATTATTCTGAATATTCGAATCTTCCTCAGTTGTGTAACGGATATTCTGATTTTTACGTTTCTGTGTACAAATTTTCTCTAAATGCCCAATTTTTTGACAAAAATTGCATTTAGAGTTCACATGTCGACATGTACCACTATGTTTATCACCACATCGATAACAGAATCTGTATCTATTATTGGTGGTATTTTTGTCACGTATGGCACCAATATCCATTGGTTCAAATGTTGAACTGGATGTACTTGGGGTCGGCTGCACTGCACGCATCATTGTGACGTCACGATGTGCTGTTTCTGCTGCTGTTAGACAATCCACCACTTCCTTGTATGTTAAGTTGTCTCGTTTCAGTAACTCAAATTTCAATTTCTCATCTTGCATGCCACATACTAAACGATCACGAAGATTTCGTTCCAAATTACTAAAGTTACAATGTGCAGCTATTTTCCTCAATTCTGTTAAGTAATCGAGCGCCTTTTCGCCTTCCCTTTGGTTGCGGTTGTAAAATTTGTAGGACATGGTGATTTCATTAGATTTAGGTGTATAATGTTTTGTCAATAAATCAACCACATAGTTAAAACTGACTTCATGTGATTTTCTTGGTATTATCAAAGCTAGCACCGTTTCAAACACCTCAGAGCCACAAATTGTATAGAAATTAGCAAGTTTCACATTATCGTCGCAAATTCCATTTGCCACAAAACAATAATTTAGCCTATCTATGTAGTGGCTAAAATCTTCATTCCCGGGTCGGTACTCGTGGAATTTAATGGCTTGCATGTTTGTACATTTATTATCACTATAAATTTATCACTCGTCGCCAATATTATGGATTAAAACACATTTATATTTTAGAAACATGTTTTTAATGTGTATACTTGTATTGAGGCTTACATGGAATGATTATATTTGAGTACCCTACATATTTGACTTTTTTGATAAAAAGTTATATTGAGGGTGACAATAAAAGACACACACAATTATTGTTATACAACAGATACTAATATTGCAAGTTGCATAAAAACATGTACAATAGATAGAACTAACATATCAATGGATTTTCACAGCGCAGCAGCGAGTCAGAACTAAAAGAGAGACCCAACAACGCCGCGCCGCCAAAAAAACGCGTCCAAATCCAGGAGATATCTGTTTAGAAGACTATTGACAGTCTGAGAAATGAACATTTCGTTTTGAAATTGTGTAAATGAGTTTACTCGCGTATATTAATGAATACGATAACGTACGATATAGTATGTATATGTAGTTGTCGTTAAAATTAAACATTTATGTGCAAATTGTATGAACTATGAAAAAAAATTAAGAGAATTATGTTAATGAAATATTAATTCTTGAAGTTTTCTTCACTTTAGCAAATCTAACAGGGAAGTATTTTAGACGTCTTAATAATAAAGTATACAAGATTAAACGATATGAAATATCTATTACTAAATATACATAAACCTACATAGCAATGTTATCTAAATTGTACGTAAGTAAACTCGTTTCTTTGTTAACTATAACTCTAAAATGTGAACTGTAAATTTATACTCTGCATTTAATATCACTTGATGCATCTGAGGATAACTTGTATCGGATTATATTATTATATATTAGGACAATGTCACTTGTATCTACCTCCTGACCAATTAAATCATTAGTGTCTGTTGGCTCTACGTACAATGATCTGTTTTATTTATATATCTGTTATCGTTTAACGTTAATCTGTTATTAATTATTCCTGTTGATGTTTCTGTTTCATATATTGTATATATATTATCAAATATTAATATATTTAAATCTCGTAGAATGTAATCAGGAATGGTGCAGTAATTCTTTAGTATTACCTGAAATTGTATTCATATTGAGCACAACTATGATTGTTGTTTTCTGTTCAAATATTCCAATAATTTCTATATTAGTTACTAAACATTAAACTTTAGTAATAATATTTTATACATTTATTAAATAATCATAAATAACTTCACGTTAAATAATGATCAGTCTTTTAGTTGTCGAGTATATGTTGTGAGAATTTTATAAAGTATTTCTTTACTCTAGAAATATTTATTATTTATACACGGTGACTCCGTTTAATTCTAATGTGAAATAGTATGTTGTGTATAAACTTTGCGACTTATTAGTTGTCTCTGGACTAAAATTAATAGCATATGTTTATTTACTGTCTCATAGAGACAAATATTGTATGGAACTTGTTCAAAATCGTCATGTTTATTAAACAGAATTATTTCATTATCTATAGAAGTAAAGATTACAATAATTTCAATACAAATCCTAGTAATTTACTTATTGTTAACTGTAGCGAACTACTTGAAGAGTTTTAAAACTATTTTTAAGTTTTAAAACAATATTCTTTGACATCTTTATTGTTACTTTCTATTATATATCGCTGTCATATTAGTAGTATTTTATTTTATCTCAATATTTTCCTTTTTAAAACCCTCAGGACCTCTCACTCATCAGACACATTAGATACCTTCGCTTCAGTTAACAATAATATTATTGTTCGTGTTAAACAAATTCTGTTTCACACAATGCAATATAGCTTATTTCTACAAGTATACATTGTAAAAATACACAAGCATATAGGAAAATTAAAAAAATAGTATTCCGGCCGTTAAACAAATGTAATAAAAATCAAACAAAATATTTTTATTTGAATGGACCCTTTTGAATGCTTTTGATTCGTTAATTTCTCTAGTTGGCGCCGTCGTGTTTGTTTTATCGAGTACGGTACCCGTTTTTTTTGACTGGAAATAATTTTGTTTAATATTATTCAGCGTGTATATATTGTATTTGTAATTTCTCATCAAATATGTATGTTAAGGACGTCTGTATATAGTATTACGATTAGATATGTAACACCTGTTGCTGTAAATATTAGAAATTGTCGTCAATATCTGTGCAGACTGGTGAGTACGCCAGTTATGAGGTTTTTATTAAAGACCATTTTTTCCTGGATGATATCATTTTATTTTCGATATACCTACTCATTTGCATATTAACATTAGTATTGGGAAGTTTCAGTAATGATACGTCGATGCAGCAGTACTTTTATTTTATTCTTTTCTCAAATTACACTCCACATAAATTACGTCGCTGTACATTCACGTGTGGTCGTCTCGGTCGCCTCGAACAGAGTGAGAGCAGCCCGCCCCTCTATCTCTATTCCTATTGGTGGCGTCATAATCGTGACGTCACCAACATCACGTCACTATGATTTTAAATTTGAAATGTAAGTAACAAATTAGTCAACTGAGTGTTCTTTATGTATTGAAGCTGACAATAGATAGAATATAATTTATTTGTAACACACAGTAAAGAAAAGGGGTAAACAATATATTAAAGGACAACATGTGTCGTTACAATATGGCGGTCTTATTGCTGAAAGTAATCTTTTCAAGGCAACCTTAGGGATACGGATTGAAAAATGAACAGGTAGATAATATACATACAGGAGAAAACTAAAAACAAACAAATATATAATGATGATTGAGGAAATTAATAATAAGTATTATTATTATTATATGAATTGAAATTAAATTGAAAACATAACAAGCATATATGTATTAAATTAGATACACTTACATGAACTACATATATATTACTAGCTGTCCCGGCAAACGTTGTTTTGCCATATAAATTAATAACGCTATAAAAAATAGGGGTTGATGATAGAAGGGTGAAAATTTAGGATTGTACGTATTTTTGTATGTTGTATCATAAAAAAATAGAAACTAAAAATTTTGTCTAAAAAAAAAAAAAAATTTAGGGGTGGACTACCCCTAACATTTAGGAGGATGAAAAATAGATGTTGGCCGATTATCAGACCTACTCAATACGCTCACAAAATTTCATGAGAATCGGCCAAGCCGTTTCGGAGGAGTATGGGAACGAAAACTGTGACACGAGAATTTTATATATAAGATAAACTACATACATAATTTTTAAAGTAAAATACAATAAACTAAATATAAATCAAAATGCCATACTGAAATCTTAATATTGAGGAGGAAATCTTTTACTTGTCGTTTAAAATATGAATAGACTTTTCAGTTCTGATAGTAACGAGTTCTATAAATTAGTAGTATAGTATTGTTTCTTTATGTAATAACTAGCTGTTAACCGCGACTTTAACCGAGTGGTTCAATATTTAAAAATACTATATATACTACAAGTAGGCTTACTCACTCCTTATAACATTACGTATCTGCGAGTGAAAGTCCCAACAAAATCGATTACAGTCTGAAATCGATTTTCAACATAATTTACTACAGTATTGTACTCTTTAAAAATATCAACAAAAAAGTCCGGGATGGTATATGTCTATCTCTTAAGGATTTTCTCTTTCACATTTTGGATTAATTTTTATCCAATTAAGTTAAGGTACTTAATTGGATAAAAATAATACATTGTCCATTTAATATAGATCAATATGGCCATTTACAGCATGTAATTTAAATGAATATTTCCGAAGATATTACAGATTCAAAATGCAGGGACATAGCGGTGCGGCGGTACACCCCTCCGATCGATCCCCCATCCAATTCAAACGGGGATCGAAATTACGACGGCCTGAGCCGAGGTTCGAACCCGTAGTGGTGTCCTCAGACTAAAGTCGTATCCGTCAGGCAGGAATTGGCCTTCAGCCGCTCCATAAGTCCTTCCGCGGGTTTGGAGTGCCATCTGCACTCGCCCCCTAACGTCGGGTGAAGCTGTAAAGGCCAGCTGCGGCCAACAGCATTAGAGTAGTCCGAAAAAAAAACCGAGGACCGAAAGACGCAGCGTGGGAAGCCTACAGGTGGGCCGACGATCTGGTCAAGATCGCTGGAAGGTATTGGATGCGAGCAGCGCAGGACCGATCGTCGTGGAGATCTTTAGGGGAGGCCTTTCTTCAGCAGTGGACGTCTTCCCGGCTAAGATGATGAAGCACTTTTGAATTGTCATATTTTTTTTTATTCTACCACTGATTTTAGGTTTAGTATAAGCACTGCACCTGTCCGAGGGTCGCGAAGAAATAGCAAATAAAGAAATCCACAAGCGATTCTAGCAATATGAAGTTAGCTTAAGAAGTTATTTAAAACTATCTATTCCCGTGACTTCGTCCGCGTGGAATTTAACTTTATTTTTCTAAAATAAAAGTAGCCTAAGTTACTCCTTATTACATCAGTTACCTGCTAAAAAAAGTCCCGTCAAAATCGGTCCAGCCATTTCAGAGATTAGCCGGAACAAACAGAACGACAGACAGACAGACAAAAATTATAAAAAATGATATTTTGGTATATGTATCGCATATATACTCATATGCATGTAGTAAAAAATGGTTATTTCAATATTACAAACAGACACTACAATTTTATTTATATGTATAGATTACCAAGATTATTACCAAGATTTAAGCAAACACTAAAGAGATAAGATAAGATGATGTTGAAGTTTGAATCAGTGCTCTTGTCTGCTGTAACAGATAGTAATCGGACCTTCAGTTCCTTTAGTTACGAATGATGAAGGACACGCGTGACCATGACACCTGTAGACCTCAGCTGAGATAATCATTATCTCGTAATGCTTATCAACAGACTATTACTGTTTATAACAGACTAGCTACTCGTTCCTGCTTCGCACGGGTGTACATGTATTATATATAAACCTTCCTCTTAAATCACTCTATCTATTAAAAAACCGCTTCAAAATCCGTTGCAGAAATTTTAAAGATTTAAGCATACATAGGGACAGACAGCGACAGCGAGTTTGTTTTACAGTAAGTAACTAGCTACTCGCCAGGGTTCGCACATATGTACATGTGTTATATATATAATCCTTCCTAATTAATCACTCTATCTATTAAAAAAGACCGCTTCAAAATCCGCTGTGCAGTTTTAAAAATTTAAGCAGACATAGGGACAGACAACGCGAGCGACTTTGTTTTATACTATGCAATAATAATGATTTAAACTTGTTTTATCGTAAGGTATCAAAAATGTACCGTCAAAATCGGTCCAGCCATTACAGAGATTAGCCGGAAAAAAAGACAAAAATTGTAAAAAATGTTACTTTTGTGTACGTTAACGGTTATTTTTATATTATTAACCGATACTACAATTTTATTTATATAATAATAATCTCAGAACAATTCACACAGCGCCATCCAGTCCCACGTTAAGCTAACTATAGCTTGTGTTACGAGTACTAGATAACTGATACAAGTACATAAATATTTTTTTTCGTAAATACATACAAATTATACATAGAAAACACCCAGACCGATACAAACAATCATACTCATGAATACAAATGTTTGTGCCGTGCGAGGATCGAACCCGCGACCATCTGACGTAAAGCGGTGAGCTAAACCGCTAGACCACCGAGGTCGTCAGATTATATATATAATGAAAATTGATATAAAAATTCTGTCTGTCTATATCACACTGCAATGCGGTAAATCCGAAAATGACAAACACATTCTTACGATAAACTCTGAATGCGTATATTTAGTAAGTATCTACACCCACATGTTATACTACAGTACTTGATCAAAATACATTAAAAAGCTTTTACGTTACGCGTGTTTGTACTCCTACATAAAGGTAAATATATATAAAAAGTTAATAGACACTTTGCTAACACAAAAACAATGATTGATTCAAAAAACTCAATACTCAGTGTAGTAATAATAATAATAATCTCAGGACAATTCACACAGCGCCATCTAGACCTAAGTTAAGCTAGCTAAAGCTTGTGTTATGGGTAATAGACTAGACAACTGATACAAATACATATGTAATTTATTTTTCATAAATATATACCTATTATACATAGAAAACACCTACACCGATACAAACAATCATACTCATTGTTCAAAATCTACCCGGTATCATCGTAAGTACAGATTATTATATTAGAGTCCGTTAGTTTCTGCGCCCCTCCCTTACCTAGTACTGAACTGACCGTACAGCGGCCTTGACGCGCGCGCGCATTTGTTGTGAATTAAAATAAATTAGAACTGTGTTAAACCTACTGTGAATCCTACTGTGAAACCTACTGTGAAACTGGAAAGCTAGCGAAGATATCTTCGAGACCCTGAAGCCCAAGAAATCTGCAGAACCATACAGGTACGTGACAGACGTTTTTCTCTATATATATACATAGTACTTTCCCTAACATTTTGGTAGCAGAGAGTAAATTCCCTAACACTCATGTTTGTGCCGTGCGAGGAATCGAACCCGCGACCATCGGACGTAAACCGGTGTGTTAAACCACTGAGGTCGTCAAACATAGTTACTAATAATAATAACGCAGTACAAAATTATAACAGAAATAATTTTAATTTTATATTGTTAGGTGAGAAAGATATTATGAGTGCGGGATTTTTTTTAAGGATTGTCAAGAATCCTTCAAATAAATCTCCGAACTCTGCAGATGAAGGTTTATTTGAAGGATCCTTCAATCCTGTGATCTTCAATGAAAATCCTGTAAAATTCAATTCTGTATACTGTTTTAAAGCGAGCGATCGAGCGATCTACTGTATGAAGAGTCGTGAATCATTAAGAGAGAATTTCAAAGAGGCAAATATTCTCACCGTTGCTTCTCAGTTTATATATTCAAATATCCTATATGTTCATAAAAATCTTTACTTATTTCAAAAAAACAGCAATATTCATAATATTAATACTAGATTTAAAGACAAACTTGCTGTCCCCAAGTATCGTTTAGAAAAAGTCAATAGGTCTTTTATGGGAATAGGTATAAAAATTTACAATAAGATACCAAAGGATATATTGGAATTTCTCTTAAATAAATTCAAAACATCTGTTAAATCATATCTATAAGGTTATAAGGGCAGAGGAAGGCCACAAAAGAGATGGATGGACTGTGTGAAAGATAATATGGTAAGAAAGGAAGTAAATAACGCGATGACTGCGAACAGGGATGAATGGAAGCAAAAAACATATTACGCCGACCACAAATAAATGGGATAAGGAAGAAGCAGATGATGATGATGATGATGATGTTAAATCATATTTACTGAGCAAGGCCTATTACTCACTAAACGATTACTTGAATGACAAGCGTGCATGGCAATAGTTTTCATGTTCGGGATTTTCATTTAATGTTAGACATAGACAACTATATAAATACCTATGCATTGTAAATAAGCTGGCTTTTAAAAAAAAGTAATTCAATTGAGTTTCTTGCCAGTTCTTCTCAATTGGATCTATATACCGTACTGGACGGTAGGGAAAAAAAATTATAATGTAAAAACTTGACGTTCATAAGCGGCTAAAATGTCCTACATGAATAAATGTTTTTTGAATTTGAATTAAAACTTGACGCGGTCATTATTTATACGTATAATATATATAATTAGTAAAAATAACGGGATCTTACCACGTTTTATATTTATTTGCTGAGTACTACACCAAACAAAAGTATTAACATCAGAACGGCATTATATCCCAAGAATGGTTAGAGGTCATTGAAATACAGAAATATAAAAATTTCAATCGAGAAGACGGTTATAGGCTCTCTAATGCCTGGAATCCAGTGATTGGTTTAATTAAACAAAAACAAAAAACGCGATCACAAAGTGTATTAAGACGTGAAGATACTGTGAGTATAGTTTGCCGAGATGAATATCGAGCGAGTTCCATAGTAGCAACAAACGAAGACGTGTGAAATGTTAGAATTCACATCATTATTGTAGAAAAAACCCGATATTTTAAAAATATATTAAAAGAAGGTAGTTTGTTTTTAGTACTAATGAAGTACCCAATGTAAAGATTATTACAAATATTGTAAATAGCGCCATCTAGTATTTATAGACCAACCTACTACACTGACTTTGAAATAAATAGGGAGGTCGGTAGTTGAATAATCCTCTTTCGTTGCGTGAGCCGCGGCATTCAGTTGACGAGCGCAGAGCGTGCCAGTTGTGTTTTGGATACAAAAGTGAATTGTATTAGAAATGGGTTTATCCCGGTCTTAGTTGGGCCTGGGGGGAAACCTGCAAGTAGTGAAGGTGAGTGTTAATGCATTCTAAAAGGGCCTTTTAAACCTACACCCGTGTCACAAGTCACGGGCGCTACTTGGGGTTTCCCTTGCGGTAGCCGGCTTCAACGCCTCAGTCGTCCATCATAAGTAGTACTACTTACAGAAGGCATATGTCTGCCCATAAAAAGATTTCATTTACCATCTACCCGCTGCTCTTCAGTTCACCCGTGATCATGGTGGTTGAAACACTGCCGAAATATCGGGAACTCAGCAAATAAATATGTAACGTGGTAAGATCCCGTGATTTTTACTAATTATACGTATTCAATCCTGTAATCTTCAAATCAAATTAATGAAACACAAAAAAAATAACAAAACTATTAAACTTATACATATATATAAAATTGGAGTGTCTGTTTGTAATATTGAAATAACCGTTTTTTACTACATGCATATGAATATAAATACGGTACACGCACCAAAATAACAATTTTTGTCAGTCTGTTTGTTTGTAAGGCTAATCTCTGAAATGGCCAGACCGATTTGGACTGAATATTTATTGGCAGATAGCTGATGTCATAAGGAGTAACTTTGGGCATTTCTATTTTAGAAAAGTAAAGTTAAATTCCACGTGGATTAAATCGCGGGAAAAGCTAGTTATTCTGAATTTAAACATTTTTTTGATTAGCCAGTTACAAATGCAAACAGCGCCAGTTCCAAAATAAACAGAGCTTGTGTTATAAGTAAAAAATACTTGCTACATTTCATCTTATATATAAAATTCTCGTGTCACAGTTTTCGTTCCCATACTCCTCCGAAACGGCTTGACCGATTCTCATGAAATTTTCTGAGCGTATTGAGCCAATTAATCGGCCATCATCTATTTTTCATCCCCCTAAATGTTAGGGGTAGTCCACCTCAAATTTTTTTTTTTTAAGGCAAAACAAGGTTTGCCTGGACAGCTAGTTTTTTTATATATTCATACAGAATATAAATACAAAAACCCAGAACTATACTAACAATCATATTCATGACTACAAAATATTTGCATCGTGCAAGTAATCGAACCTGCGACCATCGAAATAAAAGACCAAAAAAGTCAATTTAGACCACTGACGTTGACGGCATTAAGCCAATATAGATATTAAATCATCATTACATAGTAAAAAAGTCGCTGTCGCTGTCTGTCCCTATGTATGCTTAAATCTTTAAAACTACGCAACGGATTATGAAGTGGTTTTTCAATAGATAGAGTGATTCAAGAGGAAAGTTTATATGTAAAAGAGGAATATAATATAAATAAGAAATATAAATAATATATGTAAAAGAGGCGAAATATTTATGTGTAAAATGTCCAGACATGTGGCGGCGTGGTGGGCCGGGTCATTGGTCTCCCTAAAATATGGTCGAGCGCAGCGATGGCTGGCTCATCCGTCATACTCGTGAACGAGTGCTGCTTGTAGGGACTGGTCTGCTCTTATCACTACGACTGATTTAATCTTATTGTGTTTTTATATTTGAGCCTAAATAAATTAGTGCTGGTTGGTAGTTTGTATTCACACATTTCGACTTGTAAAATGTGAACTTACAAGGATTGTTTAAAAGAGCAACACACAAGTTTCTTGCGATGAGACAGCTTTCCGAATAAGCGGTAGATTTAAAAAAGACTAGACTTAGACTGTTCAAAAGTGCTTAAAATTAAGTTTATTTTAATAATAATAATAATAATAATAATATATTTATTTTTCTCCACAAAATCATACATATTATAGAGTGCTGCAGAGCCTTTGAGGCATGTAAAATTCTATGCAAAAATACAGATTTGTGGAGAACTGGTGCCTGTACTAGGTATCCGAAGAACCTGTATCACGGGTCACCAGGTCCCCCCACTAGATCTTACAGTTTATTTGAATAAATGATTTTCTGTTCTATTCTATTCTATATAATACAGGTACACCCGTGCGAAGTCGGGGCGAGTAGCTATTAATTATTATACCAGTCATGTTACATGTTTTTCGCTTGGAAGTTAACAATACTTAAGTAAACCTGTTCATACGTATCACAAGAACCTGGTAGTGTTTACATGAACTGGACTATTGTGTCCGGACATCGTTGTCCGCGTTCCGGAACGCCATGACTCCGCACAAACTTCAGATATTTCATAAGAAAAAGTTTTAATGCCTCTCGTAACGTGCCCGGAAGTTCTGAATTAACTATTCTACCGAGCCCCTCTCCTTCCGCCAGCAAAATTATACTGATCTTTATTGTTCCATATTTTTTTTAAAGAATATTCTGAAGGCCTCGCACCAGCTCGCCTCTTTGTTATCTTTAATTCTTCAACTTTTTCTACGACGCTCGAGTTTGAAAGATAAAGTATCCTTTAAGGTTTTGATAAATCGCCGCGAGCTGGTTACAGGAATTGGGTCACGGGAATTTTTAACTAAATACAACAAACAATGCAGTGCCGGGCCACCGGTAACAAAAGGTATTAAACAATTTGATCGTTCGCCAGCCGCGGGACAAACGGGCAGTTTCAGTGAACAAAGAAACGAGAAGGAAATCGACGATGCGACGACGATGTAGTAGAACAATTCACATTGAATATTCCTTCCAGCCGTTTTATTGTATGTCTAAAGGTCTAAATGAGAGCACAGTTAATTTATGATCGAGCTATGAATAGTGGGGCGAGGTTAGGAGGTGAGAGAGGGAGGGTTGGAGGCGAGCATCATCAATCAGAGCTGCGGCGCATTGAGAGCGTCTGCGGATGCCAGTACGACCCTGCGCTGTCCTCTCTCATGGAAATGAGAAATTGAGCGTGCTCCTCAACACGGGTTCACTTGCTTCGTCGAACAACATCATAGTTTGCGACGCTCCAGAACACACATTAAGAAACTGTCGATAACTCTAACACACGCTGCACTCTGATCTAAATATCTATAATTTTGTTTACGTGGAATTGAGATCATTGCGTAATACTGAGCTCACTATACCATGGGTAACAAACAGGGGCGGATCTAGTTAAGGGCTTTTTAGGCTGGAGCCCAGGGCCCCGAGGATACATAGGGCCCCAGTCCCCACTGAAATGATATTTAGAATATAAAAAAATATCTAGAATGTTAAAAATCCTATCATAACCCTAAGATTAATCAACCCATGCAAGTTCCCCGAAATACCCCGTTCCTTTCGATAGACGCGCGTCTATCGAAAGGAATGGGGAATTTATGGTAACTGGTTTTTAATCGTTGTATTTTTTTAATTGAGTAATATAATTAGGTAGGCCCCTAAGTAGATTTAGCCCAGAGCCCCACAAATTCACGATCCGCTCCTGATAAAAAATGTAACTAAAGACCGTGCAATAAAAACAAATAAATATAAACGGAAAAAGCAATGTGGTTAATTTATCTATCGAAATGGGACCGAAACTTAAACTAGCGAAATCTCTCCACAATCTTCTAAAAGATCTTGCCCTGTATAGTACTACAGTGTATCTAAAGTCGTACAAAAGACTGCCTATCAAATTTGGCTATGCACGGGGAGGAACTCGAGCGGTGAAGCTGAGTGTTGTCGTAAGTCTTCAAAGGGTCCTTTGAAACACCATGTTCACAAATCCCGGGAACTGCTCGGACCCTATCTGCCATACGATGGACCCGGCACTCGTACCAATCATGCTAATCCTGGTGAATGAACTGCTAAGAATTCGTCTCTGTAGTTTTGTCATGTATCGTATAAGGCTTTGTATTATTCCATGTAGTAGTGTTACAAGAAAACTATTCAGTTCATGTACCAAATACATATTCATCATCATCTGCTTCTTCCTTATCCCATTTATTTGTGGTCGTCGTAATATATTTTTCTCTTCCAGTCATAGCGTTATTTACTTCCTTTCTTACCATATCATCTTTCACACAGTCCATACATATTGATGTCATATTAATATGAGAAAGCAACGGAGACAACCGAACTGTACTCGTACCTGTATCATATAAATTTAAGTAAATATTTGTTTTCCTTTTGCGCGTTGTACTTTTATGCTGTTCTTTTATGTTGTCAATTATAGCTGGTTTATTGTCTTTATTAAGAATGTATACTGTATATATATTTCTAAAAAGATCTATTATTAATACAGGTATTTTAGAATTTATTTATTGAATAGTCCGACTTAAATTAAAAAAAATATTTTAAAAATTGTATTTTGGTCCTAAGACAAAAATAAGAATATAGATCAATAGCTTATATTTTACGGCCTCGGTGGTCTAGCGGTCTAGCACACCGCTTTACGACCAATGGTCGCGGGTTCGATTCCTCGCACGGCACAAACATTTGTATTCATGAGTATGATTATTTGTGTCGGTCTGGGTGTTTTCTATGTACAATATGTATGTATTTACGAAAAAAAAAAATCTATGTATTCGTATCAGTTGTCTAGTACCCATAACACAAGCTTTAGCTAGCTTAACTTGAGTCTAGATGACGCTGTGTGAATTGTCGTGAGATGATTAGATGATTATTATAGCTGTATTAGATATTTTACGCTTTTATGAAATACTTACTGTCTCTGCAAACATTGTTTTGTAATATAAATGAATTATGGGGGTTAATGGTAGAAGGGTGAAAAATTAGGGTATAAAAAACTTACATTGTGTAATGACGAATCAAATAAAAAAGGAAAAAAAAATTGGATGTACCTCGTCATTTAGGTCTATAGAAATAGTTTACGTACTATTCTCAGACCTACTGAACATTCACACAAAAATTCATACGAATCGGTCAAGCCGTTTCAGAGGAGTTGTGTTACAAACACTATGACATACATTTTAAAGTTACAAATGATATAAATGTCTGTCTATGTCACATGTATGTATGTAATTCTGTGCAAAGTTGAAGATGCTTACTAGTATCTATGGGTCATTACTACATTTAAATATTTTTTAAAAGAAAATAAAATAAACACTAGCATCGACAACTTTTATTAGTTAAGTAGTTCTTTACTACATGCATATGAATATAATTACGGTACATACACCAAAACAACATTTTTTACAATTTGTGTCTGTCTATCTGTTTGTTCCGGCTAATCTCTGAAATGGCTGGACTAATTTTGGCGGGACTTTTTTTGCAGGTAGCTTATGTAATAAGGAGTAATTTAGGCTACTTTTGTTTTACAAAAATTCTTAAATAAAGTCAAATTCCACGCGGACGAAGTCGCGAGTAGAGCTAGTCGTAACAAAATTTCTATATTTGAAATCAATGGCATAAGACTGAAATATTGTACTGGGACGGACAGAAAAACAAGTAGTTATATATATAGCTATAAAATATTATACCTTTTTTATTTGTTACCCGGAAAATTGGGATTACTTTCGTTTAACTTGAAGTCACGCTTTACGATTTCTAATTAAAATCTAGAAAACTTGTCTGTTAGGAAAATATTTATCAACTCAAGTAAATCCTTCCAAAGATATTATCATTTCAAGAAATCACACAAGTTTCTTGCTCGTTCTTCTTGTGATGAGACAGCTTTCCGAATGAGTGGTAGATTAAAAAGAATAGTTATGCTGAAATTAAGTTTATTTGAATAAATGATTTATCTATTCTATTTCACATCAATCATCTACCAGGCGCTTTATTTGATGTTGCAACTCTTTAGGGTTCCACATATGTGTGTAAAAAACCTTAAAGTTTTTATGTTTTACAACAAGAAACAAAACAAAAAGAAGTGATCAAATTAAAACTAACCCAAGACTACCTCTAACTATATCATTACATAGTATAAAACAAAGTCGCTGTTGCTGTCTGTCCGTCCCTACGTATGCTTAAGTCTTTGCAACGGATTTTGAAGCGGTTTTTTTAATAGATAGAGTAATTCAAGAGGAAGTTTTAAATATATAATACATGTACACCCGTGCGAAGCCGGGGCGAGTAGCTAGATACATAGTATAAAACAAAGTCACTGTCGCTATCTGTCCGTCCTTATGTACGTTTGAATCTTTAAAACTATGCAACGGTTTTTGAAGTTATTTTTTTAGTAGAGTGGATTCAAGAGGAATGTTTAAATATATAATACATGTACACTCGTGCGAAGCCGGGGCGAGTAGCTAGTAATTAATATAATTTTAGCTAGTATAGTAACATACATATGCCAAAGTAATAGAGCATAAATATTCTAACATGAAATCGTACTAAGATTATAAACACGGATAGGTTTATGGATGAATGTTTGTTAGTCTTTCATGCAAAAACTCCTGAATGAATTTCAATGAAAATTTACAATAATATAGCTTATAGATCAGAATAAGTCATAGACAATAATTTCACATGAGCAAAACCGAAGGCACAGCTAGTATTAATATAATTTTTAAGTCATATATCTTTACTAGCTGTACACGGGACTTCCTCGGCGTGGAATTTAACTTTATTTATCTAAAACAAAAGAATTTTTCTAAAATAAAAGTAGCCTAAGTTACTCCTTATTACGTCAGCTACCTGCCAATAAAGCCCCATCAAAATCGGTCCTACCATTTCAGAGATTAGCCGGAACAAACAGGCAGACCGACAAAAAGTGTAAAAAATGTTCTTTTGGTGTATGGACCGTATTTATATTCACATGCATATAGTGAAAAACGGTTATTTCAATATTACAAACAGATAGTCCAATTTCATTTGTATGTATAGATGTATGAGATCATTATTACACTAATTTATATGTATAGTTAATTTATATATTATCACATTGTGTAAATATATGAGTATTTACGTTTGGCAAAAACCTATCTAAAGAACCTAGAGTATGCAGGGTCTGGAACGCTGTAATTCTGAACTGTGGGTAATTTCGATCATTTTTCAAAAATTATCTTGTCTATTCTTGTCTGTCTGGAATGCCATTGACAATTTTTTTTTTCGGACTACTCTAATGCTTTTTGCCGCAGCTGGCCTTTACAGCTTCACCGGACGTTAGGGGGCGAGTGCCGATGGCACTCCAAACCCGCGGAAGGACTTATGGAGCGGCTGAAGGCCAACTCCTGCCTGACGGATACGACTTTAGTCTGAGGGCACCACTAGGGTTCGAACCTCGGCTCAGGCCGTCGTAATTTCGATCCCCGTTTGAATTGGACGGGGGATCGATCGGAGGGGGTTTGACAAATATTTTAGCTTTCTATTTATATATTACTAGCTACCCACCCGGGCTTCGCACGGGTGTACATGTATTATACATATAAACCATCCTCTTAAATTACTCTATCTATTAAAAAAACCGCTCCAAAATCCGTTGCGTAGTTTTAAAGATTTAAGCATACATAAAGACGGACAGCTACAGCGACTTTGTTCTATACTATGTAATGATAACATAGCCTTGACGCCATCTTTAACAAATAAATTAGGTGAACTATATTAATGTTTGTGGCAATATGGAGCATAGAGTTAATTTACTAATGTTTCCTAAATCTTGATTTACCGTTTATTCTATTGTAGCGAATATTTGGGTAAGAATTACATTATATTGTACCGAAAAAGCTGAGCCAGTTTGTTGTTATTCCATCACTTCTATTACTTCTATATTTGGTTGTTTCCCTCTATTTTCTACAAGACGCTGTCTTCTTTACTTTGCATACTCCATGTTATGTTGTTGTAATAGATTTTTGCAGACTTGAAAAAGGTGTTTCTTAATAATATTCGACTACATTTTCTATGTAAATGTTACGCGATACCTTTACCAGTTCTAAACTGGCTCTGATGATACTTTCATTGTTTTTTTGTGGTCTTACACTAACTTTGTTATTATTAAGAGGGGCATTTTCATCTATACATATAAATAAAATTTGAAATGTCTGTTTGTAATATTAAAATAACCGTTTCTTACTACATGCATATGAATATAAATACGGTATATACTCCTAAATAACATTGTTATAATTTTTGTCTGTCTATCTGTCTGTTTGATCCGGCTAATCTCTGAAATGGCTGGATTTTGACGTGACTTTTATTGGCAGGTAGATGATGTAATAAGGAGTAACTTAGGCTACTTTTATTTTAGAAAAATAAAGTTAAATTCCTCCCGAACGAAGTCACTAATACAGCTATTATTAAACATGATAAAATTCATAGTACTGAATTTTAAGTTAAGATTTTTTCTATAAAAACTAAGCGATTCGAGTAATCAATATCCCACCAAAAACATAAATGTGAAATGATAGCAGAGTTTAATATTATGAAGTATGCCTTGATTGTTGACTTCTACGACAAAAGAGGTGAGATCTAAATGGGTGCCAAGTTCAATGGTCTGTCCTGAAATGTATTTATAACAATATAAAAATCATTTCTTCTTATAACTTAGGATAATATACTGTAGCCTAAGGTCTGACTTGGCTAGTTCTCATATACCAATTATTACTTTCGATGGCTAGTTACTACTAATAATAAAATAGGAACCGACATGTAACATGTTTAGAACTTGCGAAGGCTACAGTATATTTCGTATATTTTTTCCTTTATATTCACCTAATTACCTATCTGCATGCCAAATTTGAACTTCCTAGGTCATCTTGAAGTGGGTTATAATTGTGATCTATAGTTGATCAGTGATAAAAATGACGATATTTGGACGTTAATATCTAAATAACCGTTTGATATACATATGTTTATGATATTTGGAATACATATTTATCTCGAAAGTCTCAATATATGAACCAAATTTGACAGGTTTATGTGAAAGAGTTTTTGAGTTATGAGGGGGTCAAAAGTGGCTCCAAATGGTTCGTGTAAATATACACACGGTGCTGCTCGCCAGTTCTCTTACTTGAAACTCGGCTTTGACACGCTACCGCGTGTCTAAATATGTTCCGAATTCCGAACCTCAGTCTAAGCAATTTGAATCACCGGCTTTCTTACTAAAGCAAAGGGCGCTTGGTAATACTGGCCACATATAAAAACATAAATAAATTTCTTTAATTTAGAATAAAAAAACAATTTAAAATAAGAACTGGAATAAAAAGGACGCTCCGTATTTTCTAACTATAAAAAACAAGATAATTAATGATTTATTTAACATAATTATTATTGTTTTTATGAAAATATACACTGTGGAGTGCGTGGCCACTAAATAGTACAACACATCGGGACTTTCCTGAGCAAAGGTGAGTAAGTTTGGTGTTACATTGCTTACTTTGGTGTGTTCGGAGTGTGGAAGATGTTCTTCCAGGTCGAAATCGTATTTCTGCTTCCTTTTCCTTTAATTATTTTCTTTTCAATACATACAATCCACTCTTGATTTAATCTTATCTTACATATAAAATTCTCGTGTCAGTTTTCGTTTCCATACTCCTCCGAAACGGCTTGATCGATTCTCATGAAATTTTGTGAGCGTATTGAGTATGTCTGAGAATCGGCCAACATCTATTTTTCATCCCCCTAAATGTTAGGGGTGGACTACCCCTAACATTTAGGGGTAGTCACCTTACTTACCACCTTACTTTTACCCCTATATTTTTTTTTATTTTAAGGCAAAACAACCTTTGCCGGAACAGCTAGTTATATATAAAATTCTCGTGTCACAATGTTAGTTACCATACTTCTCCCAAACGACTTGAGCGATTTTTATGAAATATTATATACATATTCAGTAGGTCTGAGAATCGGCTACTATCCATTTTTCATACCCCTAAGTGATAAAGATTGTCTACCCCTAACAATTTTTTTTATTTTTTGGATTTTTTTTTATTTACTTATAATTTAAAAATACATACAATCCTAAATTTTCACCCTTCTACCAACTACCCCTATTTTTTAATAGCGATTTTAATTTATATGACAAAATAACGTTTACGGGATCAGATAGTTACTTTATAAGGATTCATAATCCAACAATATGTATAAAACCTTAAATATGTCTTATGATAAACTAGCTGTTATCAATGCACTGAATGTTATTGCAATCTTTGAAATAAGTCACAAATGTAATAATTATGTAGATTTATCTCAAGAAAACTAATCTAATGAGAGCAGCACGTTCTAGTTCGGTAGTCACGTGCTCTGTAAATGGTTATTCCTTAATGATTATAAAATTTAATTGCAATGTGGATATACAAAACTGCAATAGTAATTGGTAAAATTTACTATTTCTTATTCCAAATTTATCAAACCATAACTATAATAATAATAATCTCAGGACAATTGACACAGCCCCATCTAGACCCAAGTTAAGCTAGCTATAGCTTATGTTATGGGTACTAGATAACTGATACAAATACATAGATAATTATTTTTCGTAAATATATACATAATATACATAGAAAACACCCATACCGATACAAACAATCATACTCATGAATACAAATGTTTGTGCCGTGCGAGGAATCGAACCCGCGACCATCGGTCGTAAAGCGGTGTGCTAGCCCGTTAGACCATCGAGGTCGTCTATAACTATATTGTATCTAGATTATTATGCCAATTGAGAATGGGCCAAAAATCATTGTTTTCTATAATATAATCATTAGTCATGGTTATATCATAGAATACTAAAGATTTTTTTCATAGAAAAAACTATCTGTTTATTTAAAAACTAGCTACTCGCCACGTCTTCGCACGGGTGTACATGTATTATACATATAAGCCTTCCTCTTAAATCACTCTATCTATTAAAAAAAACCGCTTCAAAATCCGTTGCGTAGTTTTAAAGATTTAAGTATATAGGGACAGACAGCGACAGCGACTTTGTTTTATACTATGTAATGATTTCGTGCCACGTTGTCTGTCCGCGATGGCCTCCCAAACTACCGAACCGGTTGCACATTTGATTTGCACATTGTGTGAATGCACAATTTGATCCAACTTGAAACATAGGATAGCTTACATCTCAATTTATAGTTGCAATATTATTTTATCCAAGAATGTTAATACAATAATTGGTAAAACATTAATAATGGGATCAGCAGCCTCGAGGGAAACCAGTGCTGTGCTAAACTGGTCTATATTAGCACTCAATCAGATAAGATTTTAAATCTAACCCAAGTCATGGGCGCTCGTTCGCCCAGGGCGATCGTTGATGCGCTGATTGCGCTAAAATAATCAGCACATAGAAAACCGGAACAGCTGATGCATCGTCGGGGCGCTTTGGACTGGAAAGGCCGGAACATGCTCGCTAAAAGTATAATAAAAGAAAAAAAAAAAAGGAAAGAAAAGGAAAAGAAAAAAAGGGGGAAGGGGAAGGAGAAAAAAAAATTGCCGAATTACGACAAAAATTGAACTGTGAAATTAAACAATCAATAATTAAACAAAACCTGGACTATAACAAATAGTGAACTTTGAAAATAATGTTAAAATAAGATTTCATATAATTGTATATGCAGTGTAAGAATTCATAATGTGTATTGTTACATTATGAATTCTTACATTGCACAATGTAATGAAAACTGTGAAATTAGTAGTAGTGTAAGATTTATATAATTGTATATGCATATTGGTAAATCTAATCCTCCAAATAAAGATGGGTGACACTGCATGTTGTCAACTCACCCGGCCGGCCAGCGGTGGTTCTGGGCCAGGCGGATAAGATCTGCCTCGGTGTCACTGTTTGGCAAATTGTAACATCTCGGCTGGAGTTGTACAAAAGTGGAAATTAAATAAATATTATAATATTAAAGTAAATTAAAAAAGGCGCGGACGAATATGTCTGTGGAAAAATGTATTTAAATAAAAAAAAAAACCCAAGTCATGATCATGTAGTAAATACATATACATAAATTTTGTTTTATTTGTTGAATAGAATAGAATAAAAAATCATTTATTCATATAAACTTAATTTAAGCACTTTTGAATAGTCATAACAATTTTTTTTTCTACCGCTCGTTCATCACAAGAAGAACGAGCAAGAAACTTGTGTGTTGCTCTTTTAAATAATCCTTGTAAGTTTACATTTACAAGTCGAAACGTGTGAATACAAACTACCAACCAGTAGTACTAGTGCTAGTACTACTAGGACACAAATTTAGATCTAATCAAAGTTCGTCGCTATATCGTACACTAGAATTACCTCACCGCGTTCCAATACAGAATGTTTTCGTATGCATAAGACACGTATTTGTTCAAAATCTGGGTATTGTGATCTCATTTGTATTTTCTGGAGGCGGAGCGTGTTGAGGGCATCACGTGGAGAACATAAAAACACGTCGCGAAAATTGCCTGTTCCGTTTCGACAGAAGGGCGCCGAGGTACGTTGACGTATTATCCAATAATCGACTAGAGATGCCGCCTTCACCGCTCCATCTATACATATAAATAAAATTGGAGTGTCTGTTTGTAATATTGAAATAACCGTTTTTACTACATGCATATGAATATAAATACGGCATATACACCGAAATAACATTTTTTACCATTTTTCTCTGTCTGTCTGTTTGTTCCAACTAATATCTGAAATGGCTGGGCCGTCATATAAATCCATCCATCCATACATATAAATAAAATTGAAGCGTCTGTTTGTAATATTGAAATAACCGTTTTTACTACATGCATATGAATATAAATACGGTACATACACCAAAATAACATTTTTGTCTGTCTGTCTGTTCCGGCTAATCTCTGAAATGGCTGGACCGATTTTGACGGGACTTTTTTTGGCCGGTAGCTGATGTAATAGGGAGTAACTTAGGCTACTTTTATTTTAGAAAATGAAGTTAAATTCCACGCGGACGAAGTCGCGGCTTCTAGCTAGCAGTTAGCAGCGAGTATAAAATAAATAATGAAGGAAATTAGTACTTTTACTGCAGGAATTAGAATGCTGACTAGACTCAGGTGTCTTTCTTGGTAACGCACCTTCTAGCGTCCGATCCGATGGTCGTTGTAACGTATAAGGATGTGTCGTAATACTTACTAGATTTCTACTATAATATACCTACGCATAAATAATTATAGACATGTTTTGATCCGAGTCTATAATAAGAATGTAATAACAATCTCAGGACAATTCACACAGCGCCATCTAGACCCTATATAAATAAAGATACTTTTTTTATTTTAAGCATGAATTGGCCAGCATTTAAAGCTTGTATACAAATGTTTGTGCCGTGCGAGGAATCGAACCCGCGACCATCGGTCGTAAAGCGGTGTGCTAGACCGCTTGACAACCGAGGTCGTAAAATAGAAATAAAGTTTACAAATTAAAAATGCAGGAATATAAATATTACAAATAATCTTCCCGTAGACTCGAATGTGTTATTTTAGACGCAAGAAATGTAAAGAAAAACGTGTTAAAAACATCTAATATTTGTTTAAAACGAAGGGAAAATGTTTGAAGTGACACTTTATATTGCAAAGTGTACAAGTGACCCCGAGCTGCTCCTGCCGGATCCTTTAAGCCTGCTTGTTAGCTTGTAAATCGGCAGTCAGGATCGAATTCAAATATAAAATAACTTTATTCATGTAGGTCTATTACAGACTGTTATGATATGTCAAATCTTCCGTCAGTTCGGAATGATTTCGAGATGAGAAGAACTGACAAGAAACTCAGCTCGTATTTTTTTTAATGTTGTACATATTTACAATAATACTATTTCATTTAAATTCAAATTTGGGAGAATAGACTGCAGGAATTGAACCAGCATATGCTATTGGTAAAAAAAATCTAATCATGTTCGCAATAATATACCTATATATGAACGCACCAGTCCCCACAAGCAGCATCCATTTTTTTTCACGAGTATGACGGATGAGCCAGCCATCATTGCACTCAACCATATTAATGGGAATATAAACATTGACCCACCACGCCGCCACAAGTTCGAACTTTATTGAGCATGACATGTTTCAAGTTACGTGTTAAAAACACTACGTCATTTATATTATTATTATTATTGGATTCGATCAGAGAACCCGCTATCCATAGGATTTGAATGCTTGTTAGCCTGTTATTATTATCACCAACAATACAATTAGATCTGAATGCGTTTTGAATGTGGAATTTTAGCCGCTTATGAACGACAGTTTTTACATTATATTTTTTTTATAAAGTTCGATATATAGCTTCGCACAATTGAATTACTTTTTTTTTACATATATAACATATATATATAGGTGTCCCTTCCATTGTAGAATCACGTATATGAACACGGGTGTACAATCGTCATTCATCTATTATATATATAAACCGTCCTCTTCAATCACTCTATCTATAAAAAAACCGCTTCAAAATCCGTTGCGCAGTATCAAAGATTTAAGCATACATAGATACAGACAGCGACAGCGACTTTGTTTTATACTATGTTTGAATAAGTCTGTGAATCGGCTACTATCTATTTTTCTTTCTTTCTATATATACCCGCAGCGCTTCAGGACCGATTGTCGTGGAAATCTTTGCGGGGAAGCATATGTCCAGCAGTGGACGTCTATCTATGTTTGGCTGCGATGATGATGTGACCCCTTCAAACCCCTAACATAATTTTTTGGGCAAAATTTTTTATTCATAATATGGCATTAAAAATACACACAACCCTAAATTTCACCCTTCTAGAATCAACCTCTATTTTTTAAAAGCCATTTTAATGAATATAGCAAAACAACGTTTGCCAGTATTGTAGTTTTTTATAAATTACGTAACGTGCTACTCGCCCCGACTTCGCACGAATGTACATGTATTATACATATAAACCGTCCTCTTCAATCACTCAATCTATAAAAAAAACCGCTTTAAAATCCGTTGCGCAGTATCAAAGATTTAAGCATACATAGATACAGACAGCGACAGCGACTTTGTTTTATACTATGTAATGAAGTGACAAAACTAATGCGATTTCCGACAACACACATCCCAGAAGGAGCATGTCTGGCAAATTGTAAAAAAACCCTCTTACGTAGTTGGAGTTACGCAATCAACATTAAGCACAAAATCGCCTGCATCCCGGAGAATAGGATGGAAGAGTATTCCATAAAAATTCCATTTCCCACCATCGATTCGCGTACGTGTAAAGTTAATAAGTTTAGACTATAGCGGGTGTACGCGCGCGGAATTCAACCGAAATCGCCCAATGTATGCAGTGGGTTTCGCAAAGGAAACTGGATCTATTAGCTACAGAGGAAGAGCTTATAGGAGGCGCAGGGATTCTGGTTACAGATGCAGGGTTGCTAGCTAAAACTTCTTAACATTCGTTTTTCAATATTGAAGATGGTTATTCATTTATTTATTTCAGGCTATATTAGGCCCATATTATAAATACCTTATAGATACATATGAAATAATATAAAATTAATTTTATTTATTTAACTTTAATGCACACAATATAAAGTATAGTACAGTACATTTGGCGGATTTAACACCATGCGGCATTTTCTACCAGGCAACCATAGGTGGTGTAGAGAATAATTATTGGCGGTGCAACATTATAAACATAAACAAAATGCAACAAAATATAAACAGAACAAATAAATATATACAATATATATACTTAAGAGATACAATAATATACAACATAAATATATACAAATATGATACCTATATACACATAAATATATAGAGAGGTTGAAGAGTAATCGTCTATCATGGTATGGACATGTAATGCGTAGGAACGAGGATAATATTTTAAGAAAGGTGTTACATATGAATGTGGATGGTTATAAGGGCAGAGGAAGGCCGAATAAGAGATGGATGGACTGTGTGAAAGATGATATGGTAAGAAAGGAAGTAAATAACGCAATGACTGCAAACAGGGATGAATGGAAGCGAAAAACATATTACGACGAGCACTAATAAATGGGATAAGGAAGAAGCAGATGATGATGATACATATAAATATATACATATATATGCAATAAACTTAAATATATACTAAATAGTCTGACAGTCACAGAACTAAAGAGAGTTAAATGATAAAAAAAAGAGAACTCAGAGAAGAAAGAAAGTTATAAATTCAGATACTATTCACGTAGTTTACGTTTAAAATTAAGATGTTGAAATTGTCTGTGTGATCACAGCACTGAGGACAGCAATCTGCTACGGTAGCGCCTATACACCACACCCTTCGGCCAGTAGTCCTCCTTCATGAAGGTGGCCAGCATGTTGGTAGGTACCTGGACCATGAACACCTTGAAACTCGCGTTGTGACTCGACTCCACCTGCGTCACCCTCAATGTCAGGTTACTCTTGGTCCGTACGTAGTCGACAATGTCCTGCTCCTTAAACTTACTAATTACTCAACCTATTATAAATTATAACAAATACATGATAACACAAACTCATACAGAATAGTCAATCTATGAAATAATTAGATGTGTAAACAACTGTTTATAATTCATTAGAATGAAATTAATATATTACATAAACTTCGACATTATAAAATATTTACGAATCTCGATTAATTAGTCTACCTATTATAAATTGTAACATATAAACTCATATAGACCAGTCAATCTATGAATCGCGTTGTGGCTCGACTCCAGCTGCGTCACCCTCAATGTCAGGTTACTCTTGGTACGAATATAATCGACAATGTCCTGCTCCTTAGTGGCGTAATGTAGACGGGACAGTGTCGTGGTCGGTGTAGCAGCACGCAGCAGAAAGTAGGGTCCAGTGAGTGCAGTGCCACAATGGTTCCTATTGACCACGACGAAGCCATCATCAATAAGTTATATCTTGAAAACTCTAAGAAGCGTTAGTGATGATTATACAAGGATATATCACACAGCGCCATCTAGTCCCAAGGTAAGCAGAACTTGTGTTATGTACACTAACTTCAAATTCAGAAATTTATTCGTGTAGGATGTTTTAGACGCTTAATACTTCACTTCGGGTCGTCCACTGGTTCCTGCGGACCGCAGGGTGCTGGCCTCGAGTAGGGCTCTCTACCCGGGCGTACTGCTGGGGTGAACCACCCCAGCGTCATTCGTCTACCGGCCGGAGGGCGTCTGCTTCTCAGCAGCGTAGGCGTTTTGTGGCGTGGATTGTACTTTTTGCTCGCCGAGCCGACTTAACGCCGCCACGTCACGCAAGTGACGTGATCACTCGGTGGAGAGTAGGTGTGTGCGAGTGGCGTCCGGTGGGCGCGCGTGGAGAGGGGCGAGGTCCCGTAGGTACGTTTCTCGCCCGCTGTCACCACGTCAACCGGACGACGAACTGCTCCACCGATTGGACCTTGAGGTCACGGGCGATCACGTCATTGCAGCATTGACCTGCAGTCTCCGCCGCTGTGAGGCCGAGCACAGTGCGTACCATGCGGTGGTGGCGTATGTGAGCCGAACGAATGTAGGTTTTGTAGATCCCTACCTTCGTTCTCGGCTGCAGCCTGGATTGTAGGACCGGTCGCAGCATTGCGCGTGCGGCGGTTTTTTATTACAATTATTTCCTTCCACTAATACTAACTAGCACTACCTACTAGATACCACTTAGATTTTTTTTGTAAATCTATACATATAAATAAAATTGAAGTATCTGTTTGTAATATTGCAATAACAGTTTTTTACTACTTGCGCATGAATTAAATACGGTACATAGGTACACCGAAATAATATTTATTACAATTTGTGTCTGTCTGTCTGTTTGTTCCGGCTAATCTCTGTAATGGCTGGACCGATTTTGACGAGACTTTTCTTGGCAGGTAGCTGATGTAATAAGTACTAACTTAGGCTATATCTATTTTAGAAAAATAAGGATAAATTCCACGCGGGCGAAGTCGGAGGTCCAGCTAGTAAATAAATAATCCTGAACAATTAACACAGCGCCATCTAGTCTCACAGTAAGCAGAGTTTTTGTTATGGGTACTAGACTACTGATATAAATACTTAATTATTTTTTTTAATACATACATAATATACATAGAAAAAATCCAGACCGATGCAAACATACTCATGAATTTGCACCGTGCCGTCGAACTCGCGACTACCAGAAATAAAGCGGTTTGCTGACCGCTACACCACTGATACCGTTTTTTTTTTCCTGGATTCTGTATAGTGGCAACCCTGAATAGATGTGCACATCGCTGGATTCCGACGTGACCTGTCGGCGTCCGCGTTCCCAATGTGAGTTTGGCCAATATTCGCCTCTCCTAAACTTAAAGGTTGTAGACCATTCCCCTTTCTTTTAGTGCGATATTTGCCACTTTACTCGATTCCAGGGCATTTCTGAAGTAAGTATGGATTTCGAGCTGTTACGTGTCATGTTATTCAATATTACAAACAGACACTCCAATTTTATTTATATGTATAGATATACCGAAACAAACAGACAGACAGACAAAAATTGTATTTGTGCATAAAATTATTATTAATCTATCTAATAGTACTAATAACCAAAAACATACATAAACCAAAATAACACTTTTTACAATTTTTGTCTGTGTGTCTGTTTGTTCCGGCTAATCTCTGAAATGGCTGGACCGATTTTGACGGGACTTTTTGGCAGGTAGCTGCTGTAATAAGGAGTAACTTAGGCTACTTTTATTTTACGCGTACGATGTCGCGGGAAATGCTAGTATATAAATAAATACAAAATTATAGAAACTTTTATTTACTGTAATAATTTATTTAGATACTATCACCTTTATGGAAATATATTTTATCTGTGCAAGCAGTAATGAGCGGAATTATAGTCTGTAGGCTGTAATAATTCTAGTAAAATTCATGTTCGAAGACTTTTAGGGTAACTTTATTCAGGAAATTGAGTGCGGAATAAATTGTGAACACAGCAATACTAGGTGCTAACATGAAATGGCTCGAAAATTCAAAACGCAATATTAATCATGAGAATCGACAAAACGTAAAAATCTATACATATCTATATCTAGACACGCGGTAGCGTGTCAAGCCGAGTTTCAAGTAAGAGAACTGGCGAGCAGCACCGTGTGTATATTTACACGAACCATTTGGAGCCACTTTTGACCCCCTCATAACTCAAACACTCTTTCAGATAAACCTGTCAAATTTGGTTTATATATTGAGACTTGCGAGATAAATATGTGTTCCAAATTTCATAAATATATCTCAAACGGTTATTTAGATATTAACGTCCAAATATCGTCATTTTTATCACTAATCAACTATAGATCAAAATTATAACCCACTTCCAGATGACCTAGGAAGTTCAAATTTGGCATGCAGATAGGTAATTAGGTGAATATAAAGGCTTAGACCTTAGGCTACAGTATATTATCCTAAGTTATAAGAAGAAATGATATTTTATATTGTTATAAATACATTTCAGGAGAGACCATTGAACTTGGCACCCATTTAGATCTCATCTCTTTTGTCGTAGAAGTCAACAATCAAGGCATACATCATAATATTAAACTCGGCTATCATTTCACATTTATGTTTTTGATGGGATATAACTCAAAGGTGACTGACGTAGTGATCTATCAACGCACAGCCCAAACCACTGGACGGATCGGGCTGAAGTTTGGCATGCAGGTAGATGTTATAATGTAGGCATCCGCTAAGAAAGGATTTTGATTAATTCTACCCCCAAGGGGATAAAATAGGGGATGAAAGTTTGTATGAAACTTTGTCAATTTTAAACTGATCGGGCTGAGACTTTGCATGCATAAATCTACTATGACGTAGGCATCACCTAAAAAAGGATTTTGATAAATTCCACCCCTAAGGGGATAAATTAACGCGAGCGAAGCCGCGGGTAAAAGCTAGTCTATACATACAAATAAAGGAGTGTCTGTTTGTAATATTGAAATAACCTTTTTTTACTACATGCATATGAATATAAATACGGTGCATATAACAAAATAACATTTTTTACAATGTTTGTCTGTCTGTGTGTTTGTTGCGGCTAATCTCAGAAATGGCTGGACCGATTTTGACGGCACTTTTTTCGGCAAGTAGCTGATGTAATAAGGAGTAACTTAGGCTACTATTATTTTAGAAAAATATATAAAGAAAGAGAAATTTCACGCGGACAAAGTCGGAAGTATAGTTAGTTCTAAAATCCCTTATATATATAAATCAAAATATCTTTATTCATATAGGTCTATTACAGACTCTTATGACATGTCAAATCTACCGTCAGTTCGGAATGATTTCGAGATGAGAAGAACTGACAAGAAACTCAGCTCGTATTCTTATAATACAGATTCATTTTTAAATTCAAATTTGGGAGAATAAAGCAAATATGGAATCAGTGTCCGTAACCCGAACAGTCCAATCCCTACAAGCAGCACCCGTTCACGAGCATGACGATTATATATATATAGTCTTATGGAACTTAAGAACTCTTATTTATATTTTCATTTTAAGGCTGACATAGGAAAAAAGACATGTGCCCATGTAGATGTTTTATTAAAAAAAAGTCTACCTTACATATAGTGTACATATATTATAGAATAGAATAGAAAATCATTTATTCAAATAAACTTACATTGAAGCACTTTTGAATAGTCATAACATTTTTTTTTAATCTACCGCTCATTCGGAATGCTGTCTCATCACAAGAAGAACAAGCAAGAAACTTGTGTGTTGCTCTTTTAAATAATTTATTATATAAACCTTCCTCTCATCAACAATCACTCTTTCTATTAAAAAAAACCGCTTCAAAATCCGTTGCGTAGTTTTAAAGATTTAAGCATACATATGGACAGACAGCGACAGCGACTTTATTTTATACTATACTAGCTACTCACCCCGGCTTCGCACGGGTGTACATATTGTTAGGAGTATCCTCTAAATTTAATTAAATAAAAGAAACTGATAACAAATCGTATAATTAATTTTAACAAAATCAGTAAAAGAACTTATAAAGCAAACACGGTATGATACGGAGATTCGTTCGAGAGCACGTCTGTCGACCAAAAGAGGCCGCACACCGGGTTTCGCAGCCTTTTATAGACGCGCCGCACGACGGTGGCGCCACCACAGGAAGTTACACCTAACACGGCCTCTCCTGACGGAGCATCGTCCCCGATGCTTTCTGGTTAGGGCGCGTCGTCTGGTCCGACTGCTAATCTTATGCGCTCTGTCCAGGCTGAAGGTATTCTCAGGGCTATTGCTCGGAAACGAGTCAACAGTGACTCTTCACAACCTGTGAACCATAAGTTAGTGGTAAGCATTTTATTTTTGGAAGTAGGATCATGTTGCCTCACAAGGACTAATCTAAATCTGATCTAAGCATGTATACATAGAAGCCACACAAAGCTTTACACGAGAGGTAACCTATAACACACTACGCTATACAGAGCCTTACACGAGATGTATCCTATAACAAGCTGGATGCTGCACAAAGCCTTACACTAGGTAAATCATACAACGCACTCGATGCTACACAAAGCCTTACACGAGGTTTATCTTTTAACACACTCGATGCTGCACAAAGCCTTACACGAGGTTTATCTTTTAACACACTCGATGCTGCACAAAGCCTTACACGAGGTGTATCTTATAACACACTCGATGCTGCACAAAGCCTTATACGAGGTGTATCCTATAGCACCCTCGATGCTGCACAAAGCCTTATATGAGGTGCTTACCTATTACACACTCGACGCTGCACAAAGCCTTACACGAGGTGTATCCTATAACACGCTCGACGCTGCACAAAGCCTTACACGAGATGTTACCTAAATACCTTACGATAAAATTTATCTCAAAAATACAAATTCCATTAGAAAAACTCAGATTCCTTTTTGACTCTACACTATTTTGACTCTGTATAGGTTAGAACAATAGAGAAAGCATTTATGTGTACGAGAATATATTTGTATTTGTTACATTTTATGTACTGCATCATAAGGTATTGAAAGTATAGTGGACCTGGACATTGGGTGGAGAGGAACGTGATATAAGGTATAAGGTAACATGTTTACACATTAAACAAACAATTCCGTGCTCTATAGTATTTCTTTACAAGATGGACCCTACTTTGAAACCGTCAACTAATTTGAACTCGACAACGTTTCCACGTCAATATGGTCAACACGTAGTCTTTAGAAATATAATAATCGCGACTTTTTCCTATAGAGATATGTTAATAATTATTTTCTTTCAGATTTATTTTCTTTATATATCGCAAACTATTCAACTGCCCTTGTACAAGTAGTTTCATCATCAGCAGCATATGCTACTACGATTCGTGAGGTTATTAAAAGGATTTCGATGCGTGAGATATGAACTAACCTTTACGATATTCAAACGTCAAATCACGATCCTGTAGGCACATTCACCAGCGCACTACCCTAGGCAAGAGATCCTCGTATAATTTTCAGGGCGTTGCAGTTAGTTACTACCCTAAAATGTTTTCCGATGAGATGACGATGTTGCAACGCCTTGACAACAGCAAGTATCTCGAGCTCAGGAGTAGTACCTTGGATCTGCACATATTGTAAAGCTACTGCGTGTATGCGTCCGTCTTTTCCTATTTGAATTAGTACCGTAACCTAGTGCACTTGCATCCGTATGGACTTCAGTCCGTAAATAGTCAAAGATAAGCAACGCGGATTGACTAGCCAATATAGAGATGATCTCATCTCTCTAGTTTCTATTCTTTTCCCCGTTAAAATTTCAAGAGGCGATTTGGGTGTATCACGGGATATACCGAATAAGATAGCTGACCAGTATCACTAAATAATATCAACTAAATATTGCACAAACCATGTCAGCTCTCCTTAAATATTATTGTTTGCATTTGATCAGTTCATTTTTATTATACATCGTCTCAACCGACGACATCGTATTTCGCAACAAGCAGCTTCGACAGTTTTTGGTATCCAAAACTACTATGGCATTTATTTTCTCTGTCCGTCATACACATGAACGAGGACTGCTTGTAGAGACTTTCCTACTCTAACACCGCTTTAATCTTATTTACTTAATCAACCAATTGATTGCGTATTTAATATTTAGATTTTAATGATTTAGTACTAATTCGCAGTTTGTATTCACACATTTGAACTTAAAATGTACAGTTACCACAAGTGTTCAAAAAAGCAACAGACTTAGTCTTCCTCGCTCGTTCCTTATACGATAAGATAGTTCACGCGGAAGATTCAAAAATAATTATTACTTGATGAATGAATGAAGTGCTCAAATTGTAATTTGTTTGAATGAAGAATCCATCTTTTCTATTTGTATACGCTCGGCCTGACCTGACTCTTACAAATAGTTCCAGTCTCCTAGGATACAGAACCTCAGGAGCGAGGTAATTACACTTAGCGGAAATTAATTGTAAACCTGATTTTCACACGCATGCTTAATTTATAACCGTAAAATAATTTATATGGTCGATTCGGTAATTAGCCGTCGTACCTACATAACGCTACTTCGTTAACAATAGTCTAATGTGTATCTCTATACGGTATATTGACCATAGCTGTGACTGAGCCACTAAAAAGTATTCAGAATGTTTATTCATTAAGACTACAAATTTTATTTTTCATCACCACGAAACGGTGTATTTATTAATTGAAGTCGCGCTATCGATTCACTACGCGCTATTTGATTTCGCGTTCCCACACACAGCCTACCTACCGCGAGACTGTGCGAAACGTAGTTAACTCACGGTCTTGATGATAAACTTCCGATTCATTCTGAAACTGTCATCATTTTCAAAAGAGCGGTTTCTAAAAATACGCTAAAAATCGTTATTTCGTATACGCAATGTCTTTTCAATATTAAAACTATCGTTACCAATGAGTACTGGCGTCTTTAAGATAATCACAAGGTACTAAGAAGTTACTTCTTGTGAGATGTTATGAATTTTGCAGATAAAGTAAGAAAATAATCAGACCGCATATCCGTTTCGTCTAAACAGCATAATATGTGCACCTTACAACACGAAAACGATCATTTGATTTAAAAGAAGTTATTGAACCACTATCGTACTAAACATTTGTGGGTATAATCAGACCGCATATCCGTTTTGTCTAAACAGCATAATATGTGCACCTTACAACACAAAACGATCATTTTGATTTAAAAGTTGTTGAACCACTATCGTACTAAACATCTGTGGGTACCCGCATATTACGGCGGTAATTTCGTCGCGATGTGCATTATCACTAGTCCCAAGTCACGGCGAAAATTTGCGTTAGCCTAATTCAGATTATTTCTTTGTAAAGTAAACGTATTCAGTAAGACCTATCTTCTTACAAAATGCATATACGTTTTTGTCCGTAGGTTATTTTTTCAAAAGAACTAAATTTACTTCTATACTACCCGACTATATTGCAACTATAGCACCGTATTTGAGAATCTACTTCTATACTACGTAGTTTGCTATCATATATGACCAAGTATGATCATCACTAGCTCACTCACGTTACTACGCACTTGCTTCACCTTTTAACGACAAAACTGACACCGTCTGTCGGTTCACTGAATGACCACGATCTACTTCATCGCAACTATTTGTCAATGTTGCGCATACTTAAAAGTATGAAATATAAAAATGGAAAGATCTCACCAGATTCATGACATTAAGCGTCGATAAGACGTTTCGTAATGTCTGTTGAGGTAGCAACCGATCGCGCCACCGCACCAGGTGCGCTCGTTGGCGCCGCGTTGGCGGGTCTGGCTGGCGCGCCGACTGTCTGCGCGGGCGGCGACAGCGTGGCGGGGCAGGTGCCGGCGCTGGCTCGTCGTCAGCATCTACGTCGGCAGCTATATGCGAACCCCTGTTTCGCTGAGCTACCCCCGCACGTTGTTCCAGCGACACCAATTGTTGAGACTTGCGTCCATTAACGCTCCTAGTTCACCTATATTTGATAGGTGGGGAACGGAGACGCGTGCTCTCGTAACGATGGGCGTTTTCTACTCGACATGTAATCAATCCTTAGTCAAAAATGTTATTCGCGACCAAAAATGGCCTCGAATCCCACTTCTGATGTTAGGAGTATCCTCTAAATTTAATTAAATAAAAGAAACTGATAACAAATCGTATAATTAATTTTAACAAAATCAGTAAAAGAACTTATAAAGCAAACACGGTATGATACGGAGATTCGTTCGAGAGCACGTCTGTCGACCAAAAGAGGCCGCACACCGGGTTTCGCAGCCTTTTATAGACGCGCCGCACGACGGTGGCGCCACCACAGGAAGTTACACCTAACAATATATTATATATATAAACCTTCCTCACGAATCACTATCTATTAAAAAAACTGCTTCAAAATCCGTTGCGTAGTTTTAAAAATTTAAGCATACATATGGACAGACAGCGACAGCGACTTTATTTTATAATATTTGTATGTAATTATTATAACAATATATATTTACTCCATGCACATATTACCCGTGTTATAGCCAGCGAAATATTCAACTAATCGACTCGATATCCGAACGCAACAATTTTCACGCGGCCATTCCTGCTAGTGATGCGCCGGATATGTATATTCGTATCCGTATCCGCGGATATCGCAGCTACCTGCCAAAACAAGTCTCGTCAAAATCGAATCAGCCATTTCAGAGATTAGCCGGAACAAACAGACAGACAGATAAAAAATGTAATAAATGTTATTTTGGTGTATGTACCGTATTTATATTCATATGAATGTAGTAAAAAACGGTTATATTAATATTACAAATAGACACTTCGATTATATTTATATGTATAGATGTCAACTTTGCTAATTGGCAGTATGTATTCACACAATATTCTTGAAATTGTAATTCAGTTTTGAACAACATTTATTTAAAAAAGGAATCACGGAAGTTTCTTTTTCATTCTTCTTGTGATCAGTCTCCATAGCGAATCAGTGGTAGAATAAAAAGAATAGGACAATTCAAAAGTGCTTCATCATCATCATCATCTCAGCCTGGAAGACGTCCACTGCTGGAGAAAGGCCTCCCCTAAAGATCTCCACGACTATCGGTCCTGCGCTGCTCGCATCCAATACCTTCCAGCGATCTTGACCAGATTGTCAGTCCACCTGGAGGCCTTCCGATGCTGCGTCTTCCTGTCCGCGGTCGCCACTCGAGGACTTTATTGCCCCAACAGCCAAAAGTAAAAAGTGCTTCATTCATTCATAATTTAAGAGCTGTGCTCTTGTCGGTGGAGCTGCCGCCATCTTCCACGATCTTCTATCAGTCCCTTTAGCTGTTGATACGACGACTCCAACTTTTTCTTTAACTTGCTTGATATAGCTGTGTCTTGGTCTTCCCCTTCCTCTCTTTCCATCTATTTTTCCTTCTATAATGTTGTTAATTAGTTCGTCGTGTCGTATCAAGTGCCCCAACATTTTTCCCCGCCTATTCTCAATAATATCTATGATCTGTCTCTTTTTTTTAATCCTCTCAAGCACTTCTTCATTCCTTATTTTATCTTTCCAGCTAATTCTTTCCATTCTTCTCCAACACCACATTTCAAAGGCTTCCAGTTTGTCTCTTTCCTTTTGTGTCAATGTCCACGTCTCAAAGTGCTTATATTAAGTTTATTAGAATAAGGACTATTTCAATTTTTAATGTGTTTGCATACATATCTGTGGATATAATTATACTTAATAACGTTTCGGCACATCACTAGTTCCAGCGAACTGAAATCGGTTATTGCATCATCTGACAATGGAATCTCGACCTTACGACAGAGTAAGAGAGGAGCGATTAGTTCGATAATCCCCTGGCAGATCGCCAGCTTGGGTCAATTGATGGGGGTATAGGGTATTCGGTTATACTAGTTTCAAACCGCACTGTGTTATCTGTACTCATAATGCACTCCGAATGCAGTTCTGTGGAAATAATAGAGGTTATATTCGTGTAAAATACTTTCATACATTTAGTACTTGAAATTTTAAAAGAACATTGTTATCCTGTAAACTTGTCATTAACATGTTATCACGTTATCATGTGATATCCGTGTTACCTTTCATGCTTTGTGAACTGTCATATACCTTACTAGCTGTTATACTTCTTATAAATAATAAAAATTCTCGTAAATATAAAATTCTCGTGTCACAATGTTAGTTGCCATACTTCTCTGAAACGGATTGACCGATTTTTATGAAATTTTATATGCATATTCAGTAGGTCTGAGAATCGACTATTATCTATATTTCATACCCCTAACGACTATTATCTATATTGCATAACCCATGCACCCCTAACATTATTTTTTAATTTTTTGGGCAAATTTTTTTTTTTTTGTTATGTGTCATTAAAAATACATACAACCCAAAATTTTCACCCTTATATCACCAACCCCTATTTTTTTATAGCGTTATTAATTTATATGGCAAAACCACGTTTGCCGGTACAGCTAGTTTGTACATAAAATTATATTATTTCTTCCTAAAATCCGTTTTTACATTATTATATCTACCAGCCCAATATTATAATAATGCATACAGTTCTTCATTCATAGTTGCAGATTATATTTTCTCTATTGTGTAACAATTTGATTTTAGTGATGTAAAACATCGATAACAAACCAAATTTACTCTTATAACCGCCAAATGAAGCTGCGAGTTTTACGGACTTACATCCGCAGCAAATATTGATGTTTGTATTGGTCTGAGTATAGAGATTAAAGGAAATTGTTATAAGATATACATATTACATAACCAACTAGCTGTACACGCGACTTCATCCTCGTGGAATTTAATTTTATTCAAGAGGAAGGTTTTTTTATAGATGACAATAGAATGGTGCACCCGCCTGCGCTAACGGTTTATACTGGCGGGGCACCAGTGGAGGATGATAAGATGAACATGAGGTCAGGTCAATAAGCCCATTGTGACGAATTCACCAGGAATTTGTCATGATGGTTTCCAGGGAGAACCGCGTGGAGGTCAATCTGACATGGTACATTGCTAGTAATATGGTCATGGGTTATGAGTCCATATTACTAACAATCACCTTCCCCCCAAGAGGAAGGTTTAAACATAATACTTGTACACCCGAGCGAAGACGGAGCGAGTAGCTAGTATATCATCTAAGTATATATAACTCAAAGGTGACTGACATAGTGATCTATCAACGCACAGCCCAAACCACTGGACGGATCGGGCTGAAATTTGGCATGCAGGTAGATGTTATGACGTCGGCATCCGCTAAGAAAGGATTTTGATTAATTCTACCCCCAAGCGGATAAAATAGGGGATGTAAGTTTGTATAAATCTTTGTCAATTTTAAACCGATCGGGCTGAGACTTTGCATGCATAAAGCTACTATGACATATGCATCCCCATAGAAAGGATTTCGATAAACCACCCCTAAGGGGATAAATTAACGCGAGCGAAGCCGCGGGCAAAAGCTAGTATATTATATAACTTAAAACTACAAACTAGGGCCAGGAAATAGAGAGAGACAACATGAGAAAGTGACGATTGCAACTTGGTGTTTGAAATACCTACAATGTTTTATAAATACAATAAATACTAAATGGCCAGTCAGTCTAGTAAAATTTTAAATTAAACATGTGATCATATTGGCGCAATATATAAAAATAAGTCCACAAGTATCTTAATAATAATATTCAGAAAGAAACTTTGATTTAGTAACGGGAAAGGAATAAAAGATAAAAAAAATGTGTTGAAAAACGCCTGTTCTCAAAATAACTCGATAACGGTAAATGGGCGAGCCTGGAAAGGATTGCCTCCGTTTAGAACCTGGAACCCGACCAGGAGGGGGTAAAAAGAAGATAGCTCAGTTTTGAGATGAGGTTAAGTAGGGATGCGTACAATGGCTAGCTTGCATAAGGTAGAAATAAGGAAAGACTCACAGTTGATGCGATCTCTTGAAGGCTTGATTTCATTGGAACTGATGCAGAAGCTTGTCTTCCAAAGCTTGACTACACCTTTTACTGCCTAAGGGCTAGCCCAGCACAAACTATTATTAGCTATTTAATTTAGTACATTGTTATTTCAATTGAAACACTGCTGCCATTACCGCATCTCGACGCAAAGGACTACTCTGATGCTGTTGGCCGTAGCTGGCCTTTACAGCTTCACCGGACGTTATGGGGCGAGTGCAGATGGCACTCCAAACCCACGGAAGGACTTATGGAGCGGCTGAAGGCCAACTCCTGCCTGACGGATACGACTTTAGTCTGAGGGCACCACTAGGGGTTCGAACCTCGGCTCAGGCCGTCGTAATTTCGATCCCCGTTTGAATTGGACAGGGGATCGATCGGAGGGGTGCCCGGGGACGCCGGTGTGGAGCGCCCGGGCGCGCGCAGGCGCCCGGTTGAATGCGCGATATTGAGTGTTTGAGGTCGTCGTCTTCGCCGGCGAGGACGGTGTCGTGTGTGTGTGTAAAAGTGTGGTCGGGGTGGAACGGGTGGGCCCGGGGGAAGGTTCGACGCAAAGAAGTTCTGTTGCGTATTGAAAGCGCCTGCGATGTGTAGAGCCACTGTGAGTCCATGAGGGATAAAAAGTTTCTTGTATCGGCGCATAGATGGCACCGCTAGTTTAATATTCGGATACTTGGTAATAAGGAATGCAAGCCAGCACAGTAAGAAATATGAAAGAATGTTTTAAATAGAAGTTGTAGAGAAAAAAAATCGGCACAAAACACTTTTAAATAACTATACCTAGCGGTTAGACAGCGACTATAAACATTGTTTTAGTTCATTAAGTAAATGCTTAGTGAAAATAATCACAATCGAAGGACTGGAAAGAACCTGAAAACTTCATTATTTCGGTTTATTGTCGCAGGACTAAAATGGTAATTGTATAATATGCTCCTCCACAATTCAGAATGTTAAATGAGATAACTGTACAGCTGGCGTCGGTGACTTGAGTCGCTGTTCTGCACAATTTCATTATCACATTGTTCTTTTGTCTTTTTGTCCTTCACTCCCATCTGACCGCCGGCCGTTTCCCTCACACTGCACAGAATTTTTGAACAAGAATAACTGAGTAAAAGGTTTTTCAGAAATATTCACTATATACCTATGTAATATATCATTCGTCATACTCGTGAACGGGTGATACTTGTGGAGACTGGTCTGTTTCCATCTAAAGTTTTGTATTCCATATAATTTATATTCAATAAAACATTGTTTTTGGAAATTCAACTATCAGTTTCGGAGATTACCGCATTCAAACAAACCTTCAGCTTTATATAGATAAACCTACCCGAAGTGAAGTAAACACATTGATTGGTCAGAGATTGCGTGCGTTCTATGTTGATTATCGCATGCCTAATCCTTGTTGTTAATTAAATATCAATCAATATTTATTTAATAGAGCAACACACAAGTTTCTTGCTCATTCTTCTTGTGATGAGTCTGCATTCCGAATGAGCGGTAGAATAAAAAAACTTGACTATTCAAAAGTGCTTATATTAAGTTTATTTAAATAAAGATTATTTCTATTTCTATTTCTACATACACGCAGAGATTCCATACAATTAAATACAGTCCCATGTCACACAATCGTACGGTGAGAAGAAGTTTCAGGAAAAATACACATGGACTCTCCCTATTGTTAACGTGTAACAAACATAAATATTCTAGAATATACGTATATATCATATAATTTACTTAATAGATTTATATTATTTCATTTTATTCTGCTACTAGACTACACTAGAATATATAAACAGTAAACACTAGACTTCAAAACTCTGTTGATAGATTATGTCTCGTTTAGAGGCGAAACATTTGTTGCAAATTCAAAATATCTTTATTCATGTAGGTCTATTACAGACTCTTATGATATGTCAAATATACCGTCAGTTCGGAATGATTTCGAGATGAGAAGAACCAACAAGAAACTCAGCTCGTATTCTTTTAAAAATAAATGTTGTACATATTTACAATAATATAGATTCATTTTTAAATTCAAATTTAGGAGAATAAAGTGACTACCAGCATATGCTATTGCAAAACTAATTAGTCTAATCTGTTTTCGCAACGAAAACAGACCAGTCTCCACAAGCAGCACAGGTGCACGAGTATGACGGATGACCGCAGAGTGTATTCGCACGTTTCGAATTTTGAAAATATAAAATTACAATGATTATTTAAAAGAGCAACACGCAAGTTTCTTGCTCATTCTTCTTGTGATGAGACAGCTTTCCGAATGAGCGGTAGATTAAAAGAATGATAACTATGACTATCCAAAAGTGCTTAAATTAAGTTTATTTAAATAAATTATTTTCTATTCTATTCTATTGTGACACATTTTTTTGGTGTTGTCCAAATTCGAACTTACGAACTTTGAATCTATTTAAACAACTGAACAGTCGCTCTCATCTGTCTCCCTAATTAATTAAATACAAAAACACTCCAACACGACACGGGTACCTTTGTAAACATACAGAGTAATACTGTTTAAGGTAAGCCCAATGATGAACATGTCTGTACCGGGAAATTCTTGTAAAAAAACCGAGCTGCCGTAATTTGATGGGATCCCGTAATTAGGAGCAATCCCGCATAATCCCAGATAATTCTAATATAACACCGGCAACTCCCATCCTCCCCGTTTTATGTCCGTGGAACTTTTTCATTAATTAATTCTATTTTTTGACGGGAATTTAATTAATTAGGGACCCGCCAAGTGAGCAGTCAAGGTAAAAAGGATTGGGACAAACGCCTCGTATTTCCACCTTGAGCATAATCTGCAATTGAAATCGCGGAATGCTATCTTTAATTTCGTTGGAGCGTTCACTGAATATCTGACTACTGCGCGGGTTTCATACTTGAAATATTTTATAATGAATTAATCAATTATATACCTTTATTATACAGATACAGAGTTGATAATGTCTAAATATATATAACTCAAAGGTGACTGACGTAGTGATCTATCAACGCACAGCCCAAACCACTGGACGGATCGGGCTGAAATTTGGCATGCAGGTAGATGTTATGATGTAGGCATCCGCTAAGAAAGGATTTTGATTAATTCTACCCCCAAAGGGATAAAATAGGGGATGAAAGTTTTTATGAAACTTTGTCAATTTTAAATCAATCGGGCTGAGAGTTTGCACGCATAAAGCTACTATGACGTAACCATCCCCTATGAAAGGATTTTGATAAATCCCACTCCTAAGGGGATAATGGGTTCCATAAACGTGGTTACTTTTTAGAGGATATACTCTACTACTTTTTATACGTATGTTGTCTGAGAAAGAATATTTTGTATTCTTTCTCATAGAATACAAAATATTTATTAAAGTTATAGATTTAGGGTCGGCAACGCGCACGTGCCACCCCTGGTGCTTCAGTCGTCCATAGGCTGCGGTAACCATTTACCATCAGATGGGCCGTATGCCTGTTTGCCACCATAGTAGTATAAAAAAAAATTTGCGTATATTTTGTTCAGCTATATTCATTTACACATATATAATCCAAAACTTTATAAAGCAATGGTTATATTATGATTAAATACCTTTTTTTACACATTTTTGTTTTTTATATAAATTCAAAATATGTTTTTCTATAGATATATTACAGACTTTTATAATAAGTCAAATATGGCGTCATTCCGTATAAGAAGTTTTAGCCGAAAAAATCTGTCAAGGAAATTTGTTGTCGCTCTTTTTATATACGATTACAATGACATTAAAAAAATTGATAGATTTACAATAATAATAATAATCTCAGGACAATTCACACAGCGCCATCTAGACCCAAGATAAGCTAGCTAAAGCTTATGTTATGGGTACTAGATAACTGATATAAATACAAATTTCATTTTTTCCCTAAAAATACATACTTATTATACATAAAAAACACCTAGACCGATACAAGCAATCATACTTATAAATTCAAATGTTTATGCTGTGTATGAAATCGAACCCGCGACCATAGGAAGTAAGGCGGTGTGCTAAACTGTTATACTACCGAAGCCGTCAAAATGAAAGTAAAAAACTACGTAGAACAAGATAAACAAATCTACTCGTGATTACAAACGTTTATATCGCGGGAATCGAACCCGCAACCATCGGAAATTACAATAAAACCGCCGAGATCATTCCATAATAACAATACTCAGTGACCACAGATTAAATCTCGTAGATAATTGAAACAAAGCAATCGACCCACCAACCGATATGGCTGCCACAGATGAACGACGCGCCCTCTATACGCCTGCCTCCGTGACCTGACTGACCTCGCTTACTGTCCTATATTCCTTAAGTCGCATGTACACTGGTCAAATTAAAAAAATAATTTATTCATAGAGTACATTTTAGCCGCTTATGTGTCTTTAAGTCGCATGTACACTGGTCAAATTAAAAAAGAATTTATTCATAGAGTACATTTTAGCCGCTTATAAATCCTTAAGTCGTAAGTACCGTACACTGGTCAAATTAAAAAAGAATTTATTCATAGAGTACATTTTAGCCGCTTATAAATCCTTAAGTCGTAAGTACCGTACACTGATCAAATTAAAAAAGAATTTATTCATAGAGTACATTTTAGCCGCTTATGAGTCCTTAAGTCGCATGTACGCTGGTCAAATTAAAAAAGAATTTATTCATAGATTACATTTTAGCCGCATATGAGTCCTTAAGTCGCATGTACACTGGTCAAATTAAAAAATAATTTATTCATAGAGTACATTTTAGCCACTTATGAGTCCTTAAGTCGCATGTACGCTGGTCAAATTCAAAAAGAACTTATTCATAGAGTACATTTTAGCCGCTTATGAGTCCTTAAGACGCATGTACGCTGGTCAAATTAAAACAGAATTTATTCATAGAGTACATTTTAGCCGCTTATGAGTTCTTAAGTCGCATGTACGCTGGTCAAATTCAAAAAGAACTTATTCATAGAGTACATTTTAGCCGCTTATGTGTCTTTAAGTCGCATGTACACTGGTCAAATTAAAAAAATAATTTATTCATAGAGTACATTTTAGCCGCTTATGTGTCTTTAAGTCGCATGTACACTGGTCAAATTAAAAAAAAAAATATTCATAGAGTACTTTTTAGCCGCTTATGAGTCCTAAGTCGCAAGTACGCTGGTCAAATTAAAAAAGAATTTATTCATAGAGTACATTTTAGCCGCTTATGAGTCCTTAAGTCGCAAGTACGCTGGTCAAATTAAAACAGAATTTATTCATAGAGTACATTTTAGCCGCTTATGAGTTCTTAAGTCGCATGTACGCTGGTCAAATTAAAAAATAATTTATTCATAGAGTACATTTTAGCCGCTTATGAGTCCTTAAGTCGCAAGTACGCTGGTCAAATTAAAAAAGAATTTATTCATAGAGTACATTTTAGCCGCTTATGAGTCCTTAAGTCGCAAGTACGCTGGTCAAATTAAAAAAGAATTTATTCATAGAGTACATTTTAGCCGCTTATAAGTTCTTAAATCGCATGTACGCTGGTCAAATTCAAAAAGAATTTATTCATAGAGTACATTTTAGCCGCTTATGAGTCCTTAAGTTGCATGACACTGATCAAATTAAAAAAGAATTTATTCATAGAGTACATTTTAGCCGCTTATAAATCCTTAAGTCGTAAGTACCGTACACTGATCAAATTAAAAAAGAATTTATTCATAGAGTACATTTTAGTCGCTTATGAGTTCTTAAGTCGCATGTACACTGGTCAAATTCAAAAATAATTTATTCATTTTGCCGCTTATGAGTGCTGCTTGTAGGGACTAGTCTGTTCTTATCACTATGACTGATTTAATCTTATTGTATTTTTATATTTGAGCCTAAATAAATTAGTGCTGGTTGGTAGTTTGTATTCACGTTTCGACTTGTAAAATGTGAACTTACATTAATTTATTTATTTAAAGGATTGTCTAAAAGTGCAACACACAAGTTTCTTGCTCGTTCTTCTTGTGATGAGACGGCTTTCCGAACGAGCGGAATATTAAAAGAATAATAAATAAATAATCTCAGAACAATATACACAGCGCCATCTAGACCCAAGTTAAGTTAGCTAAAGCTTGTGTTATGGGTACTAGATAACTGATACAAATACATAGATATATTTTCTTTCGTAAATACATATTTATACATAGAATACACCCAGACCTGTTTGTATCGGTCTGGGTGTTTCTACAATGAATACAAATGTTTGTGCCGTGCGAGGAATCGAACCCGCGACCATCGGAATTAAGACGGTGCGCCAAACCGCTTGACAACGTAAAGTAGCTTGTCTATCGGTGTTCTATAGGCTCCATTTTGGTGGATGTGTTCAAGAACTGCACAACCTCATTCCTCCAGCACCGTTCCATCAACGTACAACAAGATGTAGAGAGCGGCTCCACCCCTACACTGTTGACATCCCAGCTGCTCGAACCAACCGTTTTGCATCATCTTTCGTTATGCGAGCAGCTAAGGAGTGGAACTCTCTACCAGCGTCTATTTTTCCTGCCTCTTACAACATTGGGTCTTTCAAATCAAGAGTGAATAGGCATTATTTGAGCTTGCGTGTAACAGCTTAGACCACATCATCACTTAACATCAGGTGAGATTGCGGTCAAATGCGCTCACATTTTAATATAAAAAAAAAACAGCCAATGCTTTCAATTATGCAGGAAGCGTCTCGACGCTACTTCGACTCTGCCCAATCCCACCCTAACCCGCTTATAGTCAGTGCGGTCGACTACGTACCGAGGAGCAATATCCGACATACGCGACAACGTCGCCCGAGGCACGTTCTCATTGACCCCGACGACCCCATAACGGCAGGTAACCTCCCCACGGGCCCACCCGTTCCACCCCGACCACACTTTTACACACACACACGACACCGTCCTCGCCGGCGAAGACGACGACCTCAAACACTCAATATCGCACATTCAACCGGGCGCCTGCGCGCGCCCGGGCGCTCCACACAGGCGCCCCCGGGCGCCCCTCCGATCGATCCCCCGTCCAATTCAAACGGGGATCGAAATTACGACGGCCTGAGCCTCAGACTAAAGTCGTATCCGTCAGGGAGGAGTTGGCCTTCAGCCGCTCCATAAGTCCTTCCGCGGGTTTGGAGTGCCATCTGCACTCGCCCCTAAGGTCCGGTGAAGCTGTAAAGGCCAGCATCAGAGTAGTCCGAAAAAAAAAAAAAAAACAATAGGCTGTCTAAAGAAACCGGATAACAGTTACACAACAAATGACACAGAAACTTGCGAAATACTACTGTCAACTCACTTCCCAGGATTTCTTGTGGACAATAACCACACATGGAATTCACAGGAAGACAGGACAACCAGCAGCTCGGACTGGGAGGTAGCTAGCAAAATAATAGACAGAGAAAAACTAATATGGGCAATCAACACATTCCTGCCTTTCAAAGCAGCGGGACTAGATGGTGTCTTTCCGGCCCTCCTAAGATGGAGCGGAGACATAATAGCTGAACAACTCGTTCAGCTATTTCGAGCATGTCTAGCACACCGATACATACCTTTGAAATGGCGCGAAGTGAAAATAATCTTCATCCCAAAACCAGGCAGAGGTGATTACACACAGGCCAAATCCTTTCGACCAATTAGTCTCACATCGTTTTTTATAAAAACTTTGGAGAGACTATGCGACAAAGAAATCAGAGACCTTGTGTCCACAAACAAACCACTCCATCCTAACCAACATGCCTACAGCGAAGGCAAATCAACGGAATCAGCACTCCACAGCGTAGTAACCCGAATTGGTAACTCGTTACACTCAAAGCAGCCAACACTAGGTGCCTTTATAGACATCGAAGGGGCCTTTGATAAAACAAATTTTACCAGCATAAGCCGGGCTCTCGCCATACATGGAGTACCTCTAACTATCATAGAATGGATAAGCAACATGCTAAAGAACCGTGCAATTCAGTTTACCGTAAACACTACCACACAAGGATGAGGATGTCCACAAGGAGGGGTCCTATCACCTCTTCTTTGGAACCCAGTTGTTAACGAACTCATTGAGGAGCTCAATGACAACGACCTCTACACGGTAGGGTATGCTGACGATATTGCTATACTTATAACAGGAAACTTTGAGGGAACTTTATGCGACCGCATGAGAGAAGCCTTCAGACTTGTAGAGAGATGGTGTAAAAACCACGAACTCTCAGTAAATCCTTCCAAAACAGAACTAATCATGTTTACTAACAAAAGAGCTCCTGGTATCTTCAGGACACCGAAACTCTTTAACACAGACCTTAGTCTAAAAGAAGAAGTCAAGTACCTGGGAGTTATACTGGACAGTAAACTCCTATGGAACAAACATCTTGACCACAAAATCAACAAAAGCACCATAGCATTTTATCAATGTCGAAAGATGCTAGGAAACAAGTGGGGTATTACACCAAAAATAACACTTTGGCTATACACAGCAGTGATAAGACCAATGCTAGTGTACGGGGCCTTGGTTTGGTGGACAAGGTCGAAACTCACGACCACAGTCAACAAACTAAGGTCCTTTCAAAGACTTGCATGCTCTTCAATCACGGGATGTATGAAAACTACCCCAACAACAGCAATTGAAATAGCCCTCAATATAACACCCCTCGATCTGTTCATACAACAGGAGGCAGCCATAGCTGCCATAAGACTATATCATCTTGGTCTATGGGGCAAAAACCATAATAGTTCTCACACTCACATCCTGAACCAAGCAATCGAACACGAACCTTTGATTGCAGCTCCGTGTGATAGAACTCAAACATATCACTCATTTAACAGGAAATACCAGATACAAATGAAACAGGAGGAACAAGATCAATCTGCTGTAAATGAACTACGCATATACACAGATGGCTCCAAAACACAAAACGGTTCAGGAGCAGGAGCACACTCCCTTGACCTCAACATGAACTTATACATACCACTCGGCCCACATAGTTCGATTTTCCAATGTGAATGCGTTGCCCTGACTGAGGCAGCACGAACAGTGCAAAAGTTAGGTGTCAATAATTTCGACATAAAATTTATATCGGACAGTGCAGCTGTGCTAAAAGCACTACAGAACAGGAAATCAAACAACAGATTAATAATCGAATGTCACAATATCATGGACAAAGTGGCAGAGCACAACGGTGTAACCATCCAATGGATAAAAGGGCATAGCGGATCATACGGAAATGATGCCGCGGACGAATTGGCAAGAAGAGGATCAGGCATAACGGTAGCAGGCCCCCATCCGTTTCTGCCAATACCATTCTCACAATTTCGATCCTGGATTCGCCAAAGATCCACTGAGATACAAAACAAAAGATGGAAACAAACCACCGATTGCAAACAATCAAAAGTGGCAATTCCTAGAACAAATCAAAGAATGACAAAACGCCTAATGAATCTGGACAGGCATAACATAAAAACAATGATAGGGACAATGACCCTTAAACAGACATATGTACAAAATAGGTGCTACAGACAGTCCCCTATGCCGGGGCTGCTTTGTAGCCGAGGAAACGGCCGCTCACGTAATCCTGGAGTGCGAAGCAGTGACCACACAACGAAATCAAATCCTCGGAACGGTGAGGTCGCTCCGAGAAGCCTGCGAAGACACCAGGAGACTTCTGCGCTTCTGGGAGGAGCTTGGCTGGCTACGTTAGTAGCCTGGCTCTACACGCACAACGGCCCGAATGAGAGGCCAATTGCGGAAAATGGAGTCCAACCTACCTACCGTAGCCTATGGACGCGTGAAACACCAGGGGTGTTACGTGCGCATTGCCGTCTCTTAAGAAAGCTTAATATTAAGAAGGGTTTCTTGAAAATTAAGTAATACTTTTATTGAGAAAGGACCACAGAGTAGACTATCAACAAAAAAAAAAGAGAAGTATCTGTATTAAAAATATACGTTGACAGGAACTGGAAGAAAGGTTCGATTTTATTATTTTACAACAATTAGATATAGTCAGAATGACATACCAAAAGAAGATTTTGTTCAAAATGCCTTTGTCTCAATTAGTTGCTTTGTCACGGTCATTTATTCAAGTACTAGCTACTCGCCTCGGCTTCGTACGGGTGTACATGTATTATATATACCTTCCTCTTGAATCACTCTATCCATTAAAAAAACCGCTTCAAAATCCGTTGCGTAGTTTTAAAGATTTAAGCATACATAGGGACAGACAGCGACAGCGACTTTATTTTATACAATGTAGTAATGATGCCTATTACACAGAGCCGCAACAAATAGTCAGACAGACAAAAATTGCAAAAACATTATTTTAGTGTACGTACCGTATTTATATCCACATGCACATAATAAAAAACGGTTATTTCAATACAACACACAAGTTTCTTGCTCGTTCTTCTTGTGATGAGACAGCTTTCCGAACGAGTGGTAGATAAAAAACAAATTGTTATGACTATTCAAAAGTGCTTAAATTAAGTTTATTTGAATAAATGATTTTCTATTCTAATATTACAAACAGACACTCCAATTTTATTTGCATGTATAGATATATACGTATAACCGGTGTGTTTGTGAGGCATTAAAATTTAAATTTGCGAGTCGCTCCACGCCGCCCGCTGTGCGCCCCTCAAAGGGTTGTCAACGGCAAATGAAATCCCTATTTAAGTAGCCACTCAACATTTAGTTAGGGATTTATTTATTTAATATATTAATAATAACTTGAGGACTTTTAAGCTGCTATGTTTTCCGGTAACATAATGTTTATTTGTTTGTTATTTGTCAAAGTCGGTTAAAATAATTTGTGATAAAAAACACACTATTTTCAAATTCAATTCAAATAGAAATAATCTTTATTCAAATTTAATGAGTTTATCATTACAAGCACTTTTGAATAGTCATATTTTGATTCTAACACTCATTCGGAATGCAGATTCATCACAAGAAGAATGAGCAAGAAACTTGTGTGTTGCTCTTTTTAATAGATGTTTTTTTTATATAAATAATTACAGTATAACAAGTAAGAGGCCTGCGATAATCAACATAGAAGTCGCTACGCACTCATTATTAGTGTAATCAGATAATATTGTCAGTGCTATAGATTTAAAGTTTTTCTATAAAAACATTATTATCGTTAACGAATAACAAAATATCTCTATTCATGTAAATCAAATTCGAATTCGAAAATCATTTATTCATGTAGGACATTTTAGCCGCTTGTGAACGTAATTTTTTTTAAATTATAATTTTAATTTTTTCTCTACCGTCCAGTTCGGTATATAGATCCAATTGAGAGGAACTAGCAAGAAACTCAATTGAATTACTTTTCTTTTTAAAAGCCAGTTTATTTACAATGTATAGGTATTTATATAGGTGTCTATGTCTAACATTAAAAATCGCGTGCTTGAACAACTATTACCATGCACGCTCGTCATTCAAGTAAACGTTTAGTGAGTAATAGGCTTTGCTCAGTAAATATGATTTACCAGATGTTTTGAATTTATTTAAGGGTAATTCCAATATATCCTTTGGTATCTTATTGTAAATTACCCTACCGACCTATTGACTTTTTCTAAACGATTCTTGGGGACTTAGGTAAATTATTGTAGTAAAACTACTTTTGAAATTAAAATTTTTGGTTCAACAGTAAAAAACAAATATTTCAATATTAATAAATAACAGATAATAACTTAATAACTACTCACAAATTTCACATCAATCTTTACATATAAATAAAATTGGAGTGTCTGTTTGTAATACAATTGAAATAACCTGTAAAAACAGGTATAATGTATAATGAATATAAATACGGTACATACACCAAAATAACATTTATAACAATTTTTGTCTATCTGTTTCTTCAGACTAATCTCTGAAATGGCTGGACTAATTTTTAAGGAGTAACTTAGACTATTTTAATTTTAGAAAAATAAAGTAAATTCCACCCGGACGAAGTAGCGGGAAGAGCTAGTAATCTGTATATATATAATAATAATAATAATATCTCAGGACAATTCACACAGCACCATCTAGTCCCAAGCTAAGCAGAGCTTGTGTTATGGGTACTAGACAACTGATATAAATACATAGATAATTTTAAATGTAATAATTTTAATTTTAAAATAAATACATATTATACATAGAAAACATCCAGTTTGTATCGGACAAACAATCATACTCATGTTTGTACCGTGCGAGGAATCGAACCTACGACCATCGGAAAGTAAAGCAGTGTGCTAAACCACTAGACTACTGAGGCTGTCATATATATGTATAAAATAAACGTCTACTGTGATTTGTGTTTAGTATTTGATAGTAATATTTTTACTCCATCTTACTACGGAAAATTCACATAATATATATTCTTTTGTATGTTTTCGTTGCGGATCTCAAGAAATATTTGAATTTTGTAACTTTATTTGCGACCAGCGATTTTGATTAGATCAAAAGTTTACTGACTCGTTTCAAAGGAGAACCTGGTGCATTGCCAAGTAACGGAATGCTCTACTCGTAAATACCAAACGAATGTAGCCAATAGAAACTGTCTGTGAGCGACAAAACTCACTTGTGACTCTAAAACTACGCAACTGATTTTGACGCGGTTTTTTAAATAGATAGAGTGATTCAAGAGGAAGGTTTATATGTATAATACATGTACACCCGTACGAAGCTGGGGCTAGCAGCTAGTATGGCATAAAACAAAATCGCTGCCGCTGTCTGTCCCTATGTATGCTTAAATCTTTAAAACTTAAAATTTTTAAAAAATATTGTTTTCTTCAAAAGAGTCATGACTAATGATTATATTATAGAAAACAATGATTTTTGTGCCATTCTCAATTGGCATAATAATCTAGATACCATATAGTTATTTTGAAGCGGGTTTTTTTAATAGATAGAGTGATTCAAGAGGAGAGAAGAGAGTCAACAAGAGTTCTGTCGCCCACATATACCTTTATGTATTTCTAAACTACATATATCCCGCAGCGATACTTGCATGAATTCTGATAGTAAGTATTACAGTATATTTGCTTTTGCAATAGCATATACTGGTCAATCTATTCTCCTAAGTTTGAATTTAAAAATGTATCTGTATTATTGTAAACATGTAAGAAGAATACGAGCTGAGTTTCTTGTCAGTTCTTCTCATCTCAAAATCATTCGGAACTGACGGTAGATTTGAAATATCATAAGAGTCTGTAATAGGCTTATGAATATTTTGAATTTTGAATAATCTATATAATATTAGAGTATAATTTTGATTCATATACAGTTATTATAGTTTTTTATTAATAATATTAATTAGTAATTACTAATACGTTCGTATTACGTAACGTAGTCGGTTTAATGTGTTAGAAAGAATTTTGGTAAATAAATAAATAATTCAAACTTTTTTTTTTAATTAAATTTCAAATTCCAATTTTGAAATTTAATTTCAAATTTTGAATGAATTTGAAAATGAATACATAATAAAGAAATGCGATTACCAAAATAGTATTAGTGGGCAATAGAGAGAAATGTTTTATTAAATTAAAGGTAACCTAAGTTACTTCATATTATATCAGCTACCTGCCAAAAAAAGTCCGGTCAATATCGGTCCAGTCATTTCAGCGATTAGCCGGAGTAAACAGACAGACAGACAAAAATTGTAAAAAATGTTATTTTGGTGCATGTACTGTATTTATATTCATATGCATGTAGTAAAAAATGAACAAACACTCCAATTTTATTTATATGTATAGATGTCAACTTTGCTAATTGCCAGTATGTGTTCACACAATATTTTTGAAAATGTAATTCAATTTTGAACAACATTTAAAAAAGCATCACGCAAGTTTCTTATTCATTATTTATTAAAACAACAAGGTCATAAAGGTACTATAAACCGAAACACTACTCTCGTGTATATACAGTTACAGGTACAAAAAATGAATTTTTTTCGGACTACTCTAATGCTGTTGGGCGCAGCTGGCCTTTACAGCTTCACCGGACGTTAGGGAGCGAGTGCAGATGGCACTCCAAACACGCGGAAGGACTTGGAGCGGCTGAAGGCCAACTCCTGCCTGACGGATACGATTTAGTCTGAGGCCACCGCTACGGGTTCGAACCTCAGGCCGGATCAGGCCGTCGTAATATCGATTGGAACGGAGGATTGATCGGAGGGATCAAAAAGTGCTACAAAGAAAAATACATATGGACTTTCTACAAAACGAAACGTTAGCGAGTTTCAATTTTGTTACAGCGCCATCTATTGTCGCTGCATGCAAACAATACTATTTTATAGATTACAATCTACTTTTACATTATTCTTGTGATCAATCTGCGTATCGAGTCAGTGGTATAGATAAAAACAGAACATGACTTTTTCATGGCAATAAATTCAAATCACTAGCTGAAATTCAGTAATCAAACGATATTACAAGGTGCTGATACCAGATAATCAAAGTAAACATTGTACAATGTCTTATCGGTTAAAAGAGGGGGTTATCAACTTGTATTATGTAAAACAAATTAGGAGTAACACTCGCTATTCACTTATTATGTTACTAGCTACTCGCCCCGGCGTCGCACGTGTGTACATGAATTATATATATATCAAATAAAGTTTTATTATATATATATATATAATAATAATAGTAATATACAAACTAGCATTTCAGATAAAGTTTCAAAATATCAAGATCTTGCAATAGAGGTAAGAACACAATGGCGAGCTCAAACTGTACATACTGTACCTATTGTACTTTCTTCTACGGGTATTGTACCCAAAACACTTCAAAATAGTCTGCAAACATTAAATATTCACCCTTCCAAAACATATCTCCTACAAAAAACCACAATACTAAATACCTATCGCATAACCCGAAAATTCTTAACCTCCTGAACAATATCTTCACCCAGCATAACCTCTCCCACACTTGGCTAAGGCCCGTGTAGGTGAGTTCTTGTTTTCCTTCTCTTAAATGTATAAAAGAAGAGAAAGAAAGAGAAATAATAATAATAATTACACACGCACGTACACACTGCACTTACTTGGTTTTTGCCCGTAAGTGTGGTATACGCCGCAAAGCGTAAAAAACCAGCAAAAAGACTGAGAAAGCGAAATATACAAATAGCAATAACCTCAGGACAATTCACACAGCGCCATCTAGACCCAACTTAAGCTAGCTAAAGCGTGTGTTATGGGTACTAGACTACTGATACATATACATAGATTTTTTGTAAATACATACATATTATACATAGAAAACACCCAGACCGATACAAACAATCATACTCATGAATACAAATGTATGTGCCGTGTGAAGAATTGAACCCGCGACCATCGATCGTAAAGCGGTGTGCTAGACCGCTAGACTATCGAGGTCGTTATACATAGATACCTTCCTTTTGAATCACTCTATCTATTAAAAAAAACCCGCCTCAAAATAACTATATGGTATCTAGATTATTATGCCAATTGAGAATGGCACAAAAATCATTGTTTTCTATAATATAATCATTAGTCATGACTAGTTTAAAGAAAACAATATTTTTTACATATAAAAAAATGTTTCTTTATTCGCTCACTAGCTACTCGCCATGTCTTCGCACGGATGTACATGTATTATACATATAAACCTTCCTCTTGAATCACTCTATCTATTAAAAAAACCGCTTCAAAATCCGTTGCGCAGTTTTAAAGATTTAAGCGTTCATAGGAACAGACAGCGACAGCGACTTTGTTTTATACTATGTTGTAATGATAACGTGTGTAAACTTTCCGTAAATATTTGATTATATATACGTACAAACACCGGAATGTAATGTAACAGTATCATAAAATGATACTGTTACATTACAAAATCGTATGGACATCTAACCGTATTTCTGTAGCGGTCGCAAAAAGCAACGATATACGTCAACTATTATTGTGCATATTAGTGTCCATTTTGTTCTTGCCGTTCTAAGGCCGTCTGCCTTAGAACGGCAAAAACAAAATGGAGAAAAACTCGCGATTCAATAAACAGGCTACAACACAATAAACACGACATCTTCACCTACTTAATATTGTTTTAAGTTTTGTTCACAATTATAAACACTATTTAACCTCGATGGTTTAGCGGTTTAATATACCGCCTTGGTCCGATGGTCGCTGGTTCAATCTCGCACGGTACATTTTTATTCATGGGTGTCACGAATTACGAAGACTTTAGGAACAGTTTAAATTATTATATTATCTTATAATGTACAGAATATTTATTTCTAACTAGCTGTACGCGCGACTTCGTTCGCGTGGAATTCTTATTCTCGCAACATTAATTTATTTTTCTTAAATAGAAGTAGCCTACGTTACTCCTTATTACATCAGCTACCAATAAAAGTCCTATCAAAATCGATGCAGCCATTTCGGATATTAACCGGAACAAACAGATTTTTAAAACTACGCAACGGATTTTGAAGCGGTTTTTTTAATATATAGATCGATTCAGGAGGAAGGTTTATATATATAATACATGTACACCCGTGCGAAGCCGGGGCAAGTAGCTAGTTCTATTGTAAAAAAAGGAAAGAACTTTCTAATGTCAATGATTTTGACGACCGTAGTGGTCAAGCGGTTTAGCACACCGCTTTACGTCCGATGGTCGAGGGTTCGATCCTCGTATGGCACAAACATTTGTATTCATGAGTATGATTGTTTGTATTGGTCTGGTTGTTTACATATAAAATGTATGTATTTACGAAAATAATCTATTTGTATCAGTTATCTAGTGCCCATAACACAAGTTTTAGCTGGCTTAACTTGGGTCTAGATGGCGCTGTGTGATTATGATGGCGATCCTTAGATTGTTATATATTATTATTATATTAATGTAATGTCTTATACGTCATACTCGTGAACGAGTGCTGCTTGTATGGACTGGTCTGCTCTAATCACTACAACTGATTTAATTTTATTGAGTATCTAATAAACTACTACTAGTTGGTATTCAACCGTTTCGACTTAAACATGTTATTAATTACAATGATTATTTAAAAGAGCAGCACACAAGTTTCTTGCTCCTTCTTCTTGTAATGAGACAGCTTTCCGAATGAGCGGTAGATTAAAAGAATGATAACTATGAATATTCAAAAATGCTTAAATTAAGTTTATTTCAGTAAATAATTTTCTATTTCTATTCTATTCTATTTATTTATGATACTGCTGGAGTAATACTTTCTGTCACCTCAATAGTGAAAAAAATATTATCTACTGCCCTTTTATTGAAAATTCAAGCAAAATTTTTTATCTGTATTGTATTCTAACTGCCTATGAGTACATCTAGATTCATAGAAATGTTTTATTATGGCTATAAAATCGAGGTTCTGGAGAATCAGCCGCTGACTGACTTAATGAATGAAATAGTTATGCGATTTTCAACCGTATATATTGATTTAAGTGCATAAAAAAAAATCGGACTACTCTAATGCTGTTAGCCGCAGCTGGCCTTTACAGCTTCACCGGACGTTAGGGGCGAGTGCAGATGGCACTCCAAACAAAAAGGACTTATGGAGCAGCTGAAGGCCAACTCCTGCCTGACGGATACGACTTTAGTATGAGGGCACCACTAGGGGTTCGAACCTCGGCTCAGGCCGTCATAATATCGATCCCCGTTTGAATTGGACGGGGGATCGATCGGAGGGGGCATAAAGAAAAAAATTACCTATCTATATAAGGAATAACAAAAATATCTTATTAGCGTGTTTTAGAAATATGTATGCAAAAATACAGCGCCATCTAGTTGTACTAGTATAAAACTATTTCGACTCGAACAGTAACAGTATTTATTGAGGTTCCTCAACAGCAAATGCTTTATGTGTGGATTTTTTTATCCGCTGGGAACTCGGGAGAGTGTACTGTGCAGGGTTGTCAAACGAGAATTTCGTGTTACTGCAGATTTTTTTAAATTCAATACGATACGTGGTCTATCACTCTCGTATACTTCTGTAGGATATGCTAAGCTTTTCGTTTTTTTAATAATAATAATAATAATCATTTATTCAACATCATAGTATAGAGTAAGAAAGAAAACTGAAAACTAACATTTCGCTATGAGCTGAAAGGGCCTCCACTCAGCTGGTGCCGCTGCGTGTCACTGCAGCGCTGATTTTCAGTGCAGCCACTTGAAAAAAAGAAATAGCATTCTTGATGAATTTAAATATATATAATGAAGAATGAGTTAAATTGATGAATTATAAGTATGTGTGATAAATAGAAGAAAAATATATAAAGATAAAATTTTTCGGACTACTCTAATGCCAGCTCTTTCTTTTTGTAATATTGAAATAACCGTTTTTTTCTATATGCATATGAATATAAATACGGTTAACGGTACATACACTAACATAATATTTTTTACAATTTTTGTCTGTCTGTCTGTTTGTTCCGGCTAATCTCTGAAATGGCTGGACCGATTTTGTCGGAACTACTTTTGGCAGGTAGCTGATGTAATAAGAAGTAACTTGCGCTGCATTTATTTTAGAAAAATAAAGTTAAAATCCACACGGACGTAGTCGCGGGTACAGCTACTCTGTAATAATTTTCATTCCACATCTTTCTTATTTTTGTGAATATGAATGTGTGCAGGGGGCACATGATAAATTTCTAAATATGTTGGCAACTATCGCGCAGTTTCGAGAATCAATATCAGATTTTTGAGTTCCGTTATACAAGCCAAAAGGTTAAGAGTTACAGCCCTGCTCGGTGCTAGTGGAGGCGAGAAGGGGCGAGGAGAAATAACACATAAATGACGTAACGTGAAACATGCACGGTATGATTGATGTACCAGGAAACGAAAACGTTTTTCACGATTGAAATATGGAATACGCTATTTTTGTTGTCGATCAGTTGACGACGTCTGATGAAAATATCGTTATTCTATTCAAAGCTTACATTGAAATCTTGAGCAAATTTCTTTAAGCCGGCGCCAGACATAATTATGCCTACAAAATTGTCGTGTGCTACAAGCTATTCCTTGAGCATGTCAAATTTACTCTTCTTATTGATCTTGTAATAGTTGTAATACGAGGAAGTTTAAAAGTTGCGCCGGTTATAGAAAAGTTGCGAGGTAACAGATTGAGCTGGTATGGGCATGTTATGTGGAGGAATGAGGACCATGTCTTATGGAACGTGTATAATATGAATGTGGATGGATGTAAAGGGAGGGGACGCCCTAAGAAAAGAAGAGTATGTTTAGATATGACGACCGATAGAGAGCAGTGGAAGAGAATTACATACTGCGCCGACCCCAAATAATGGGATAAAGGCAAGGCAATGATGATAGATCTTGTAATAGTTAATAATCATTTTGTAATTCCTTTGTGGACTCCTGCGATACAGGTTCGCCTAGTCCGGGGTCCAATGTATAACCAACTTTACAATATTTGTATGTTTTGAAATTAATAAATAAATGTGGTCAAAGTTTGAACAAATATTTGTAACATCGTACCATGTTGGGTTTTCATCGCAGGATACAGTAAAAATACATGTTGTTGTACATTAATGGTACAGCGTACGATAAGGAAAATTTTCTACCTTTTTTCAATAGCCTTTTTTTTTTCAAATAATTACTCTCATTTGTCAGTCGCCTATATGGGGTTTAACGTACTTAAGCAGTCTACAGTCACGATCGTAAATCCAGCCGACATTATCAGGTCCGAAGAGCGCTGCCAGCATTCAACCTGGCACGCTGGCAACACGCCAATATGCCAGTTGCCAGGCCCCTTTAATTAAATTCTCTAGATTCATACTTGTGTTTTGCACGTCCTAAGTGTAATGGGCGTTTGCGCCAAGTGTGGGTAACGATTGCTTATTCATTGAGCAAAAGTTCATTGCCTGACACTTAAATCCTAGCCAATTCTGCCACATTTCACACGGGCGAATATGTCGTCGTAATTCAAAGTTAAGAGACGTGAAGTGCATGGTGAATTATAATCGTGATCTGATCAAAATCAAGTCGAAAATATGTCAAATTGTATTATTTTCTTCGCTATTTATATTGAAGTTTTTTGTTTTAAATCAAATAGTCAATAAAGTATTCATAAATCAAAAGAACGTACAAGACAAAAACTAAATTTTTATTACTTTTCTTTTTTGACCAGTTCGGAAACTTATTAGACCATTTATAAAGTTACTAAAGGTATTCTAATATTACCCGACTAAATTCACTTGCATTTCATTTATTTCAAATCTACTTTCCTATCTGGAATTTTATGTTATCTTTTGTTATCGCTGTGCTAAGAACAATATTCAAACAGTATTTGGTCAATATCAGAAAGCACTATGAACATGACCTTCTGATAACAATATCACTGTGTCTACATATAACAAAGATAACTTCAATAAACCACAGTAGTTCACCAACTGCAGACTAAGGTGCTTAACATGTCTCTAAAAGTAGCTGTAGTGACCGGCTCCAATAAGGGCATCGGCTATGCCATTGTTAAAGGTCTGTGCAAGAGATTCGATGGCCTTGTATATTTGACATCTCGTGATGTTGCCAGAGGGGAAACCGCCGTAGCTGATTTGAAGAAAGAAGGTCTCCAAGCTGCTTATCACCAACTAGACGTCGCTGATAAGAATAGTGTCATCAAATTTAGTGAGCACCTCAAAAATACACATGGAGGTATCGATATTTTAATAAATAACGCTGCAGTAGCCAATAGTGTACAACTTTATAACGACTATGATGAAAGCAAATCGATAATTGACATCAACTATTATAGTCACTTAACGATACAAGAATATTTCTTCCCTTTAATAAGAAACAATGGAAGAGTGCTCAACATTTCTAGTGATTGTGGACATTTGTCTAATGTGAGAAATAAAAATTGGATAGATAGATTATCGAAGAAAGACTTGACACTGAACGATATCAATGATTTTGTGAATTGGTATCTGGAATCTGTGAAGAAGGAGACATTTAACAAAGATGACATTGCAGATGGAGGTACTGTTGCTGCTTATAGAGTTTCCAAAGTAGCTGTCAGCGCTCTAACGTTACTGCAACAGAAAGCGTTAGCATCCAGGAACATATCTGTAAATTCAATGCACCCTGGCTTAGTACGTACAGATATGACTGTTGGAGTGGGATTCTATAGCACTGATCAAGCCGCTGAAACTCCACTGTATTTAGTGCTGGATGCTCCACAAGATTTGAAGGGCGCTTATGTTTGGTACGATAGGAAAGTTCTTGATTGGTATGATTATAATGCCGATTACTACTTTAAAAGTAAAACACTGCAGATGAAATATTAATTTCTTCTCAAAACTTGAATTCAGAATATTACAGTGAACATTTCTAATGTATTATTTGTTATGTGAAATAAAGCATTTTTAACCCTTTCTTTCGTTTATGATAATTCAATTTTTTTAACAACCTAAACTATTTTTCCAACAAATACAATTTTCAAATTCAAAAATCATTTATTCATGTAGAACATTTTAACCGCTTATGAATGTCAAGTTTTTTAAAATTATAATTTTAATTTTTTCCCTAGCGTCCAGTTCGGTATATAGATCCAATTGAGAGAAACTGGCCTTTTTTTTTAAAGCCAGTGTATTTACAATGTATAGGTATTTATATAGGTGTCTATGTCTAACATTAAATGAAAATACAGTGCATGAACAATTATTGCCATGCACGCTCGTCATTCAAGTAATCGTTTAGTGAGTAATAAATAGGCTTTGCTCAGTGAATGTGATTTAACAGATGTTTTGAATTTATTTAAGGGTAATTCTAATATATCCTTTGGTATCTTATTGTAATTTTTTATACCTATTCCCATAAATTTTCCCCGTTCCCCATAAAAATTCCCCGCGGCTTCGCTCGCGTTAAGAAGCATTATTATTAGGTATATTTATTGCGGCTTTGCAATACTTTCATACAAAATTTCAATATCCTTAGGGGTGGAATTTATCAAAATCCCTTCTTAGAGGATGCCTACGTCATAGTAAATCTCGATCAGTTTAAAATTGACAAAGTTTCATACAAACTTTCATCCCCTATTTTAGCCCCTTGGAGGTAGAATTAATCAAAATCCTTTCATAGCGGATGCTTAAGTCATAACATCTACCTGCATGCCAAATTTCAGCTCGATCCGTCCCACTGGACGGCCCAAATCTATCTCTATCAATGCACAGCCCAAACCACTGTTTGGGCTGTGCATTGATAGATCACTATGTCAGTCGTCTTTGAGTTATATATATTTAGATTTATATAGATGACACACATCTACATATTTACATTATTTATATATGAAATAGTTTATCTTTTTACATATATATGTTATTTATATATAATATATTTTAATGCTTGTTTGGTTGTATCGGTATTTTATTGTTAGTTGTGCGAATGCCAGTAGTACATACTTGACACAAAATTTGTCTTGTGTCGGCCAGATTTGAACTAACAACCATTACATGTACAAATATACTACAAAATTTATTATATATTGGACCCCGCACTAGGCGAACCTATATCGCGGGAGTCCACAAAAGAATTGCCAAATAATTATTTACTATTACTGATCAGTGAATTTGACATATCAGACTCATAAAGATTTTTTAGATTAATTTCATAATAACACAATTGTAGACTATATAAAAATGAAACAAAATAAACAGAGAAAATAAAATAAAAAGAAATGTGAATCGGTATAGTGAACCACTAGGTTATGATGCTATCGAGTGTTGCTAGAACTGTTTTCATCTGCTCTAACGATATACTTTAACGACGTATCAGAGAAAGGATCTCATGTAGTTGTAGTCATGTTAATTCATTCATTCTGATGTATTAATCAGGATTTAACCACGATATCTGAAAGGAAAAACGGTCTAAACCTGACACGGTACATCGGTAGTGTTAAGGTTTAAATAGATAGTAATCAGGGAAACAATAGTGTTTGCATTCAAAGCCAATAGATGGCGCTGTAACAAAATTGAAACGCACTAATGTTACTTTTTATTGATTTCTCATATTTTATTTGTAATATGTCAGTGCGGTCGACTACGCACCGAGAAATAATATCGGACATACAACGTCGACAACGTCGCCCGAGGCACGATCTCATTGACCCCGACGACCCCATAACGGCAGGTAACCTCCCCACGGGCCCACCCGTTCCACCCCGACCACACTTTTACACACGACACCGTCCTCGTCGGCGAAGACGACGACCTCAAACACACAATATCGCGCATTCAACCGGGCGCCTGCGCGCGCCCGGTCGCTCCACACCGGCGCCCCCGAGCGCCCCTCCGATCGATCGATCCCCCGTCCAATTCAAACGGGTATCGAAATTACGACGGCCTGAGCCGAGGTTCCAACCCCTAGTGGTGCCCTCAGACTAAAGTCGTATCCGTCAGGCAGGAGTTGGCCTTCAGCCGCTCCATAACTCCTTCCGCGGGTTTGGAGTACCATCTGCACTCGCCCCCTAACGTCCGGTGAAGCTGTAAAGGCCAGCTGCGGCCAACAGCATTAGAGTAGACCGAAAAAAAAAATTATAACTGTCCCCTCCGATCGATCCCCCGTCCAATTCAAAGGGGGATCTATATTACGACAGCCTGAGCCGAGGTTTGAACCCATAGCGGTGCCCTCAGACCAAAGTCGTATCTGTCAGGCAGGAGTTGGCCTTCAGCCGCTCCATAAGTCCTTCCGCGGGTTTGGAGTGCCATCTGCACTCGCCCCCTAACGTCCGGTGAAGCTGTAAAGGCCAGCTGCGGCCAACAGCATTAGAGTAGACCGAAAAAAAAATTTGTACCTGTATCTGTATTTGAAACCGACCAATAAACCTTGTATACACGAGTGTAGTGTTGGTTTATAGTACCCTTAGGACCTTATAGTTTTAACAGGTAGCAATGTGACATGTTAAGGACAGTGGCAATACTTCTAGTATGCGGCTGAATATCTTGTAAATTTTTAAATGACCCGAACTTTCATAGCCCAGTGTTTCATACGAGTGTGCTCAGCAAATTTGTATTTTATATAAATCGTCATTAGATACATATTACAGTTTATACATAGGTTGTTTCAAGTTCACAACCTTTGACCTTCATTTATCTGTTAACAACGATAACGTTAGCAAAATAAAATAAATCCGTGTTCACAAGACATCATGTTATTGTAATTTTCTGTTCATTACTAAATTTCTGCTAATCTAAATATATATAACTCAAAGGTGACTGGCATAGTGATCTATCAACGCACAGCCCAAACCACTGGACGGATCGGGCTGAAATTTAGCATGCAGGTAGATACATAATATCTACTATCTACCTGGATGCCAAATTTCAAATTTCTACCCCCAAGGGGTTAACATAGGGGATGAAAGTTTGTATGAAACTTTGTCAATTTTAAACCGATCGGGCTGAGACTTTGCATGCATAAAGATACTTAGACGTAGGCATCTCCCAAGAAAGGATTTTGATAAATTCCACCTCTAAGGGGATAAATTACCGCGAGCGAAGCCGCGGGTAAAAGCTAGTTATATTAAGCTTGCTAAATAAGCATTAAGTTTTTGTTATTGTAAAAATTACATTTGAATTGCGTATCTACGTAGTTTGTTTTAAAGTTTCATCTAAAGCTGCACTGGCAGTCTCCTGCCCGATTTGCTTTGGTAGGAAGTGATACGGGACTGGTGAAGGTGATCATGTAAGTCCACAAGGGACAAACCCCTTAAACCTACACCCGGGTCACAAGTCCCGGGGTCTGCTCTGCCCCATGACAGGATACAGCATCCGCAGAGTGAATCAATATTAAAAAGTTTGTCTCTAATCTATACATCTATACATATAAATAATACTGGAGTGTCTGAAATAATCGTTTTTTACTACATGCATATGAATATAAATACGGTACATACACCAAAATATAATTTTTTACAATGTTTGTCTGTCTGTCTGTTTGTTCAGGCTAATCTCTGAAATAGTTGGACCGATTTTGACGGGACTTTTATTGGCAGGTAGATGTAATAAGGAGTAACTTAGGCTACTTTTATTTTAGAAATATAAAGTTAAATTCCACGCGGACGAAATCGCGAGTACAGCGAGTCATCCATAAGACTACTATCAGCTGATGGAAATTTACAAATTATATGACTTTATTAATATGCAGACAAAGGCCCTCAAAAATTCTTTTATAGTATAGATTTTCAAGCAAAAATAATGCATTATTTAAATTATTAATCGGGTCTTAACACGAATAATTTTATGGCAAATAAAGGTATTTCCCATTATTAACCACGAATGGTCCGGGAGGCGATTGAAATAAAAAAACATCCCAATTTCAACAGAGAGGATGGCTTAAAATTATCATCTGCGTGGAATCCAGTCATAAATAAATTTAAGCAAAGTTCAGTAGCATCAACAGTCGATAAGTGTACTGATACCGTGAGTGCTTTGTGTCGCGAACTTTCGTTGAACAATCTAGTGACGGTAGATGGGAAAACTGCTGTCATCTGTCTACATTGACATCGCTGTTGCTCCAGTCAGCTCGTGACCACGGCTAGTGCAACCTAGTCGAAACGTCGAGAGAGGTAAATACCTTTATTTGCCATAAAATTATTCGTGTTAAGACCCGGTTAATAATTTAAATAATGTATATTAAACACGAAAGTTTAAAAATAAAAATTATGCACATTTAGACATCTATCTACATCCACCGCTCTATTTAACATTTTCTTATATAGTGCTTATAAAAATTCTAATTTCACGAATTTCATTTTTAAGATCAATTTCCTTTCTATGTAAGTTGAATTCTTCAAAATCATAACAAATCGACATTGACATATTTTCCTACTAGCTGTACCCGCAACTTCATCCGTGTGGAATTTAGCAAAAAAAATTATTAGAGAATTAAAAAAAAATAAAACTAGCCTAAGTTACTCCTTATTACATCAGCTACCTGCCAATAAAAGTCTCGTCAAAATCGGTCCAGCCATTTCAGAGATTAGCTGGAACAAACAAACAGATAGAAATCAAAAAAAATATATTCATATGCATGTAGTAAAAAACGGTTATATCAATATTACAAACAGACACTAATATGTATAGATTATGATATATTATTTTGATATTAAAACAACAACATGAACGAGTCCTAAGTGAACAATCTAATCACAATTTATATACAAGAGATAAGATACTGCAGACTTGTAGACGAACGAATTGTGTCACTTTGACCTGGTTCTTTTTCATTAGTAAAAATCTAACATTCGTTAAAGGAAGACATGAGTAATAAAGTGGCAGTTATAACCGGCTCCAACAAGGGCATCGGTTTTGGAATTGTGAAAGGTTTATGCCAAAAGTTCAATGGAATAGTATATTTGACATGTCGAGATGTCGCTAAAGGGAAGGAAGCAATAGCGAAACTGAACAAAATAGGACTCCATCCTGAATATCATCAGTTGGACGTTTCCAATAGAGACAGCGTTGTAAAATTTAGAGATCATATCAAAGGTACACATAGTGGAATAGATATACTAATTAACAACGCCGGCGTTGCTGGTAAATACTACGACAGTTACGAATCTCATAAAGAAGTCATTAATATCAATTACGGCAGCATTTTACTGGTAGAAGAACTCCTCTTCCCACTGCTAAAGGATTCAGCCCGTGTTCTTAACATATCAAGCGATTGTGGACATCTATCAAACATTAAGAATAAACATTGGCTGCAGAGACTTAGCAATAGGGATATTACAAGAAACGATATTGACGAATTTGTGAAGTGGTTTTTGGATTCAGTGAGAAATGGAACGTTTCAAAAGAGTGATATTGCAGATTTTGGAAGCGTAGCATCTTATAGGGTGTCGAAAGTAGCAATTAGCGCATTAACAATGATACAGCAAAGAGATCTCCAATCTAGGAACATAAGTGTAAACTCAATGCATCCTGGCTTAGTTGCTACTGATATGACAACGAGAATTGGTTTCTTTACGCCCGACCAAGCGGCCGAAACCCCGATATATTTAGTGCTGGATGCTCCCCAAAGTTTGAAAGGTGCTTATGTATGGTATGACAGGCGTGTTATAGACTGGTATGATTATAAAACAGATTACTACTTCAAATATGCGTCTGTTGGAAAACAATTAATAAAGAATGTTGTGACCACAAAGTGGATCCTGATATTGGTTATCGCTTATTTTGCTTACTATTATCTATACTAATGAATAAGACTAAACATTCAATGATGATACGAGAATGTTATCATTCTAAATATAACACATTAATAATGCGTGGAAATATCAACTACTAAGGGTGTTTGTAATTTTTAAGAAACAATTCCTATCTGTTTTGATTTAGAAATAATTTATATTGATCTTGAGATATATTAATATCTGATGTTTATTTTTTGTATCGGTTATACATTATATATTTGATAAATACCATAATACAGTCCTTATATATTTGATTGTTAATGGGTTTTAATAAAATACAAAAACGCTTATAATATTATTTTAATTTCTCCCTCATAACCATCCCTCATAATCAGAATATCGAGATTAAAAAAACACACGTGTACTCCTACATATAACCAGTGGCACTCAATGAGGAAGTAGCCATTATTATTGCTAAAAGTTGCATATAGATGGCGTGATTGGTATCGATGGAATTCTTCATAGTTTTGCAAACGTTTTAAAAAACAAAACTGTGTTTTCAAAAATGTTTAATCAATTTTTAAAAAGTTATATATACATGTTAAAATGAAATAATGCGTTTAGAAAAGTAATTTTCATATATTTACTCATTTTGTTATGTTCCAGTACTTAATTACACTTTAATCAGTGCTAATATGGGGCTCAATGTTTTCAAAATGCTTTCATAGATGGCATTGTCGTCATTTGTATCGGCCTAATTAAATGTCTTTTTTATATTTTCCAATAATAAGCACTTAATATATTATTATTGTAAATTAAACATATAAAAATTTTTTAAATAAATTAAAAATAGCCGAACAAGCAAGTAATAATATTTCCAATAATACTTATGTATGAAGTGTTGTCATATTATAAATAAATACATGTATTATCGATTTTTTTTAATAATCGATAACAGGATTTTATTACGCCTTATTCGATGATGCTTTTAATGAGTCGTTGTGAACAGTAAATTTTCATTATTTTGTATTATAGCAGTGTTCCGTTTCAAAGAACGGAATATAGTAGTACATTATTAGTGTCGTTGGTTATTTGCATTTGTACTGAAAAATCGATTACATAATAATTTAAAATATCGAGTACGAATCGTAGTTGTCTTCGAATACTGGCAACTGGTAAGATTAAATTAGTATTTAAAAAAAAGAAAGAAATCGATCCTAATTCGAATACCATAAAGTTGATTTTCCTTTCTCATTAATATCATAGCAGTTTGTTTTTAACTTGCGTATGACTCTGTGGTATGATGTTTAACGTGTATTGTTATTGTACGGTGCATACATTTCAAAAATTATATTTTAATGTAGGTACATACATTACTTTCATACATTTCAAAAATTATATTTTAATGTAGGTACATACATTTCTTTCATACATTTCATACATGTCAAAAATTATCTTTTAATGTAGGTACATACATTTCTTTCATACATTTCATACATGTCAAAAATTATCTTTTAATGTAGGTACATACATTTCTTTCATACATTTCATACATTTCAAAAATGAACTTTTTATGTAGGTACTTACATTTTTTTCATACATCTCATACATTTCAAAAATTATATTTTAATGTAGGTACATACATTTCATAAATGTCAAAAATTATCTTCTAATGTAGGTACATACATACATTTCTTTCATACATTTCATACATTTCAAAAATTATATTTTAATGTAGGTACATACATTTCATACATGTCAAAAATTATCTTTTAATGTAGGTACATACATTTCATACATTTCAAAAAGTATCTTTTAATGTAGGTACATAACACCCCATGTCAGACCCCTTGTATTTGGAAGAAACTTAAAAATAATGCCAAAAATATTAGATGAATATATTTTTAATACGAATATTGTTTTATTTTTGTTCATCAACTTTATCCCTCACTAACAATACTAGTAGTAGTACATAACCTGGTTTATACCGCTAAAGATATTGAAAGATATACGAGTAATTCAGAATGTTTGGCGTGAAAGCGAGACAAATAGACAGACTGAGTTACTTTAGCATTTATAATATTTTTAAGAATATCGCTATTAAAAATAGGGGTTGGTGAAAGACGGGTGAAAATTTAGGCGTGTATGTATTTTCAATGTAACATTATAAATAAAAAAAAATTGTCCATAATACAAAAAAATATTTTTTCGGGGTAGGCCACCCCTATGACTTAGGGGTATAAAAAATAGATAACAACCCTACCTCAGACCTGGCAAGTATACATATCAATTTTCATCATGGGAGAAATATGGCAACTAACACTGTGATACAAAATTTATATATTGTAATACACTACCTCTAAGTAGATATATATATATAGCGGCGCACCCGCCGGTAGCCTCGCGCTGTTGGCTCGTTGCTAAGCAACGGATACCCCGGTAGCGGTTGGGTAACGGGAGGCCGGCGGCAGTTGGTCGTTGAATACCGCACGCAGCGCGATAGTCTTACAACTTATTTTAATTATTTTTATGACGATCCAACAATATAAGATATAGCGGAATTCTCATTAGGTAAAAGAGGGGTACATCGTAGAATACATGAGGTATATACCAGTAAATTAATTGTAGCTAAAATCAGTCTCATACATATAACGATTGAAATAAAAAAACGTATAGCCCGATTTTGATACGTACGAGTATAAACGTATCAAAATCAGGCTATACGTATAGCGCAGACGCGTTACAACATATCAAAAAAATAGGCATGGAATGTAAAATAAACCATAACATAATAGGTATATACATTGGCACATAAGCCATATCTGCAGAGTGTCGGCTAACGATATTATACCTACACATTTACATTGAATCTTGAATCGTCCCTAATGAGGTACACGATACAGTAACCTACATATCTATTATATACATATCTTTGCAAAACAGATGTCATGTAGCTGAATTGACTGCCATCTATTTTCATGCTTTGTTACTAAGCACCCACTAGTAATCCGAACTGCTTCAAATCTAGCGACATCTAGCGGCTACGGTGGCGAAATAAAATAGCCCGAAGAATAGCCCGAGTTAGGAAGGAACCATTTTCTTGTATGGGATGGGGTATCTGTATGTAATATTATGTTATCTGTGATATAACCAAGTTTATTTGTTAGACGCCTGTACTTTTATAATTAGCAATTACGACTACAATTAGAAAAACATACTTGCCTGACAGGCGTTTCATGTTATTTACATACTTGATACATTTAACAGTATCGTTATTTAGTTTTAAAACCTCAGTTTTATTCTGACTCGTAACGTATTTACTTGCAAGTGCAGGAATTTTGTAGAAACGTTTCGACGTCCTATATCTTTATATAAATATCTTTACTGTCATGCCTACAATGTCAATTGCGCACGCGCATGCGTAGGTACATTACTATCATCCAGCGAACATGTTGTTGATAACTGTTATCGTAAGATAGCCAATTTTTTTAAACCACATTAGATTCGTAGAGACATTCGTGGAGGGCAGCCATAATGCAGAAAATCTGTGTATTAACCGACGCGGACAAAGGAGTCGGGCTGAACATTTGTAGACTTCTGTGCAGGAGATGTCCCGATATTTTCTACGTGACGACGCGGGACATCGAAGTGGGACAGCAGCTCATGGACAAACTGAAGGAGATGGGTTCATATCCAGAGTACCACCAGCTCGACGTGTCCGACAGGGAAAGTGTGACCAGATTCAGGGATCACATCCAATCGAAGAACGGATGTATAGTGACATTAATCAACAACGTTGCCATTGGCGCTAGACTAAACAACACAACGTATGACGACGCGAAATTTATCATCGACAATTATTATTACGGATATGTGAACGTTCAAGAAGTTTTGTTCCCGTTACTGGCGAGTAGTGGCAGAGTGTTGTACTTATCATTGGCAAGTTCCACTTCGAGGATAATGAACGACTACTGGCGGGAGAGGCTTTCGATGAAGCATCTTAGACAGAACGATATAAATGACTTCCTACAATGGTTCCTGGAGACGATGAAAACTGGCGACTTCACGGATAATTATATTGCAGATGACAAGGTGAGAGCTATATATTCAATATCCACCGTGTCCCTAACGTTACTAGTGAAGTTACAACAAAAGCAGCTCGCCCCAAGAAGTATTTCCGTAAATTTCCTCCACCCCCGATGGGCACAAATATATTAACTGTAGCAATGATATCTAATAATATAAATTTGTATCATTTTTGTATCGAATTAGCATAAAAATGCTGAATTCGATTTTTCTGATGTAATGAATACCCAAATATTAATCGGGCATCGAGTATTTTTTTGTAGCAATAATGTAGTCAATTTTATGTATCATATAGACTAGTATCTATTTATATGTAAATCTTTCCATTTATTGATAATTTTGTTGTGTTGATAATAAGATATTTTTTATACCGTGTGATGGCATAAATATTTGTATTTTAATTTTACTTTTTGTACGTTTATTGTAATTATGTTTGATTAAGTGTATTTTTTATTGTTACAATGTATGAATAAGTTATTAATTTGTAAATAAATGATCTCTTAGATTAACAATCAAAATTATCTAAAGTTTTTGGGCAAGTTTATACAAATATTATAAAGGGGTCAAAATGTATTGTAGCAATAATGTGTGGAACTAGTTGCTGAGCAGATTGTAGAAGTCCTTTCATTAGTAGAATCCTACTTGTGAGTAATTACCTCACACTGGGAATTATCTCGAGAACTGTAGATTCAATGTGTTCAATGACTTTCTTTCTGGTTATAAATATTTGTAAACTGAATTATTTTATTATACACTTTGTTATAATCTAGCAAAGTAGGCCGTTTATGATGTCCTTCCTAATTGACGACTTCGGTGGTCTAGCGGTCTACCGATGGTAGCGGGTTCGATTCCTCGCACAGCACAAACACATTCATGAGAATGATTGTTTGTATCGGTCTGGGTGTTTTCTATGTATAATATGTTTGTATTTACGAAAAAAAAAAATGTATTTGTAACAGTTGTCTAGTACCCATAACACACGCTTTAGCTAGCTTAACTTAGGTCTAGATGGCGCTGTGTGAATTGTCCTGAGATTATTATTATTATAAATAATTGTGTACCTACTGCATTGTAGGATAATAATCTGGTAGTTCTTGTAATGTGATAGATTGCACCTATGTCGGATAGAATAACGTTAAAAAGAGATTAAATATTGTTGACTGATAGTAATTACCTACTTATCCTGTGGTGCAAATGGAAACACATGCAGCCTCAATAGATAAGGGCTACTATTTCGGTTCCTGTTGGAATGTTAAATGTGTTAATGATAATTCCACATATATACATATAAAATATGTAGAATATATTTCTGTTTAAGTCAACTTCTTATAACAATAAACATGGTAACTTTTTATACATGGCAACACAATGGTAATTTACCATTACCATTACCAATCTGCATCAAGTGCTTTGTAATGTGAGCTCTTCCAATTAAATAGAATATTTTTCAACCACAACTGCTTTTCACTTTAACGCTAACAATTTCATATATATGTATAAAATATAAATTCAATATATACATATGAAATTTATTAAATATATTTTATATGTGTTGGATATAAATGTTGGAATTCTACCGAAGTAGGACCAAAATGTAAGTGATAGAATGAGTGGACTGTATATGTGATGTAAATCAAACAATGGATAGAAAATGGTAAACTTATAATGAAGATACGTGTACAAACGGTTGTAAGGCAAAAAGTGACAATAAAAATATATGACAATTCTAAAATAAAATAGGTAGAAAAATAAACATATAAACATGCGCAAAGAGTTTGCAACAATATGTATGTAATTATGTGGAATTATTACTTTATAGTGAATGTTTGAAATCTAATTTCAAGGATGTTGACAATCATTTGTAATACAATTATGTATTATCATTAAACTATAGTAATAAAAATATTGAAATCAAACTGAGTGATATCATTATAAACCCTTATCACGATTGAACAATACAATAAACTAATAAAATCAGAAATTACGTAGCGTCTATCACACAGTGAGTTGTCTGGTATAGGATTTTCAAAATCGAGATGCTGGTAGGGTTGGCAACCGTCGCTGTGGGGAGAGCGGCCACAAGGCGGCCTCATGCGCGTCTGCGCCGCGGTATGCAGTGTGTGCCTCTAAAGGCAGGCCGACAGACCACTGGGTGGGGGCGAAGAACTGTTCCCCGCCCAAGGGTAAAGATGTCGGCAAACGGTCGGGCCCCAAAGCCCCCAGCCTTGAGAGCGGGCCGAGCAGGATGGACTCCGCCCAATAAGGGTGGCTCCATCCAAAGCGATCCGAGGTGGAGGGGCGCATGGGCGCCTCAGATCGCCGCAAGGGCCTGAGATGTCACCGCGGGGGCAGTTGCATCTCCAAGAAAAGCCCGAGAAGGTTTCTCAGGTCGGGCCCCAAAGCCCCCAGCCTTGAGAGCGGGCCGAGCAGGATGGACTCCGCCCAATAAGGGTGGCTCCATCCAAAGCGATCCGAGGTGGAGGGGCGCTTGATCGCCTCAGATCGCCGCAAGGGCCTGAGATGTCACCGCGGGGGCGGTTGCATCTCCAAGAAAAGCCCGAGAAGGTTTCTCAGGCCGGGCCCCAAAGCCCCCAGCCTTGAGAGCGGGCCGAGCAGGATGGACTCCGCCCAATAAGGGTGGCTCCATCCAAAGCGAACCGAGGTGGAGGGGCGCATAGGCGCCTCAGATCGCCGCAAGGGCCTGAGATGTCACCGCAGGGGCGGTTGCATCTCCAAGAAAAGCCCGAGAAGGTTTCTCAGGTCGGGCCCCAAAGCCCCCAGCCTTGAGAGCGGGCCGAGCAGGATGGACTCCGCCCAATAAGGGTGGCTCCATCCAAAGCGAACCGAGGTGGAGGGGCGCATAGGCGCCTCAGATCGCCGCAAGGGCCTGAGATGTCACCGCGGGGGCGGTTGCATCTCCAAGAAAAGCCCGAGAAGGTTTCTCAGGTCGGGCCCCAAAGCCCCCAGCCTTGAGAGCGGGACGAGCAGGATGGACTCCGCCCAATAAGGGTGGCTCCATCCAAAGCGATCCGAGGTGGAGGGGCGCATGGGCGCCTCAGATCGCCGCAAGGGCCTGAGATGTCACCGCGGGGGCGGTTGCATCTCCAAGAAAAGCCCGAGAAGGTTTCTCAAGAGAGGTGGGGTGGACACCCCAAAATAAAAACGAAGTGGCCCGCAAACTAAAGCGGGCCGACGCCGCCGGAGTTGCGGTGGACTGACATTCGATTCCCGCGACTCCGGCTATAGGCGCTTCGTCGGGATACCTTGGAGTTTTTAGTGAGTAGGAGTCTCACAGTACCCGCGGGCTTCCCCCGGGGCCGGCGGGTCTCCATGAGGGATTTTCTCCAAGTTAAAAAAAAAAAGGGTTGGCAACCGTGCGCCGGAGTTGCGGTGGACTGACATTCGATTCCCGCGACTCCGGCTATAGGCGCTTCGTCGGGATACCTTGGAGTTTTTAGTGAGTAGGAGTCTCACAGTACCCGCTTACCTCCCCCGGGGCGGGCGGGTCTCCATGAGGGATTTTCTCCAAGTAAAAAAAAAAAGGTTGTCAACCATATGAGATTTTGTTCAAAGCGACATTTTTAGTTTTCAGTACAGAATCCTCGCAGAACTTTGCCATACTAATAGAAATAATCTTTATTCAAATCAACTAAGCTATAAGCACACTTGAATAGTACATTTTTTATTCTACCTTATGTAATTCAAAGTCATAATCTACCATACTTAGTTACAATCATTTGGGAGATAAGATCTCAATGTATAACATTTAGAGGTACTTAAATTTGTTAACCGTAATGAGAAATACACTGTTTTATAGTAACTAGAAGAGTTTTTAGAGACCTTCAGAAGAAATTGAAGGGTCTGGAGAAAAACAATTGTGTTAGCAGGAGGTCCAAATATTGTAGCGCAGAGTAAAGAATACAATAACGTTTGATTCATTATCATCATTACATAGTTTAAAACAAAGTCGCTGTCGCTGTCTGTCCCTGTATGCTTCAATCTTTAAAACTACGCTAGGAATAATCTTTATTCAAATAAACTTAATATAAACACTTTTGAATAATCATTTTTTTTATTCTACCGCACATTCGGAATGTAGACTCATCACAAGAAGAGTGAGCAAGAAACTTATGTGTTGCTCTTTTAAATAAATATTAATTTAATTATATTTACATTAACAAGGATTAGGCATGCGACAATCAACATTGAAACCACTACGCACTTAATCTCTGTTCAATCAGATAACATTGTCACAAGAATCACAGAATAAGTGATTTTTTAAAATTATAACAAACTACTTATTAATATAACTAGGTCATTTATCTACAATATGTTCTGATTAATTTAAACAAGGACATTTGTAGGTTAGTAATAAAAATGTACATTATTAACATTAATAATGCAAATTTTTATTAATAACCAATTTCGACTTCACGGACCTACAGAGGTCCGTGGAGTCGAATTAAGAGAATTTCTGCGCGTTACGAATTTAATTTTCAAATGTATACATATAAATAAAATTGGAGTGTCTGTTTCTAATATTGAAATGACCGTTTTTTACCACATATACATATAAATACGGTACATACACCAAAATATTTTTTTTCTATTTTTGTCTGACCGTCTGTCGGTCTGTTTGTTCCGGCTAATCTATGAAATGGCTGGGCCGATTTTGACGGTACTTTTATTGGCAGGTAACTGATGAAATAAGGAGTAACTAAGGCTACTTTTATTTTAGAAAAATAAAGTTAAAGTTATTACACAATCGGTGAAATAAAGTTATTATAAAATCGATGTACAGTCGAATTCGGCTGTATAGATGGTGCTCTGTAGTTATTTATATCTGTATGTCACATTACATAATTAAACGATATCTAACACAACGGCATTCTGGTAAATTTCCTTCAAATTATTATCGGCGTTGATTTTTTTTACATTTAACACAAGGGTACTATTAGAGTTAATATAAACAGTATCAGAACATCTACAATTATTTTTTAGAATCATTGTACATTAATAAAACAATTTTCTTGACCTCGACAACTTAATTACAACAATTTTTTTTTTAATTACATATATAGTACAGGTACTATGTTAACTTTATTTTTTTATTGGCAGCTTGGGCTATTATCAGGTACTATGACCTGTAACACCGCGACCTGTATAGACCTATTGTGCGCCCTTATTCAAAGTTCGCTACCTAGACCCGTAAGGGACAAGAATTGAAGGATATTCTTAGGAGAGATGGTTTTTATCTCCTCAGGATAGAGTGTACACTTTCCAAAGGGGATATTTCGTTTATGCATTAGTGGGCTACAGCCACATAGGATGTGCAGTGGCGTTTCCTCTTCTGCTTGGCAAAACCTGCAGATTTATGTTAAGCTAAGGCCTAATTTCGGCATGTGCTTATTCAGCTTGCCAGTTGCCAGCCTTGTCCAGTGAGGGCCCTAGATCAAAATCCTTTCTTAGCGAATGCCTACGTCATAACATCTACCTGCATGCCAAATGTCAGGCCGATCCGTCCAGTGGTTTGGGCTGTGCGTTGATAGATCACTATGTCAGTCACCTTTGAGTTATATATATATATATATAGATTCAGTAGGTCTGAGAATCGGCTACTATCTATTTTTCATACCCCTAAGTGATAAAATTTATTTTTTTATTATTTGGGCAAATTTTTTATTTATATTTTTTATGTGTCATTAAAAAATACATACAACCCTAAATTTTCACCCTTCTATCACCAACCCCTATTTTTATATAGCGTTATTAATTTATATGGCAAAACCACGTTTGCCGGGACAACTAGTATATATATAATATGTTATCCGAGATCGTAGTCACCTAACAAATCATATACTTGTGTGTCGCAACTGATGATTCATTTATTATTACTATGTTCGTTTATTAACAAGATTGATGTTTTATGACACATACTGTTATTATTATAGAAATTTAGTCATATTTTAAGGAAAAAATTACATTCAATTTAACATATTTAAATGTATTATACATATATAATAGCTGCTCCCGCGACTTCGTCCGCGTGGAATTTAACTTTATTTTTCTAAAATAAAAGTAGCCTAAGTTACTCCTTATTATATCAGCTACCTGCCAATAAAAGTACCGTCAAAATCGATCCAGCCATTTCAGAGATTAGCCGGAACAAACAGACAGACAGACAGATAGACAAAAATTGTAAAAAATGTTATTTTGGTGTATGTACCGTATTTATATCCATATGCATGTTATTCGGCAGAATATTTTACCGAAATATTTTAGCACAATGATGTCGCACATCATTGTGCTACAATATTTCGGTCGCTTTTGAAAAAAACCTCCAAATTCAAAATTAAAGGCTGCTGCCTCCAAGGTCTCCTCCAAAGTTTTGAAACCTATTTCGGCCGCAGAAATCTTGGAGGCCGAGAGGCACCTATTTTTATACACTCAATTGGAATCATTTAAACCCGAATTCTTAAGTCTTACCGCGGGTCCTCACCAACTAATCAAGGGAGGCTTAGAGATCTCTATCTATTAAAAAAACCGCTTCAAAATCCGTTGCGTAGTTTTAAAGATTTAAGCATACATGTTGGGACTAGTTGGCGTAGCGTGAGCTGTCCTGAGACATTATTATTATGTTTCTTAATTTTATGTTATCTAAATTATTTGATACTAGCTGTTCGTGACGACCCGTGACTTCTTCCGCGTGGAATTTAACTTTATTTTTCTAAAATAAAAGTAGCCTAAGTACTCCCTATTACATCAGCTACCTGCCAAAAACAGTCCCGTTAAAATCGGTCCAGCCATTTCAGAGATTAGCCGGACCAAACAGACCGACAGATAGACAGACAAAAATTTAAAAAAGTGGCTTTTTGGTATATGTACCGTATTTATTATTTATATTCATATGCATGTAGTAAAAAATGGTTATTTCATTATTACAAACAGACACTCATAGATTATAAATTAGAGTTACGTCTCACGCTAACATTATTATTATTGCCCTAAATATATCTAATAGAATAGACCACGTCAATGCTCCGCTTTTATAAACATTAATAGCGTACTGTTTGGTTGTATTTATAGATAAAACTATCATCATTCATTATGATGTATGATTGGATGACAACAATTCGTGATAACACCACGCGTATAACTCTACTAGCTGTGCCCGGGACTCCGTCCGCGTGGAATTTCACTTAACATTTCTAAAATAAAGGATTTTTCTAAAATAAAAGTAGCCTAAGTTACTTCAGCTACCTGCCAAAAAAATCCCGTCAAAATCGGTCCAGCCATTTCAAAGTTTAGCCAGAACAAACAGGCAGACAGAAATATATTGCAAAAAAAGTTATTTTGGTGTATGTACCGTATTTATAATCATATGCATGTAGTATAAAAAGGGTTACTTCAATATTACAAACAGACACTCCAATTTTTTTTATATGTACATATATGTATATGTAAAAATAAGTCTAGTACATTCCACTAACAGATAATAAAACATGTATAATGTACTTTAAGTCTATGTAAATAGAAGTCAATACTGAATGTGTGAGTATATCTTGTTAATAATGAGATATGCAGAATCCGTTATATATTATAATATATATGAACTGCTGCATATTTGTCTGACTCTTTATTGTTATATTTAAAGTTTCAAAGTTTGTATGTAAGAAAATGTTAGGATGGAAAAAAAAGGAATGATTTTTGATAGGACTCAACTAGTTAAAAAAAATCAAAATATTTTTATTCATATATGTCTATTACAGACTGTTATGATATGTCAAATCTACCGTCAGTTCGGAATGATTCCGAGATGAGAAGAACTGATAAGAAGTATATATAAGTATACAAGTATATTAATATTACGGATTGATATAAAAATAGTCAAAAAATTCTGCTAAACTAACAGGTTAAAGTACAATATTAAAAATAAGTGTAACAAGAGTCGAGACCCTTGGTCCGTGGGGTCCTAGCGCTATAAGACTTTTCAAGGAAATAACAAAAAGGTTAGTCGACATCACAGAAGACCGAAGAACTGGCAGCTACCTCGGACAAAGAATTAGTCTAGCTATTCAAAGAGAGAACGCTGCCAGTATCTACGTAACTGCCTAAAGGGACCCCTTTTAATAATATATTTTAGTTTTTTAGTTATTATATTATATTTTTTAAGGTTTTTAATTTTAGGTTTTTAGCAGGGATGTTATGGATATGAAATTTCGGATCTATTTATATATTTCGGATATAGGAATGATTATTATACCGGATACTGATACGGATGCGAATTGAGTGCAATGATGGCTGGCTCATCCGTCATACTCGTGAACGGGTGCTGCTTGTGGGGACTGGTCTGTTCAGGTTGCGAACACTGATTAGATTTTTTGATTTTTTTTTATGTAGCATATGCTGGTGGTCACTCTATTCTCCCAAATTTGAATTTAAATGAAATAGTATTATTGTAAATATGTACAACATTAAAAAAAAAATACGAGCATAGTTTCTTGTCAGTTCTTCTCATTTCGAAATCATTCCGAACTGACGGTAGATTTGACATATCATAAGAGTCTGTAATAGACCTACATGAATAAAGATATTTTGAATTTTGAATTTTGAATATGAAATTATTTCGGATTATCCGTTAGCTTCTTTTTTAATTAATTTCAAAAGTAAAATACAACTAGTTAATAAAATGGTTACATAACGTGTCTCAATTAGGCTCCGCTCCTATCCGATATCCGGAACTTTTATTTCGGATTCGGTTACGGTTACGGATATTATTTATATCGGATATCCGATAGTTTCGGAAACTAACATCCCTGATTCTTAATTATCACTAAATGATTTCTATTTAATTAAAATGTTGAAACAATAAATATGTAGGTATCTATACTGTATTAATAATTATTTTTTGTATGTGGCAGCACTGTATATACAGTTCTTATTATCAGCCAAGTGAATAAAATATCACTTTCTTTATTGCACTTATATATAGTAAGAATAGATTATAGAATAGAATAGAAAATCACTTATTCAAATAAACTTAATTTAAGCACTTTTGAACAGTCATAACAATTTCTTTTTTATTTACCATTCGTTCGGAGCTGTCTCATCACAAGAAGAACGAGCAAGAAACTTGTGTGTGCTCTCCGAATGAGCGGTAGATTAAAAAAAATGTTATGACTATTCAAAACTGCTTAAATTAAGTTTATTTGAATAAAGAAGTCTATTTCATTAAAAATTTCCGAAGATTTTTGGTTTATCGGGTGTTTAATTAATATAAGTAAACCTTTTTTGACATTGTTATCTGCCAGTATTAAGTAAAAAAAGAAAAAAAAATTATTTAATCTGTCAAATTAATTAATATGTGATTTTTTGAACAATACACCTAGATAAAACAAGATCAAGATTTTTCATTTAAAACATTTTATTTTTAAACAGGGTGTGAAAAGAACTGTGCAGTAAGATGGCATTTGTAAGCATACTACTGGATGCTGCAATGACGATTCTCATACTGATCTGGCAGTCTCTTTCCATCTTGTTTAGAGCATTTATTTTAAATGTTATTACATTAAAGCCGATAAGTTATGAAAATAAAGTATCACGCGGTGATCACGATATTTAGAAACTGCCCGACCTAAGATTTAACCTCTTGAAATTTTGCAGGTAGATATCTCAAATACAATAATCATTACATAGTATAAAACAAAGTCGCCGTCGCTGTCTGTCCCTATGTATGCTTAAATCTTTAAAACCACGCAACGGATTTTGAAACGGTTTTTTTAATAGATAGAATGATTCAAGAATAGAATAAGAATAGAATAGAATAGAAAATCATTTATTCAAATAAACTTACATTGAAGCACTTTTGAATAGTCATTACATTTTTTTAATCTACCGCTCGTTCGGAAAGCTGTCTCATCACAAGAAGAACGAGCATGAAACTTGCGTGTTGCTCTTTTAAATAATTTTATTATTACTTTACATTTTTAAGTATAAGTGTGTGAATACAAACCACCAATTAGCACTAATTTAATTAAATACTCAAATAGAAAAATATAGAATATATAACCAATTGGTTAAACAATTGATAAGAGGAAATCAGTCATAGTGATTAGAGCAGACCAGTCTTTACAAGCAGCTCCCGTTCACGAGTATGACGGATGAGCCAGCCATCACTGCGCTCGACCATATTTTAGGGAGCCCAATGACCCGGCCCACCACGCCGCCACAAGTCTGGACATTTTAGTGAGCATGACCACTCAAAACACTAGACCACGTCAAAGCTACTTACAATTGCCATCTGATAGTTATATTATTCACATTTTACATAAGAACGCATGCGGAAATCAATACAAAAACCGCTACTCTTTCATATTTCTAAAGTAATTAAATCAAGAAGGCAATGAGAAAAATAAATTATAACGTTGTATGCTAATAAACTAATTCGCGCGGGTGTACTTGTTTTATACATATAAAGAGGAAGGTTTATGTACATGTACACTCGGGCGAAGTCGGGACGAGTAGCTAGTATGTGATACAGATACTTAAAGATCAAACGAGCTTACCAAGTGAAGTTCGATCATAATTATGTGACAGCTTCATTCTTAGCGATTTGTGTTTACATATTGTAGTAGTATTCCCAAGCACCAGCCTCGCACGGTAGTTTATAGTTTTTTTTTTATAAAAATAAAAATTAGTTGTTGTATTGACTATTCCCTTACTACCTCCCACTACTTACCCGATAAGGTGGGATATTCTTGTTACTGCGCTCATTTTGTTTACAGTAAAGTTTTCATTTCAAATTTTATGTAGGTTTTATTTTATTTTTCGCTTCACACTTCTCACTTTATTGTCCGGGTTTGGGATATTAGAAAGAACCTCAGCTAAATTATTCCATTTTTACAATACGCACATAAGTATATACATACATGAATGCATCAAGTGGGTGGGTGTGAATAAATCGCTAAGAATGAAGCTGTCACATAATTATATTCGGTATAGTACTCCTTATCGGATATGTACATATAGGAAGGGAGATATGTATATGATGATCTATATTAAGTATCGCCATCTCTTCTCTTTCGGATATTAATTATTTATTTACATGTAGCATGATCTCTTTGCCCTACTTTCAATATTGTTACTAATACATTCATTTTTTTTAATCTCAGGACAATTCACACAGCGCCATCTACACCCAAGTTAAGCTAGCTAAAGTTTGTGTTATGGGTACTAGACAACTGATACAACTACATAGATATTTTTTTTCGTAAACACATATATTATACATAGAAAACACCCAGACCGATACAAACAATCATACTCATGAATACAAATGTTTGTGCCGTGCGAGGAATCGAACCAGCGACCATCGGACGTAAAGCGGTGTGCTAGACCGCTAGACAACCGAGGTCGTCAAATTAATATGTTTTGTTTTAAGATGAAAAAGACCTATAATTTATTACAGTCATGTAGATTGCTTTAGCAAACATACTTAATAATTATGTACAATAATATTTTGTGTTGCGTATTATTCAAGTGATTGATGAGTTATCGATAATGGACTGTTGTAGGTATTGGTAGATGATATAGTGCTGTATTTAGTTTAATCTAAGCCAGGGGTGCGTAAATCTTTAAGGAAGCGATTATTTTTAATTTATATTATTTTCCTAACGGAGAAAGAGGTCAATCGTCGAATCCAACTCGGATAGCGTTCGGGAAGCTCCGATAAATCTTTTCGTCCAAGTTTCCGAAGTGTCTCAAGACGAAGGTTTACGACTAATGTGTGTTGCCAGTGATGACTTACAGCACAGAGACGCGGTCGCTAACTATGGGCCCCATGAACAAGCTCAGAGTCACTCAGAGGGCAATGGAAAGGGCTATGCTCGGAGTTACTCGGCGTGACCGAATCAGAAATGAGGAGATCCGCAGAAGAACCAGAGTGACCGACATAGCCCGAAGAATTGCAACTCTGAAGTGGCAATGGGCAGGGCACATAGCTCGTAGGACAGATGGCCGATGGGGTCGTAAAGTCCTCGAGTGGCGACCACGGACCGGAAGACGCAGCGTGGGAAGGCCTCCAGCAAGGTGACCGACGATCTGGTCAAGACCGCTGGAAGGCATTGGATGCGAGCAGCGCAGGACCGATCGTCGTGGAGATCTTTGGGGGAGGCCTATGTCCAGCAGTGGACGTTTTCCGGGCTGCGATGATGGTGATGATGATACTAACGGACCTAGAATGCTGCCCTGAGGTAGACCGTTCATATGTGATGTCCAATAGACTTTTTTTCTAAGGACGATATATCTCACAATCGTGTAGTCGATACATACATCGTCCTTAGAAAAAAATATAAGTTAGAAAAAAAATCGGTATGTATATATAGCAATTCTAAACTAGCTAGCTTTTATGCGCGGCTTCGCTCGTCGCTTCCATTGAAACCATAAAATGAGTATTGGAGATTATTACAATAGAAATGAATCAATATGATGAATATACTTTACAGCCAAATGTTGATATTTAATTATTTTGTTTTTTATAAAAACATATGTTAATTCTATTACCTCCAAGAATATGTGTACAAAACTTCATGATAATCAGTTTAGTAGTTAATTACTTAAGTCTTCGGTTAATATTTACTTTCCTGAATAAACATTTTCAATACCAAAGGCATAGATTATCATATCATATCATAGGCATCATAGATTAAAAAACAAGGTCCGTTAAATTAACAACGAGTAGTTCAAGATTGCAATCGGATTATATTGCAGATGTTGTTAACGAATAGTGATTTGGTCGAATACCGAATATTCGGCAACGCTGTTGGCCGAAACGCCGAATATTCGGCACAAAATACATGCGAGTCGAGTGAGTAAAAAAGAACTAACCGGTGGCAACCTGTCTCCCTCGTCACGAGGAGTCCTAGGATTGGTTCAAATGCTGAAAAACTTGTTTTTCAGCTTGTTAATAAGTACATAGAATCTTGAGTAATATGATGTGTCTTTTTTTCATTATTTGTTGCGTTGCTTCTCAATACATTTATGAAAATATCATGTATGCCAGGAAGAATATAGACAGTTTCAAAAGAGTTAGTGATTGCACCAATTAGGTAACAATAACAAACTGATTTTACCTAAATGTCGTTCGGCTAAAGTTAGTAATTCGTTTTATGGCAATTGCGTAAGGTTTTACAATAAAATACCAGAGTCTGTTATAAATCTGCCAGAAAAGAGATCTAAATGTCAAATAAAACAGTTCCTTTGCAAAAAAGCTTACTGTACATAGCACTGACAATTATCTGATTACACTAATAATGAGTGCGTAGCGATTTCTATGTTGATTATCGCATGCCTTTTACTGTAATTATTTATATATAAAAAAATCTATTAAAAAGAGCAACACACAAGTTTCTTGCTCATTCTTCTTGTGATGAATCTGCATTCCGAATGAGTGGTAGAATCTAAATATGACTATTCAAAAGTGCTTGTAATGAGTTTATTTGAATGAAGATTATTTCTATTTCTATTAACACCGAATGTTAAAAAAAATGGCGGAATAGGCCGAATAGCGAATAGTAGCCGAATATTCGTGACATCTCTCTACTTGTCATATGCAGAATCTTTTTCTATATGTAAACAACTACTTGTGCAAATTTTGAAAATTAGTTTCTTAGTTATTAAGTAAGGAATGCTAATAAGTGCGTAGCGGTTTCTATGTTGATTTTCGCATGCCTAATCCTTGTTGTTTATTAAATATAAGTAAATCAATATTTATTTAAAAGAGCAACACACAAGTTTCTTACTTATTCTTCTTGTGATGAATCTGCATTCCGAATAAGCGGTAGAATAAAAAAACTTGACTATTCAAAAGTGCTTATTTTAAGTTTATTTGAATAAAGATTATTTCTATTTATATTTCTAATATAAGAATTTCCTTTCTTATAATTGTGATAAATATATTTCTAAACATTTCTGTATGTACAGACATTTCAATCCTTGCCAATTTATCTATACATCTATACATATAAATGAAATTGGAGTGTCTGTTTGTAATATTGAAATAACCATATTTACTACATGTATATGAAAATAAATACGGTACCTACACCAAAATAACATTTTTTACAGTTTTAGTCCGTCTGTTTGTTCCGGCTAATCTCTTATATGCTTGGACCAATTTTGACGGGACTTTTTTTGGCAGGTAGCTGATTTAATAAGGAGTAACTTAAGTGACTTTTATTTTCGAAAAATAAAGTTAAATTCCAAGCGGACGAAGTAGCGGGAACAGCTAGTTAATAATAATAATATGCTAGGACAATTCACACAACGCCATCTAGTTCCAATCTACGCAGAGCTTACTAGCTACTAGACAACTGATACAAATACACGAATGAATTTTTTTTTTAATAAATACATATTATACATAGAAAACACCCAAACTGATACAAACAATCATACTCATGAATACAAATATTTGTACCTCGAGGAATCGAACCCGCGACCATCTGATAGTAAAGCGGTATGCTAAACAACTAGACCACTGAGGCTGTCCTTATAGTATAGGATGGTGATAAGAAAAACACATCAGCATGTAAAATCACAACACACCTAACTCACGCTGTGGAAAGGGATTGTTAGTAATGTGGACTCTCGACCCCATTGCTAGCAATGTACCATATCAGGTTGACCTCCACGCGGTTCCCCCTGGAAATCGTGATAAATTCATCTGGAATTTATCACGATGGTTTCCAGGGGGCTAACTGACCTGACCTCATTCTCATCTTATCATCTTCCACAGGTGCCCCGCCATCGTAAACCGTTAGCGCAGGCGGGTGCACCATTTCATTATCATATACAAAAAAAACTCACGCTGTGTGAGTTGAACTGAAGAGAACTTGATAAGTTAATAGTGATAGAGGGTCTTGAGGTCATATAATAATGTATATGTTTATACAACAATGTTCTTAAATAAACAATAGATAACAATACATTTTATAACCAACATGTTCGCAAAATGCATCTCTTAATTGTTACCAACGCACAATTCCAAGGTTGTTTTATTGTCATACTAGCTATGCCCGTGACTTCGTTCACAAGGAATAGAGGACGGATGAGGAATCTCCATTTCATCCCCTATTTTATTTTACCCCCTTAAGAGTAAAATTTTGAATGTCACATTGAGAGTCATAAGCTTAAAAAATAAGTTTCAACCTTCTACTTCAACTCTTTTCGTTTCATCTCCCTTTCAACCCCTTACAACCCTTTTTTTGCATTAAAAAGTAGCCTATTTGTGCATTAAAATAGCCTATGTCTTTTCTCAGGGTTTCGACTATCTGTATACCAAATTTTATTTAAATCGATGCAGTAGTTTTAGCGGGAAAGCGAGATAGGCAGACAGACAGACAGAATTGCTTTCGCATTTATATTAATAAGGATTTATGACTAACTGTACTCGCAACGAATTGCGTGAATATTAACTTTATTTTTCTAAAATTAAAGAGTTTTTCTAAAATAAAAGTATATAATGTTAATTATATTTTATCGCTTCATTCTCGATATAATAAACAATGTAGTCCTTTTAGCCTACAAGGCAACTTCGCACGTAATTAGTAAGTCAATTGACTTAAATTTTATTTCCCCCGATGTTACCTGTGGGTATGCACTACAACTTTCTTCATTCTTTTTCCGTGCGAGGCAACGAACGCACGCAGACCTCTCAGTTATTAAAATTAAATTAATTGATAATGTCTAAACGTAGTGCTGAGGAGAAAATAAAATATTATAATGCTAAAATAAAGAAATTAGAAGACAAGTCGAAGAAACGTCGCCGAGTAATCGTTTATTCATCTTCGGATTCTGAACATGATTCAGGTATGTACTTTTGTTAAGATAACAACTATTTTATTGGGCCTGTCTGTAAATGGTAAAATCTTATAATTTATAAATTAACCTGGGGGTTAACCGTGAGTTAACACGAAGGTAATTCATTGCTTGGAGGTTAACCGAGAGTTAATACGAAAGCAATTTAATGCTTGGAGGTTGACCAAGAGTCAACACGATAGTCAATAATTTTCACTTCACTAAGTTTTAACCAATCGTAAAACCTACCCGTTAAAAATAAAAATAAAAATATTTTTACAGACAAAAATTTATTAACATCTACCGACAATATCATATTAGATGAACATTGTGATGCTGGGATAGAACCTGAAGAAACGTTAACGGTTTCCCAAAATGTACCTCAATCCAGTGAAAAATTGTCAGAATTAGATCCTGAATTATTATCTGCTCTAGGAGAGCCAGGTGAAGATGTTCCTGTCTATGGCGAAAATATACATCCCGATTTAACACAAAGATGGCTTCCTATTTTACGGAAAGGATTAACAAAAGAAAGTAAGGATAAACTGATTAAAGATTACGTAGTACCGGGTAATTGTAAACAATTACGAGCCCCTACTTTAAATCCTGAAATTACTGCTGCTATCAGCGATCCAGCAAGAGCTAGGGATAAAAGAATCGAATCGGGACAGCGACAATTAGGACTTGGTATAACAGCCATTAGTAAAGCAATGGGAATTCTCCTAAGTAGTGAAGACAAACAAAATAAAATACAATCCATAAAAATTTTATCAGATGCTTGCCGCATTCTAACTGATTTGCATCAATCTAAAACGCAGTGTAGAATTAAAGCGATAACTCCCGGACTAGACAAATCATTCCTTGGCGTTGTCCAGGAAGTGGAGAGCGATGAATTTCTCTTCGGTATAAATCTAGCTGACAGAATTAAGGCGTCTAAGACTATTGAAAAACAAGGAATGCAAATTAAAAAGACAATGTCTACCTACAAAAACCACACTGCTTCTACATCCCAATATCAAACGTCGACACGGTCACGTTTTCAGGGAAACTGGACGGGCCCTCCTCGCTTCCAGCAGTCGAGCAGGGGGGGGCGAGGAACAGCACACAGAACGAACTCTGCAGCACGCCGTACGACATCGAACCACAACCTGTCGAGGCCGACGAGTTACAAACAACGTGCCCCAACGCGTCAATAACTCAGGTACATGCTGGTAGATTATATTATCGTTATTTTTGTTGGACTAAAATTACTAGTAATCCAGTAGTATTGAATTGGATTAAATTTGGTTTTCCCATTCCATTGGAAGAACAAGTAATACAGTACCATGTACCCGAAAATAATTTGTCGCCTTCAGACTTTTGTAATATGAGAAAAATAATTCAAAATCTACTCGATTTAGGTGCGATATCAAAATGTTTACCTGAAAGGGATCAATTTATTTCAAAAATTTTTCTTGTATCAAAGCCCAATGGGGAATATAGATTTATACTAAATCTCAAATCCTTCAATAAATTTGTTCAAAACTTGCATTTTAAAATGGAGGATTTTCGCACAGCTTCTAAATTAATACCAGAAGGTGGTTACATGGCCACTATAGATTTAAAGGAAGCATATTTAACTGTTCCAATTTTACCCTCAGATCGCAAATACTTAAGATTCCATTTTAAAAATGACGACGCAATAAATATTACGTATGAATTCAATGCTATGCCATATGGATTATCCGTGGCGCCTAGGACGTTTACAAAATTAATGAAAGAGGTTGTTGTTTTTGAGGAAAAAAGGATTCACATCTATTATATACTTAGATGATATGTTATGTATAGGAAAAACCTATGAAGAGTGCCTAACAAATGTTAAAGAATCATTAAATTTATTAGAATGTTTAGGGTTTGTAGTTAATTACAACAAAAGTTGTCTCCAACCACGACAGCAGTGTAAATTTTTGGGATTTATATATGACTCTATAAATATGACACTTTCACTGACAGATGAAAAACGGCATAAAATAATAAACTTAGTACAGAAGTATTCTTTGTTACCTAGACGCCCTCTTAGAGATTACGCTCACCTAATAGGCGTCCTTATATCAGCATGCCCAGCAGTCCGATATGGCTGGCTCTATACTAAGCTTTTAGAACGTGAAAAATTTACAAATCTTAAAAAGTATATTTCATATAATACTAAAGTAAAATTTTCAAACAATGTTTTACCAGATTTAAGATGGTGGTTGCAATCCACACTAACTGCTAACTCTCCAATGAAATCCTTAAATTTTGATATCGAAATCTTTACCGATGCTTCTCGTAGTGGTTGGGGCGCTTACGCGAACAATATTCGAGCCAATGGGAAATGGAAGTTACGTGAACAAAACTTCCATATTAATTACTTGGAGTTACTTGCAGCATTTTTCGGAGTAAAATGCTTTGCCAATGACAAGTCTAATTGTACCATATTATTACGCATTGACAATACCACAGCAATTAGTTACATAAATCGCATGGGAGGAATTCAGTATCCTCATTTAAATAGTCTCACAAAAACAATTTGGCAATGGTGCGAAGGAAAGAAGATTTGGCTACATGCATCTTATATTAACACAAAAGATAATGTCGAAGCAGATCAAGAATCTCGTAGAATCAATCCAGACACTGAATGGGAACTCACTCTATCAGGCTTTCAAAAAGTTACACGTAAGTTAGGTAAACCGGATATTGATCTCTTCGCCACTCGCACCAATGCCAAATGTGAGCTATATGTCTCATGGAAACGCGACCCCGAAGCATTCGCTATAGATTCATTTACTCTCAATTGGAATGTTTGGTTTATATATATATTTCCACCCATGTCAATAATTTTAAGATGTTTGCAAAAAATAATTAATGATAATGCAGAAGGTATATTTGTTTTTCCACTTTGGCCAGCGCAACCTTGGTTCCCACTTTTACAAAATCTTATTGTTTCCGATATTGTATATCTTTATCCAAATATTGATTATATTTTACCCTATTCCAGGACCCTACGTCATCCTATCCTGGCAGCAGCAACGCTCTCAGGGTCGCGTTCACGAAAAGAGGATCACCAGCATTAGCGTTAAACTTAATATTGGCATCTGTTTCTAGAAATACTTTGCGTCAATACGAAATTACATATAAATTGTGGTGGAAGTTTTGTGAAATGAATAATTTTGAACCCTATTGTACGTCTGTAACAACAGTTTTACTGTTCCTAACTGAACAATTTAATAAAAATGCATCATATGGATCGCTAAATAGTCATAGGTCGGCGTTATCACTTCTTTTAGGTGATAATATTGGTTCTCAAGAATCTATAAAGCGGCTCCTTAAAGGAGCATATAAATTACGACCTACAGTTCCCAAATACTGTCACACGTGGGATCCACAAATAGTTTTAAATTTTATAACAGACTGGTTTCCTAATAATACTCTTAGCATAGAAAAATTAACTAAAAAGTTAGTAATATTGTTAGCCCTATGTACAGCTCACAGAGTACAAACCTTTTCTTTGATTAAAATAGATAACATCAAAATAAGTCAAGAAGGTGTCAAAATTATAATTTCTGAAAACATAAAAACATCAGCAGCAGGACGTGAGCAACCCGTTCTTTATTTACCATATTTTATAGAAAATATCAATATATGTCCCGCTACAACGTTGGTAGATTATTTGACTATGACAAAAAATCTAAGAAGTGAGGGATGTCATAACCTGCTTCTGACATTTAGAGTTCCACATAGACCAGCAACATCACAAACCATCAGCCGCTGGATCAAACAGATCCTGGCTAGTAGCGGAATAGACGTGTCAACATTTAACGCACACAGCACGCGACACGCGTCCACATCCGCCGCTAAGGCTGCAGGTGTCTCTGTGGAGACTATCCGAAAGACAGCAGGCTGGTCTAGGTCGTCAACGACATTTTCAAAGTTTTATCATCGCCAGGTAATCGACGAAGAAAACTTTGCAAAGTCTGTTTGTATTAGAACAAATAAAAATTAATTATATTAATTTTGTTAGTGGATACAAAGTACATAATGTATAGGAATTTAAAATTAGGTCTGATTTGTAAAATCGAGATGATTGTTAAGTTTGTGTATTTTCAATAAAGAAAATAAATAACTGATTCATACTTATACTGACATTGTTTATTTTTAAGTTCAAATGGAACAATAATACCAAAACTTACATCTCTGAATATCTACATTGTTTATTATATCGAGAATGAAGCGATAAAATATAATACATGATCAAACGAACTTCACAAGTGAAATTCGATCAGTATTATATGAATACGCTTCATTCGAAGATATAATGTCCCTCCTCACCCTTGAAATCCCATATATAAAATATGAAAGTTTTGGTAGAATCTCTTAAAAGAATGAAGAAAGTTGTAATGCATACCCACAGGTAACATCGGGGGAAATAAAATTTAAGTCAATTGACTTACTAATTACGTGCGAAGTTGCCTTGTAGGCTAAAAGGACTACATTGTTTATTATATCGAGAATGAAGCGTATTCATATAATACTGATCGAATTTCACTTGTGAAGTTCGTTTGATCATGTATATTAATCTATATAAATAAATAAAATATATAATCTATATATATGTAATATATATTTTATTTATTTATATAGATTCATATTAACATATATATATATATATATATATATATATATATATATATATATTTGTATTTACATATTTACTACACTACAATTTTTTGTATATTTCTATTATCTGTAGTCTGCATACTAGGTCAGATCTGTATCTTGGAGGCTGGGAGCGCGGATACCAAACATATGCAGTACACAACACTTCAATTGACTATTTTATAATTAGAGTACTATATACCTAATTCAAATACAAGAATGAGCGGTTCAAAGATATTACTACTATATTATAACTGTTGGTTGAATATATACAAATTCCAGTTTGTATTCACACACTTAAACTTAAAAATGTAAAGTAATAATAAAATTATTTAAAAGAGCAACACGCAAGCTTCTTCCTCGTTCTTCTTGTGATGAGACAGCTTTCCGAACGAGCGGTAGATTAAAAAAATGTGATGACTATTCAAAAGTGCTTCAATGTAAGTTTATTTGAATATATGATTTTCTATTCTATTCTATTCTATACTAGCTGTACCCGCGACTTTGTCCGCGTAAAAGCCAAATGAAAAAGTTTTATCGTTTTAGCTTCAAAAATGACGACACTTCCATACAATCTTTCATAACTCTTTCAACCCCTTATGATTTATAAGAGATTTATTTCTAGTTATTTCTTAATATATATTTAAAAATAGGCTAAAAATTAAACTTCAAGCTTCTAGCTTTAAAAATGACAATATCTTTTATGTATATAAAATTCTCGTGTCACAGTTTTCGTTCCCATACTCCTCCGAAACGGCTTGATCAATTCTCATGAAATTTTGTGAGCGTATGGAGTAGGTCTGAGAATCGGCCAATATCTATTTTTCATCCCCCTAAATGTTAGGGGTAGTCCACCCCTAATTTTTTTTTTTGAAGGCTAAACAACGTTTGCCGGGACAACTAGTACCCATATTAACATTTAACTTTTCTTTAAATTCATATTTATTTATATTTAATTAGCAGCCTAAAAAAGTTTCAAGCTTTATACATACATATTATACATAGAAAAATTCCAGACCGATACAATCATACTCATTAATACAAATGTTTGTACCGTGCGAGGAATCGAACCCGCCATTATCGGATAGTAAAGCGGTATGCTAAACCACTAGACCACCGAGGCTATATATATAGTAAGCACTTTTACAGGCTTTTTTCAGGCAGATTTAGAACAGGCTTTAATAATAATTTCAGATCATTAGTTCTTGTACTTAGTTTTAATTAAATGAACATACACACTCTGTTATTACTTCAATAACTGTATATAAACTGAAGATCAATATGGGACACAGTAACCTAGATACATCAATATAATAATTGCATTTAATAATGTCTAGTAAGACAAATTCAATATTGTGTACTAAGCACTGCCGTGTCTAAACTGTGTCACCCCACCTTACATTTTCCTATTGTTATTTAGTATATATAAAAAAATCTCGTGTCACAGTTTTCGTTCCCATACTCCTCCGAAATGGCTTGACCGATTCTCATAAAATTTTGTGAGCGTATTGAGTAGGTCTGAGAATCGGCCAACATCTATTTTTCATCCCCCTAAATGTTAGGGGTAGTCCACCCCTAAATTTTTTATTTTTACTTTAAGGCAAAACAACGTTTTCCGGGACAGCTAGTTTAGTATATAAGATCAGTATTTCTATGTACATATTGTGAGTTTATTATCATCTGTAATATAGTAATACTCACCCGCAACAATCAACAATGATCCAATAGTTACTTGTCAGCACTATACCTTGCCGACTCAGACCCGGCAGTATTCCCCGTAGGCGGCCCGTGATGGGTTCAAATCTATATGTTAAGTCATGAATTATTAATACTGAGTAGTGATGCGACTCCACTTAAATTTCCCAATTCAACATTTCCATTTATTTCTACCGGTTAGTTTTTTTTTTATATACGGAACTCGCCTCGGCTTAGCACGTTTGAAATTATTGGAGAGATCAATTTTTTATTGCATCGCCGTTGTTTATTTATTTAAATTTTAAACCGCAAGTCTATACATGTATAAATATAAATAAAATTGGAGTGTCTGTTTGTAATATTGAAATAACCGTTATTTATTACATGTAAGTATATGAAAATAAATACATACATAAACCAAAATAACATTTTTTACAATTGTTGTCTATCTATCTGTGTGTTTGTTCCGGCTAGTCTCTGTAATGGCTGAACCGATTTAGACGGGACTTGTTTTGGCAGGTAGTTGATGTGATAACGAGCAACTGAGACTACTATAGAAAAAAACGGTGCATACACCAAAATACCATTTTTTACAATTTTTGTCTATCTGTGTGTTTGTTCCGGCTAGTCTCTGTAATGGCAGGACCGATTTAGACGGGACTTGTTTTGGCAGGTAGTTGATGTAATAAGGAATAAATGAGACTACTATAGAAAAAAACCGTGAATACACCAAAATACCATTTTTAAAAATTTTTGTCTATCTGTGTGTTTGTTCCGGCTAGTCTCTGTAATGGCTGGACCGATTTAGACTGGACTTGTTTTGGCAGATAGTTGATGTGATAAGGAGTAACTGAGACTACTTTAGAAAAAAACGTTTATTTTATAAAAATATACTTAAAATAATGGAGTTGGAGGCTGGGGTCAACGGAGTGTCGGGCACCCTCCTGCAAGATGGGCCGATGACATTATAAAGGTGGCCGGGCGTGGATGGATGTGGAAGACGGAAGAGCACACATGGTGGAAGTCTTTGGGAAAGGCCTATGTCCAACAGTGGACCGACACAGGCTGATGGCATATGCATATACTTAATTTCCACGCGGACGAAATCGCGGATATATCATCATCATCATCGCAGCCCAGAAGACGTCCACTGCTGGACATAGGCCTCCCCCAAAAATCTCCACGACGATCGGTCCTGCGCTGCTCGCATCCAATGCGATCTTGACCAGATCGTCGGTCCACCTTGCTGGAGGCCTTCCCACGCTGCGTCTTCCGGTCCGTGGTCGCCACTCGAGGACTTTACTGCCCCAACGGCCATCTGTCCTACGAGCTATATACCCCGCCCATTGCCACTTCAGAGTCGCAATTCTTCGGGCTATGTCGGTCACTCTGGTTCTTCTGCGGATCTCCTCATTTCTGATTCGATCACGCAGAGTAATTCCGAGCAATATATATAATATGTATATATATATGAATTTACGAAAAAAATATATCCATGTATTTATATCAGTTGTCTAATACCCATAACACAAGCTCTGCTACCGTGGGACTAGATGGCGCTGTGTGAATTATCCTGAGATGTATTTCTAGACAAGTACCTATACTCGTCTGTAACTCGATAAGTAAACCAGCTTCCCATCACTACCGTGAGGCACCCATTAATGCGGCCCCATGTAAGTATGCGTTTGTTTTGTATCGCTTTAGAAAGATTGTTTTTGGGTGGAAATATTATATACTGCGTACCGTGCCCCGAACAGGCGGCGGGTATTGGCCAATATTGTGGAATCCAAGACCGTTAAACGTGAATGTCGAATGACAGGCCCAATTTCATTTACCCTACGTTTAACAAACAATATTAGTGTCCCATTGGGTTCATAAATGAAAATATACGTGTTTCAAAAAATATGTTACTGATATTTTTCTATGTTACATACTAGCTGTGCCTGCGATTTCGTCAGCGTGATATCGTGACCTTGAAAACAGCTAAAGAAAACAGTTACATCATCCTAGCTTCATAAATTACGATTTTCCATACAAACTGCCATCCCCTATTTTATTTTACCCCCTTAGGGATAATATCTTCATAAACTGTGAATGTCATATGTATTTACTTTTATATTTATAGAAATAGAAATAATCATTATTCAAATAAACTCATTACACGCACTTTTGAATAGTCATATTTTAATTCTACCACTCATTCGGAATGCAGATCAATCACAATTTAATCAACAGCCTCAAAAATAACTTTGAATCTTCTAGATATAAAAATGTTCTTCCATACAATTTTTCTCCACCCTTACTCCTTACAACCCTTCATCAAAATCGTCAATTTTAAACCGATCGGGCTGAGATTTTGCATGCATAAAGCTACTACCCATAGAAAGAATTTTAATAAATTGCACCCTTAAGGGGTCAATTTAACGCGAGCGAAGCCGCGGCAAAAAGATAGTAATACATATAATGTATTTTTTTCACGATAAAATCTAGTGCTTAAGTATCAATGCAAAATACCTAAATAACGAATCCTTATTTCTACAATTTAACGCGAGCGAAGCCACGGGCAAAAGATAGTAATACATATAATGTATTTTTTTCCACAACAAAATCTAGTGCTTAAGTGTCAATGAAAAATACCTAAACAACGAATTTTTATTTCTATTATAATTCAAATTCAAATTAAAAAAATCTTTATTCATGTAGGTCTATTACAGACTCTTATGATATGTCAAATCTACCGTCAGTTCGGAATGATTTCGAGATGAGAACAACTCAAAAAACTCCATTCTTATTCTTTTCAAATAAATGTTGTACATGTCTACAAAAATACGGATTCATTTTATCAAATGCTATTGCGAAAGAAAAAAGTCTAATCAGTTTTCTTAAACTGTATATGTTGGTGGTCATACCAGTCCCCACAAGGAGCACCCGTTCACGTGTATGACGCCAGCCAGCTATAATTATGTGTATAATATACCTAGTACTAGGTTAGGTACTAACTCACTGGCCCCTCACGTATAAAACACAAGGTAAGTACGATACCACTCGTCTATGGAGGTCGTCCTTTGTGATATCAATACATTTCTTATTTGATAATCTTTTATCAGACTAAATCAGGCATACTTCCTATTCCTCATTAAGGCTAAGTTGATAGTAGCCCGATAATAAACCAATATGTTAACTTGGATAAGGAATCTAGTTTTTGAGTCTATACAATAAAAATATTTCATAAAATACTCCCCAATTTATATAAATTACAAGCTGTATGCGCGAATTCGTCCATGTGGAATTGAACTTAATTTTTCTAAAATAAAAGTAGACTAAGTTACTCCTTATTACATCAGCTACCTGCTAATAAAAGTCCCGTGAAAATCGGTCCAGCCGTTTCAGAGATTAGCCAGAACAAACTGACAGACAGACATTGGAAAAAATGTTATTTTGGTGTATGTATTATTTGTATTCACGTCACTTACGGTGCCGAAACGTGGACACTGACGATACGACTGGTCCACCAACTCAAAGCTCAACGAGCTATGGAAAGAGCTATGCTTGGAGTTTCTCTGAGGGATAAAATCCGAAACGAAGTGATTCGCCAGAGAACTAAGGTCACCGACATAACTCTTCGCATCTGTAAGTTGAAGTGGCAGTGGGCTGGTCATATCTGTCGCAGAACCGATGCTCGCTGGAGTAGGCGTGTTCTAGAGTGGAGACCGCGAATTGGCAAATGTAGTGTAGGACGCCCCGCAGCTAGGTGGAGCGACGACTTACGTAGGGTTGCGGGTAGTAACTGGATGAGAAGGGCTGAAGATCGTGCCCAGTGGCGTGCCTTGGGAGAGGCTTATGTCCAGCAGTGGACTGCAGTGGGCTGATGATGATGATGATGATTATTTATATTCATATGCATGTAGTAAAAAACGGTTATTTCAATATTACAAACAGACACTCCAATTTCATTTATATGTATAGATCTTAAAGTAAGCTTCTGATATGAAACATAAAACTATGTGTATTGTAATGTATATTGTTACATTGTATTTGTAATAACTTTTTATTAAATTCTCTATTCTCTAAAATATTATATTAATAATTCGATAAAGGACTCCATCATTTATCGAATTATTAATATAATAATCTCAGGACAATTCACACAGCGCCATCTAGTCCCAAGCTAAGCAGAGCTTGTGTTATGGGTACTAGACAACTGACATACATGGATGCATTTTTTTTAAATACATAGTAAACACCCAGACCGATACAAACAATCATACTCATGCATACAAATGTTTGTGCCGTGCAAGGAGTTGAACCCGCGACCATCGGACGTAAAGCGGTGTGCTAAACCACTAGACCACCGAGGTTGTAAAATATATTCTATCGAGGTATAAAATTACGTATATTGTATTGTGTTGCAGTTAGATAGAATAGAATAAACTATTTATTAAATTATACGAATTCAGTGGACTTCATCATTTATCGCATTATTATAAATTCGATTAGTATAAATATGTATAAATAAAGTCAATATCTGAATATCTATCTATTTATCTATCGGTTGTCAAGTGTCCTGATCAATTATATTATACCAACTGAGCCGTGCAACTCCGTGTACAAAATTTATCTTTATACTTTGCCCAATTTCCATAATATCGTTTTAAATCATAGCGTATATGTTATTTTGATGTATAAGCTATATTATTGTGAAGTTTCATCAAAATCCGTTCAATAGTTTTTGCGTGACAGAGTAACAAACATCCATCTATACTCAACTTTCGCTTTTATAATTCGAGTATTATTAAGATAAGATATACGTTAATACAGAGCCAAATTTTTAGGTAACGGTACATACACTAAAATAACATTTTTTACAATTTTTGTCTGCCTGTCTGTATGTTCCGGCTAATCTATGAAATGGCTGGACCGATTTTGACGGGACTTTTTTTGGCAGGTAGCTGATGTAAGGAGTAACTTAGGCTACTTTTATTTAAGAAAGATAAAGTTAATTTCCAGGTAGAAGTCGCGATTATAGCTAGTAATTAATAAAGTTACTTTATTTGACTGTTTATTATATGAAACATGTACAATAATACAAGCAACATCTCGCACGTTACTTGTTTAAAATTACCGTCAGGAGAAAAGTTATAATTGCTTCTAAATACGAAATTGCGTCGTTACAGTTCTTAAACGGGGAATGTTATACAATTTCCGTTTCTTTGTGAAACAATCCCAAAGTACACTGTAAAAAGCGGGAAGGAATTGATTGGAAATAAGAAGAGTGGCTAGTTAAGCTCTGCGGCAAGGTCTGGGGCTGAATCGAATTCGATGGTAATAGGACACGAAATCGGATCTAAGCTGGATTGTGATTTTACGATGCTTTCATCATTATCATTACATTGTATAAAACAAAGTCGCTGTCACTGTCTGTCCCTATGTACGCTTAAATCTTTAATACTACGCAACGGATTTTGAAGCGGTTTTTTTAATAGATAGAGTGATTCAAGAGGAAGGTTTATATGTATAATACCTGTGCGAAGGCAGGTCGAGTAGCTATTTAAAAATAAATCTAATTTTAAAGCTAAATTACTTCACCCGTGTGTATATGTATTATACATATAAACCTTCCTCTTGAATCACTCTATCTATTAAAAAAAACCGCTTCAAAATCCGTTGTGTAGTTATAAAGATTTAAGCATACATAGCGACAGACAGTTTTATACTATGTAATGATGAGTTAAATTATGAGAGATATTGTGTTTGAAGAAATTATTATTATTACAACCGACTCTTTTTATACTACGATGGTGGCGAACAAACATACGGCCCATCTGATGGTAAATGGTTACCGTAGCCTATGGACGCCTAAGATACCAGGGGTGTCACGTAAGCATTGCCGACACTTAAGAAAACTTAATATACGTTTCTTGAAAAATTCTTATATTTAAATTTATGAACATAGCATAGCTAGTTGTAAATAAGAAAATTAACTCTCTACAAGAGATTGCAAATTTGAATCTTATAATATTTGATATTTTAGTTATTACTGTTATGTTATCTACAATTTTTTTATGTTCATTCATTTTTGGGTCCTAGGGGGGAATAATTAGAGACTAATATTAATATATATCTATAATAATTAATCAATTATCTTTTAGAATTCGTTAAGTCAATGATAAACACTCGATAATAATATAAGTAGAGTTATCTGTATACGTGTCTACACTATGCACAGTTATAAAAATAATAATATAAACAAAAAAAATTTGAAGAAAGTGTTAATTAAACCAAAAACAAAATAAAAATAAAAATAGAAATAATCTTCATTCAAATAAACTCATTATAAGCACTTTTGAATAGTCATATTTTGATTCTACCACTCATTCGGAATGTTGATTCATCACAAGAAGAATGAGCGAGAAACTTGTGTCTTGCTCTTTTGAATAGATGTTATTTTTTATATAAATAATTACTGTATAAAATGTAAGCTGCATGCAATAATCTACATATAAACCGCTACGCACTCATTCTTAGTGCAATCAGATAATATTGTCAGAGCTATGGATTAACAAACTCTTCAATTTTATAGTAAGTTTTTTACAAAGGAAGTGTTTTATATGACATTAATTTTTTCAGGCAGTTTTATTACAGACTCTGGTATTTTGTTGTAAAACCTTATGCAATTACCATAAAACGAATTACTAACTTTAGTTAAACGACATTTAGGTATGGTAATTATTACTCGCGTAAATATTATGATTCTTTTTATTACGGGGTTCGGGTTATTGTCAGCTGTTAGGACCTGTAATACTGCGACCTGTATAGATCTATTGTGCTCGCCCTTATTCAAAGTTCGCTACCTAGACCCGTAAGGCACAAGAATTGAAGGATCTTCTTAGGAGCGATGGTTTTTAATTCCTCAGGATAGAGTGTACACTTTCCAAAGGGGATATTTCGTTTATGCATGAGAGTGCTACAACCACATAGGATGTGCAGTGGCGTTTCCTCTTCTGCTTGGCAAAACCTGCAGATTTATGTTAAGCTAAGGACTAATTTCGCTGTGTGCTTAAAAGTTATGAGTTTAACCTAAAACTAAATATTATTTAGTAATGCAATTTATATCTAAAAGAGCAACACACAAGTTTCTTGCTCGTTCTTCTTGTGATGAGACAGCTTTCCGAACGAGTGGTAGATAAAAAACAAATTGTTATGACTATTCAAAAGTGCTTAAATTAAGTTTATTTGAATAAATGATTTTCTATTCTATTCTATTCTATTCTATCTCTATACCCTTCAATGTTAACAGCATTAATTTGAGTGTTCAGTTGATATTAGAAATATTAAATAGAGAAACTATCAAGCGAAAAATCGTGAGTGTTGCCAAGTGTCCCGATTTGCGCAGCACGTCCCGATTTTGAAGGGTCTGGGGACGCGTCCCGATTTGTACGATTTGAAATTTTCACGTTTGTACGTTATTTGTAATACATATATAATATAACTGACATTTTTTACCATTTTTGTCTGTGTCTGTTAGTTCCGGTTAATTTCTGAAATGGCTGTACCGATTTTGACGGGTTTTTTTTGCAAGTAGCTGATGTAAGGAGTAACTTATGCAACTTTTATTTTAGAAAATAAACTATAATTATACGCAGACGAAGTCGCGGATGCAGCTATTAATATAATAAATTTGACGTTCATAAGCGGCTAAAATGTCCTACATGAATAAATGATTTTTTAATTTGAAATTGAAAAAAAAATGTCTTACATGAATAAAAATTATTTATGAATTTGAAACAAAAAATGTTTGTATTACATTTGGATGTCCAGATTACTACAAATAACTATAAACATTTATGATATTAGTGGTATTATCTTATCATATCAGATTACTATAACTGTAATCAAAGCATATCGTTTTGATAGCGTGCTTAATTACTTTACTACTTACACAATTTGACTGCCCATAAAGTATTATTATTTATTCATTTAAGAAAGAAAGAAAGAAAAATATATTTATTTGGCGCATACAAAACAATCATACAATATTTTACAAAAATTATAACAAATTATTTTAAAAATACAGCTAGGACCAAATTGGTTTCCACTCAGCTTTGTGTCTGGGCTGTAATGCCCAAACGCTGATTTTCAGTGGAACCTTGTAGAAAATAATTTAAAATATAAAATTTGTGTACCTACTGTTGCCTGCGTGAACGTGCGCTGTTGGTGCTTTTGATAAGGTGTACATAAGTCTGCTATTATAATGTATGGAAATGAAAATACACATATAAAACGGTAAAAAATACATATACAGTACGGACAGTCATACAGTGGAAATTTGATTTTCTAATAGAAATTTCTTAAGTTTTTGTTTAAATGTAAATACAGATTTACGGCTTACATACTGAATAATGTATTATTTATTGCAATTTTTAAATATAAAGTTTCAAACATATGTAAAAAAATGTTTAAAAAGAAAAAATAAGTGATTCAATTGAGGTTCTTGCCCATTCTTCTCAAATGGATCTATATACTGAACTGGACCGTTGGAAAACAAAAGTGAAGAAAAAAAATTTACGTTCATAAGCGGCTAAAATGTCCTTCGTGAATAAATTATTTTTGAATTTGTATTTGTTTGTAAAGAGGATTTAACTTTAAGATATCTCTTCCAGTTATACCCAAAACAGCGTGACACAGGTAGTGTCACGCTGTTTATGGTTTTTTTTTTCGGACTACTCTAATGCTGTTGGCCGCAGCTGGCCTTTACAGCTTCACCGGGCGTTAGGGGGCGAGTGCAGATGGCACTCCAAACCCGCGGAAGGACTTATGGAGCGGCTGAAGGCCAACTCCTGCCTGACGGATACGACTTTAGTCTGAGGGCACCACTAGGGGTTCAAACCTCGGCTCAGGCCGTCGTAATATCGATCCCCGTTTGAATTGGACGGGGGATCGATCGGAGGGGGGCTTACTGTTTATGGGTATACGCAGTATATGGGTCACAGAAGTGCAAATAATAAAAGTATGAAAAGACAAAAATAAATTAAAAATGGATAAAATTTATCTCGGTGGTCTAGCGGTTTAGCACACCGCTTTACGTGCGGCGGTCGCGGGTTCGATTCCTCGTACGGCACAAACATTTGTGTTCATGAGTATGATTGTTCGTATCGGTCAGGGTGTTTTCTTTGTATATCATGTGTAAATACATGTTATCAAATCAAAAAAAATCTATGTATTTGTATCAGTTGTCTAGTACCCATAACACAAGCTTTAGATAGCTTAACTTGGGTCTAGATGGCGCTGTGTGAATTGTTCTGAGATTAAAATAATTAATACTGTGATAAAAGAAAACCTTGTCAAATTGCTGTCATACAAAATTGGAAGTTTGTCTTTCTTTGAGATTTCTGCACAAGAATTATTCCTAACAAAGTGGAATGAAATTAATAAACTTAAATGACAATGAGCACAGACTCATCACAAGATCAACAAACTTGCAGGAAACTTGAAGAAGAATTTATTGTATAACTTCCATTCAGAACCGAGCAGCCAGAATCATTGGTAATCAACGTCTATGTGACAGACTCGACCCATTGGCTTTGCGGCGAGATATTGCATCTCTGTGCATTTTCTACCGCATATATCACGGGGAGTGTTCTGAGGAATTGTTCGAATTAATACCAGCTGCTGAGTTTCACCACCTTACCACCCGCCAGAAACTATAATACCATCCTGATCATCTGGATGAATGGCGGTCTTCCACAGTACGGTTTTCTAGAAACTTTTTGCCACGCACAACCACATTGTGGAATCACCTTCCAGCAATGGTATTTTCGAACTGATACGATATTGAAACCTTCAAGAAAAGAGCTTATTCCTTTTTAAAAGGCCGACAACGTACTTGCAATTCCCCTGGTGTTGCAGGTGCTCATGGGCGGCGGTATTTTATACTATATAATAGTAATATTAATAATAATATTGATTAACAAAAGGACGGTCCAGTTCATTGTAGATGATTTTTTTAATACATACATAATATATATACATACGGGTGTATGTATATATATTATGTACGTATTAAAAAAAAATCTGGGTAGATGAAACAATAATACTCATGAATATGCGACTGGACCCGGAACACAACAACTATTTTAATTAAAAATAAAATAATTGTAATAAAAGTGTATATTTCCCAAAAAGGTTCATAGTGAACAAGAAAGTAATAAGAAGTATGCAAAACTGATATATAAAAATAAATATAAAGTTTATAAAAGGAATGGTAGACAATCTATCAGCAACAGATACAAAATTACAAATGTTTGTTGCGCAAGGAATCGAACTCTTGACTATTGGAAGTAAGACTGTATCCAAACCGCTAGATCACCATCAGTAGAATAGAATAGAAAATAATTTATTCAAATAACAATTTTTTTTAATCTACCGCTCATTCGGTAAGCTGTCTCTTCACAAGAACGAGCAAGAAACTTGTGTGTTGCTCTTTTAAATAATCCTTGTAAGTTCAAATTTTACAATATAAACTACCAACTGTAATTCATTAGGTTCAAATATAAAAACACAATAAGATCTAATCAGTCGTAGTGGCAAGAGCAGAGCAGTCCCTACAAGCAGCACACGTTCACGACTATGACGGATACTCGTATAAATAACAGATATATGTATATGTAATTCGTGATCCAAATGAAATGCACACAAATTACAAATGACAATTTAGTATGTCAATATATTATAATTATATGCGAATACGAAATGATAATATCTGCATATTACGCTACGACTAATGGCCTCGTATGTATGAATAATTTACGTATCGAATTAAACCGAGCCGACTTTTGTTCTGTGTACATTTGAATTAAAAAGTTCGCAAAGCTTGCTTCGCGTATTGAATTTGGGGAGTGGTAATTTGCAACACAAAACCGAAAATGTACTGGCGATAATGGACGGAAAGGTTTTACCGCTGAAAGGTTATTGTTTGACATGATGCCAACGGCTACCTTTTACCATCGCACAGCTCGCCATCGACAGGGAATTCATCCCCACACGCTGGAACCTAAGTGGTCTCGGATACTGCGATTTCAGAAGAGCTTCCTCACGCGTACACGTTTCTTTTTGCCTCGCACAACCACATTGTGGAATCACCTTCCAGCAATTGTATATCTGAACCGATACGATATTGAAACCTTCAAGAAAAGAGTTTATTCCTTTTTAAAAGGCCGACAACGTACTTGCAATTCCCCTGGTGTTGCAGGTGCTCATGGGCGGCGGTAATCACTTACCATCAGGTGAGACGCATGCTCGTTTGTCCCCTGTGTTATAAAAAAAACACATAGATTGTGGAATGAACTACCTGCCGAGGTTTTCTTACGAGACTATAGTTTGGGGTTTTTCAAGAAGGGTACTATATTAAGGTTTCTTAAGGGTCAGCAACGCGCTCGTAACACTCCTGGTGTGTCAGACGTCCATAGGCTACGGTAACCGTTTACAGCAGATGGGGCGTATGCTTGTTTGCCACCTACGTGGTATAAAAAAAGCATGGCAGAAAAAAGCAAAAATAGTGTTTGAAATTTCAACATTTCTTGTTGTACATAAAAAGTTTTTAATTGAGAAAACTGTAAATTCCTAAAGACATTTTTGCTGTCAGAAAATTAGTGATATATTTTCTTTTAGATTTCACAAATGACGTGTTATATAAGGTCCTTACATATGAAATTGGCGCTCAGTAAGGGAACAACCTGAAGCCGATTTTTAATCGTCTGGCCAGATTTAAGAACGCTGAACTGAACAACACTTGTCCACCAAACGCTCATAAGTGACTTTTTTTTTGTGTATTTTCGTTTGTGGCCGGATTTGGCTGATTCGCCAGGGTTCAGCCAGTGCGATGAGCATTTCCGATTATCGTACCTGTAAGATGCACTTGTATGAAGGACGACTGAGGCTTTGTAGCCGGCTACCGCAAGGTAATCCCCAAGTAGCGCCCGTGACTTGTGACACGGGTGTAGGTTTAAAAGGCCCTTTTAGAATGCACTAACACTCACCTTCACTACTTGCAGCCTCCCCCCAGGGCCAACTAAGACCGAGATAAACCCATTGCTAATACAATTCACTTTAATATCCAAAACACAACCGGCACGCTCTGCGCTCGTCGACTGAATGCCGCGGCTCACGCAACGAAAGAGAATTATTCAACTATCGACCTCCGTATTTATAAACCAAAGTCAGTGTAGTAGGTTGGTCTATAAATACTAGATGGCGCTATTTACAATATTTGTAGTAATCCTTACATCGGGTACTTCATTAGTACTAAAAACAAACTACATACCTTCTTTTAATATATTTTTAAAATATCGGATTTTTTCTACAATAATGATGTGAATTCTAACATACCACATCCACTTTTCACCACCGGTAATGATTCGATGAATACAAATGTTTGTACTGTACGAGAAATCGAAGCCGTGTCCATCGGAAATAAAGCGATCTGCTAAACCACTAGACTGCCGAGTCCGTTATCGTAATTGTATTTTATACTAGATGTTCCCGCGACGCGATGCGGAGGAACCGCACAGAATTTAAATTTATTTTTCAAAAATAATCTTTTTTTTTTTAATAAATGTACCCTAAGTTAATCCTTAGTACATCAGATCAGACCTACCAATAAAAGTCCTGTCAAAATCGGTCCCGCTATTTTAGAGATTAGCCGGAACAAACAGACTGACAGACAGGTACAAAAATTGTAAAAATGTTTTTTTGGTGTAAGTACCGTATTTATATTCATATGCACGTAGTAAGAAACAGTTATTTCAATATTACAAACAGACACTCTAATTTTCTTTATATGTATAGATTTTTTCCATAACACTTCTCTATATAAATCGAGTATTGTATTAATTAAATAGTTTGAATCCATTGACTTTCAACTTCTATCTAGCAAGATGGCCGCCGGCTGCCGCCAGCGCTTCATACGCGGCAAATGTAATGTAGTGTTTTTACTATTCACCTTTAATATTGAATGAGAATTATTATTAATAACTAGTTGTACACACGATTTTGTCCGCGTGGAATTTAACTTTATTTTTCTAAAATAAAAGTAGCCTAAGTTACTCATTACATATATCAGCTACCTGCCAATAAAAATCCCGTCAAAATCGGTCCAGGGTCCAGCCATTTCAGAGATTAGCCGGAACAAACAGACAGCCAGACAAAAATTGTAAAATATGTTATTTTGGTTTATGTACCATATTTATATTCATATACATGTAGTAAAAACGGTTATTTCAATATTACAAAAAGCAGAAACTCCAATTTTATTTATAAGTCGTTGATTAAATAGAAAAATGTCATTTTTGAAAATTAGAAGCTAGAATTGCCTTCTTTTATATTAGTAAATTAAATTAACCACGCCGTCTTAATCATAACCAAAATTTTTGTTAAAACTTTAAAGGAAAAAATAATAATATAAGTCTTGTAAACATGTACATTTTTAATAATGCCATTTTTCTATTTAAACGACGATGTAAAGATGTGTAGTAAAGTGACGAAATAATTCAAATATTCGAAGGTTGGCAACCCTGTAACTCCCGAATTAGCTTAGCTTAGACTTGTAAATTGGGATCGGTGAGTGCTTTTATATAGATATACCTACTTCGCACGGGTCAAACGTCAAATGGGTTCAAATCTTCCTCTTGAATCACTCTATCTATTAAAAATAATCGCTTTAAAATCTAAGCATACATAGGGACAGACAGCGACAGCGACAGCGACAGCGACTTTGTTTTATACTATGTAATGAAAAACAACCGCTTCAAAAACCGTTGCGTAGACTTAAGGATATACATAGGGACAGACAGCGACAGCGACTTTATTTTATACCACGTAATGATGATGATGATGTGTACTAAAGTGACAAAATAATTCAATGTTGGCAACCCTGCAACTGCCGAATTAGCTTAGCTTAGCTTAGACTTAGGATTAGCTAGGGTAGAAATGCACTTGCGAATCCCCTGGCTCCGGCATAGGCGCTCGTAGGTACACCGTGTGGTTTTTGGTGAGTACAAATCTCACACACCGCCCCGCCCTCCCTCCGGCGGGGTGACGGTCTTTTGAAGATTTTCCACACGTTAAAAAAAAAAAAAAGACTTAGGATTAGCTTGTAAATTGGGATCGGTGAGTGATTTTATATAGATCGCAAACAAATTATTCAAATTACAGCACCCGCGTTACGTTTGATACTGAAGGTGCTCGCTGACTTCTGAACACCTCAGTACCTTTGGGCACAGATAACATATATGTATTTGGGTGAGAAACGCTTCCGTGTTTGAAGTATTCCAAGGTGTAAGTTATCTTCAGATCCTTACTAACATTATAAACTATCTACTCGCCCCGACTTCGCACGGGTCAAACGTCAAACGGGTTCAAATCTTCCTCTTGAATCACTCTATCTATTAAAAATAATCGCTTTAAAATTCGTGGCGTAGTTTTAAAGATTTAAGCATATATAGGGACAGACAGCGACAGCGACTTTGTTTTATACTACATAATTATTATAATTACCTTACTAACTTTATAAATCTGACAGTAATGATAATAATAATAATCTAAGGACAATTCACACAGCGCCATTTAGTACCAAGTTAAGGTAGTTAAACTTGTGTTATGAGTACTAGATAACTGATACAAATACATAGAAAGCACCCAGACCAATATAAACAATCATGAATATTGAATATATAACCAACTGGTTAAACAATTAATAAGAGGAAATCAGTCATACTGATTAGAGCAGACCAGTCCCTACAAGCAGCACCCGTTCACGAGTATGACGAAATTAAATCTTTATTCATGTAGGTCTCTTACAGACTCTTACGATATGTCAAATCTACCGTCAGTTAGGAATGATTTCTAGATGAGAAGAACTGACAAGAAACTCAACTCCTATTCTTTTCAAATTAATATTATACATGTTTAGAATAGTAAAGGTTCAAGGTTTTTTTCAAGAAGGGTATATTAAGGTTTCTTAAGGGTCGATAACGCGCACGTGACACCCCTAGTGTTTCAGACGTTCATAAGCTACGGTAACCATTTACCATCAGATGGGCCGTATGCTTAATTGCCACCATCGTAGTATAAAAAAAGTTACTAATATTGTACTCACAAAAGGGTTTTTGTAATCTCGTTATGGCTATCTATGTACGTAACTGATTTAATATATACCTCAAAGACGAAAGCGGGTAACCATAGATTTCAATTTGTTCACTAAATCATAGCCGACAGGCCTCCACCCGACAGTTCCTCCCACTAAGTAACCATGATTAATGAAAAAATAAACAAATTCGAAACATAAAAAAAATACAAACTTGTACGCCAACACAGTGAATTAACCCGAGAGATGAGATAGTATAATCAAATTCAAATTCAAAAAGCATTTATTCATATTGGACATTTTAGCCGTTTATGAACGACAAATTTTTTATTGACGACCTCGGTGGTCCAGCGGTCTAGTACACCGCTTTACGTCCGATGATCGCGGGTTCGATTCCTCGCACGGCACAAACATTTGTATTCATGAGTATGATTGTTTGTATCGGTCTGGGTGATTTCTATATATAATATGTATGTATTTACAAAAAAAAAATATCTATGTATTTGTATCAGTTATCTAGTACCCATAACACAAGCTTTAGCTAGCTTAACTTGGGTCTAGATGGCGCTGTGTGAATTGTCCTAAGATTATTATTATTATTATATCATAATATCATCTCTACCGTCCAGTTCTGTATATAGATCCAATTGAGAAGAACTGAAAGGAAACTCAATTGGATATTTTTTTTAAAGCCAGTTTATTTACAATGTATAGTTACTTAGGTGTCTATGTCTAACATGAAATGAAAATCCCGTGCATGAACAACTATTGCCATGCTCGTCATATATAGACTGGCGCCGTGGCGATGCCGCGTTAGATTTAAATATATTCAGTGAAATATGTACATATACTTGGACTATGAACATGTTATATGAAGGATTGAGTCTAATAAGGACCATGTCTAAATGAAACGTTCACTTTCAGAATTCCAATTCGCTATTTGCTAAACGTTTGCCACTGTTTTCCAATCATATAGAACTATGTAAATAAGAAATACACAATTACAAAACTATCCATGCATCAAGTCAAAAAAACTACAAAATGCTGGCTGATGAAACGCAATTATGACGAAACAGAACAAATACTTCCACTTTACGGCTAACACAGTTCTGCAAAATGAACACACACAGACACATATATTCATACATAGACACTATGATTCACACCAATGCTCACCTTTTAGATGTATAAACATCTACAAACTAACTATGGGCCCCATCAACAAGCTCAGAGTCACTCAGAGGGCAATGGAGAGGGCTATGCTCGGAGTTACTCTGCGTGATCGAATCAGAAATGAGGTGATCAGCAGAAGAACCAGAGTGACCGACATAGCCCGAAGAATTGCGACTTTGAAGTGGCTATGGGCAGGGCACATAGCTCGTAGGACAGATGGCCGTTGGGGCAGTAAAGTCCTCGAGTGGCGACCACGGACCGGAAGACGCAGCGTGGGAAGGCCTCCAGCAAGGTGGACCGACGATCTGGTCAAGATCGCTGGAAGGCATTGGATGCGAGCAGCGCAGGACCGATCGTCGTGGAGATCTTTGGGGGAGGCCTATGTCCAGCAGTGGACGTCTTCCGGGCTGCGATGATGATGATGATGATGATCCACAAATTTTACACAAATTTATTCCCTACACTTTACACACAAGTTCCATTTTTCAAATAGCTATTAATACAAAAGGTAAACATATAAAATGTACACAATAATAAGTCACTCCAGTCTCTACAATACAGGCCTGCGAGCCTAGTGTTGAACTACAGTAAATTAAAAATGTAAATATATATCATTGTCTAAGACGTTAGGTGTTTACTTATATATGTATGCAACCTCGTTTTGCTATATTATGTAACTTTTAAAAAAAGAACACAGAACACTAACTACCATCCTGATCATCTGGATGAATGGCGGTCTTCCACAGTACGGTTTTCTAGAAACTTTTTGCCTCGCACAACCACATTGTGGAATCACCTTCCAGCAATGGTATTTCCGAACCGATACGATATTGAAACCTTCAAGAAAAGAGATTATTCCTTTTTAAAAGGCCGACAACGTACTTGCAATTCCCCTGGTGTTGCGGGTGCTCATGGGCGGCGGTAATCACTTACCATCAGGTGAGCCGCATGCTCGTTTGTCCCCTGTGTTATAAAAAAATAAAAAAACTAACAAATTTGTCATTCTGAGCTAATTCATTGGAGGGAAAATACAAGATCCTTTACATGAGTACAAAATATTTGTTTTATTTACAAAAGAACAAAAGGATAGTACAAACAATCATGAATAAATATTATTATTATTATATAGACAATATATTAAGTTGTGTTAGTGATAAAATCTACAGAAACATGTGGATGTAATAGCCCAAGAGCCCACGACTGCCAGACATACATCATTTTAGTAAACGTGAAAGTTCTTGTATGTGTGTCCCCAACACAGGTAAGAACGATCCCCAAACATGAAACCTGGATCGTGGTTCCTTTCCTGAGTTTCCTAAATTGCCAGACAGTTTTCTTGGTTCCTTATCCTACCAGACTCATTGAAACCGTGTATTGGCTAACAACGGTGTATACAATTTCATATCAAATTCGTTATTTTAAGATGCTCCATTTTTTCACATATTGCTCGTAACAGTATTATAACTTGCTCTGCTCGTTGTCGAACCAAGAAAACGGTCTGGCAATTTAGGAAACTCAGTTTAATAGTTCTCTCAATAATATATATAAAGTTCAGCTTTATTAAAACGACGTAAGTTTATTTCTAAAATAGTATAGTTTAGGGGGGTCCGGCGGGGGTTTGGAACCACACTAAGGGTCTGGCAATGAGCAGCGCAAGTTATAATAATGCTACGAACAATATATGAAAATATGGAGTTTCTTAAAATAACGAATTTGATATGAAATTTTTTACACCTTTGTTACCTGTTACCTGCCAAAGGAACCACGATCCAGGTTTCATGTTTGGGGATCGTTCTTACCTGTGTTGGGGACACACATACAAGAACTTTCACGTTTACTAAAATGACGTATGTCTGGCAGTCGTGGGCTCTTGCTCTATATATAAGTAAAGGGAGAAGACGACTGAAATATTAATTTTTTAAGGAATTTCAAGAGGAAAATACAAATAGCTAATGAAATGATTACATAACGTGTCTGAATTAGGCTCCGCTCCTATCCAATATTATCCGAAACTCTTATTTCGAATTCGGTTACGGTTATATTTTTTTATACCGGATATCCGATAGTTTCGGTTACGGTTACGGATATGTTTTATACCGGATATCCGATAGTTTCGGTTACAGTTACGGATATTTTTTATACCGGATATCCGATAGTTTCGGTTACGGTTACGGATATTTTTTATACCGGATATCCGATAGTTTCGGTTACGGTTACGGATATTTTTATACCGGATATCCGATAGTTTCGGTTACGGTTACGGATATTTTTTTATACCGGATATCCGATAGTTTCGGTTACGGTTACGGATATTTTTTTATACCGGATATCCGATAGTTTCGGTTACGGTTACGGATATTTTTTATACCGGATATCCGATAGTTTCGGTTACGGTTATGGAGGTCGCAACATTCCTGATTTAAATAGAGTATGAAGGTACAGGCAAAGCAACAACATTACCTCGTATTAAAGTAAAATATTGAGCAAAATTAAATTAAATAAACATCAGAATTCGTATTATGTAGAAACATATACTAAAAAAAGTGGACGTCACTGTCTGTTCGCTTATATCTCTTAAATTACGCAAAGGATTTTAATGCAGTTTTAGCAATAGATAGACTGATTCTAGAGAAAGGTTTACATGAATAATATATGCGTATTATACTACAAAAAAGACCAGGAAATTCGAAGAGTTTTAATACATCCATGCAAAGACGGGTCGCTGGTTATAGTATTCATCAAATGTAGAGTTTTGTAAAGGGAAACTTTGTTTAATTAACATAATGGAATAGTCCAAACATCTATACATATAAATAAAATTGGACTGTCTGTTTGTAATACTGAAATAACCGTTTTTTACTACATGCATATACTATATAATATAAATACGGTACATACACCAAATTAACATTTTTTGTCTATCTGTTTGTTCCTCTTAATCTCTAAAATGGGTGGACCGATTATGACGGATTTTTTTTGTCAGATAGCTGATGTAATAAGGAGTAATATTGCGGTTGAATGATACGTATGTTGTTGGTCGAGATGTATATTATAGATGATAGTAGACTGACAATATGTACATAGAAATAATGATCTGATATACTACATAAATAACAATAGGAAAATGTAAGGTGGGGTGACACAATTTAGACACAGCAGTGCCTAGTAGACAATATTGAATTTGTCTTACTAGACATTACAAAATGCAATTTTGACGTACGTATAGGTAACTGTGTCCCATAAGTAACTAGGCCACTTTTATTTTAGAAAAATAAAGTTAAACTCCACGCGAACGTAGTCACGGGAACAGCCAGTTAAACATAAAAGTTAATATAACAACAAAAACATTTTCGTTTTGATAAAATCAGCTCTACAACTACAGCTAATGTCTGGGGCGATACCATCGAGCCGTGAGCTGGCAAGTAACTTATAAGTAACTTTAATGGACGCGTGCAAACTGCAACAACCAGGGAGGTAAAGGCTAAACTTAACATTACATGTTTCACGGCTATCCTCGTGAATTGAACAACAATCTTTATTAATAATACCTATTCCCAGATATTAAATTCCAGGCTTGTTACTTTAATCACTTATTTACTATCAGTCATTGGGGCATCGGGCTCCCTGAAATATGGTCGAGCGCAGAGATGGCTGGCTCATCAAATACTCGAGAACGAGTGCTGCTTGCAGGGACTGGTCTGCTCTTATCACTACGACTGATTTAATATTATTATATTTTTATATTTGACCCTAACAAATTGTGCTGGTTCATAGTTTGTATTCACACGTTTCGACTTGTAAAATGTGTACTTACAAGGATTATTTAAAAGAACAACGATATAGATGATAAGGAGTAACTTAGACTGCTTATATTTTAGAAAAATAAAATATAATTCTACGCAAACGAAGTCGCGGGAATGGCTAGTTAATAATATATAATTACATTATCAATATTTATCTATTGTAATCTACAGAACGCAGTACATTGTACATTTTAGCTGTAATTTTCTGTGGAGCTAATCTCCGGAGCTCGTAGCTTATACCTAACGTGCTCGTACATGTTCCATTTTTCGAATACTAGCTACTCGCCCCGGCTTTGCATGTACATCATCATCATCTGCTTCTTCCTTATCCCATTTATTTGGGGTCGGCGTAATATATGGCACCGGTGTTAGAGAGGTTGAAGAGTAATCGTCTATCATGGTATGGACATGTAATGCGTAGGAACGAGGATAATATTTTAAGAAAGGTGTTACATATGAATGTGGATGGTTATAAGGGCAGAGGAAGGCCGAAACAGAGATGGATGGACTGTGTGAAAGATGATATGGTAAGAAAGGAAGTAAATAACGCGATGACTGTGAACAGAGTTGATGTTTTTCGCTTCCATTCGGAAGCGAAAAACATATTACGACGACCCCCGACCCCATGTGTACATGTATCTATATATATATTTAACTCAAAGGTGACTGACATAGTGATCTATCAACGCACAGCCCAAACCACTGGACGGATCGGGCTGAAATTTGGCATGCAGGTAGATGTTATGACGTAGGCAACCGCTAAGACAGGATTTTAATTAATTCTACCCGCAAGGGCATCAAATAGGGGATGAAAGTTTGTATGAAGCTTTGTCAATTTTAAACCGCTCGGGCTGAGACTTTGCATGCATAAATCTACTATGACGTAGGCATCCCCTAAGAAAGGATTTTGATAAATTCCACCCCTAGGGGGATAAATTAACGAGAGCGAAGCCGCGGGCACAAGCTAGTTATATATATAAACCTTCCTCTAGAATCACTCTATCTATTTAAAAAACCGCTTCAAAATCCGTTGCGTAGTTATAAAGATTTAAGCATACATTGGGACGGACAGACAGCGACAGCGACTTTGTTTTATACTATGTAATGATGATAATGATTTTATATTCCACAACGTTACAGTAATTCTATTAACAGAACTATTAATAGAACTGTCGAAATAGGTATAATTAAACCTTTATTGTTAAACCTTTATTAATTGACATCTTTATACAGTCTTTTTGCTTTTGCAATAGCATATGCTGGAGGTCACTCTATTCTCCCAAATTTGAATTTAAATGAATCTGTATTATTGTAAACATGTACAACATTTATTTGAAAAGAATACGAGTTGAGTTTCTTGTCAGTTCTTCTCATCTAGAAATCATTCCGAACTGACATTAGAATAGAACATAAGAGTCTGTAATAATTTATCTAGTATCTATATCTATAGATAGATAGATATATCTATCTATCTATCTAACTGCACATTCTGTCCTACAGTGAACACAAACAAACGACTGAAATTATATTTGGTAAACACTGACGCTTCAAAAATAATTGGGTAATTACCGTGAAATGTTCGTGTTTCTGTTTTTATAACTAGAACTGTATTGTTCTTTATCTATTGCACATCGGCACGCCACCGTCAATGGTGGTTACCAATGGTTACCATAATTAACATAATATTACATATCGTTACCATTCCAATCGACATCTTACTATTTTTTATTAGTGGGTTCAAATTATTTAAATTATTAACCGGGTCTTAACACGAATGATTTTATGGCAAATAAAGGTATTTACCTGTCTCGACGTTTCGACTAGGTTGCACTAGCCGCGAACAAAAAAATCTTGTGACGGTAGATGAAAAATCTACTGTCACCTATATATTATAGAATTGAAGTCCTAACTTTTCGATTGCAAGTATTAACTATTGGGAAATGATACGTCGATGCAGCAGTACTTTTATTTTATTACTTTTTCAAATTACACTCCACATAAATTGCGTCGCTGTACATTCCCGCGTGGTCGTCTCAGTCGCCTCGAACAGAGTGAGAGCAGCCCACTCCCTCCTTGTTCCCGGCCTCTTTATCTCTATTCCTATTGGTGGCGTCATAATCGTGACGTCACCAACATCACGTGACTCGCTATGGTTTTAAATTTGAAAAGTAAGTAACAAATTAGTCTACTGAGTGTTCTTTATTTATTGAAGCTAACATAACTACAACCTCTAATGCTGCAGGTCTGTTCTTTACGTCTTTAATTTTAAATTCCAAACGTAAAGTTTCGCATTTGGTGCCTTCAAATATTACAATAGCCGTTTTAAAGTGGCCATTAATGCGCTCGTCTTCAGACAATTACGGGTAGGTTTCTTTTAGAGATTAATGATAGTGAGGCATTACTTTCAATTAATTTCGCTGAAGGATAATGGGAGCACCACACTCTGAAGCGTCGTCTAAAATTCACAAAATTAAAAGACAGTAAAATGTAACGGATAAAAAGTTATTTTTAAACTTTCCAATTCAAATTTTAAATATCTTTATTCATGTAGGCCTATTACAGATTCTTATGATATGTCAAATCTACCGTCAGTTCGGAATGATTTCGAGATGAGAAGAACTGACAAGAAACTCAACTCGTATTCTTTGAAAACGAATGTTACACACGTTTACAATATAAAAAACGGATATTTCAATATTACAAACAGACACTCCAATTTTATTTATATGTATAGATATCAATTACAGTTTTTATTGCCACAGTTTTTCGCCATCACTAAGATTTTTGCCATAACAACGCTTTCTATTTCTCCCTAAAGTTTAGCTGGTAGAGAATACCAAATAGCTTTAAGCTCTCCATTTGTACAATAAACAACTTTTTGCAGTTTTAAAATAACTTCTACACTTTATTTCGTATATGGAACACATTATTATAAATTTACACAAGCTGTTTTACATAAAAATGTTAAAAGAGCTCGACATGCACGTGAGTATTATTTGCCGTGTAATATTCGCATTAGAATGCTCAATATGTTATCTGTAATCTATATTACATAGCTAAACAGTGTATTTAGAATTCCGTATTGAAACTGAAATTCAGGAAAACAAACTTCATTAATAAAAATTGATTATTTTATGTTTATGTTTGGGAAACTACTCTGCTACCAAAATGTTAGGGAAGCGTCAGTCTCAAATCTGTATGGTTCTGCGGATTTCTTGGGCTTCAGGGTCTCGAAGATATCTTCGCTAGCTTTCCAGTTTCACAGTAGGTTTCACAGTTCTAATTTATTTTAATTCACAACACAATGCGCGCGCGTCATGGCCGCCGTACAGTCGGTTCAGTACTAGTTAAGGGTGGGGAAGGAAAGACGCGGGAACAGAAAACTAACGGACTCTAATATAATAATCTGTGCTTACGATGGTACAGGGTAGATTTTGAACAGTTTATATTTAATATTTAAAATCTATACTCATATTGTATAGCTGAAGAGTTTGTTTGTTTGAACGCGGTATTCTCTGGAACAACTGGTTTGAATTGAAAAATTATTTTTGTGTTGGATAGTCCATTTGTCGAGGAAGGCTATCTAGACACGCGGTAGCGTGTCAAGCCGAGTTTGAAGTAACTGGCGAGCAGCACCGTGTGTATATTTACACGAACCATTTGGAGCCACTTTTGACCCCCACTTTTTCATATACGAAATATACTGTAGCCTTCGCAAGTTCTAAACATTTACATACAACAGTTACTTATCGGTTCCCATTTTATTATTAGTAGTAACTAGCAATCGGAAGTAATAATTGGTATATGAGAACTGGCCAAGTTAGATCTTAGGCTACAGTATATTATCCTAAGTTATAAGAAGAAATTATATTATATATTGTTATAAATACATTTCAGGACATACCATTGAACTTGGCACCCATTTAGATCTCACCTCTTTTGTCGTAGAAGTCAACAATCAAGGCATATATCATAATATTAAACTCGGCTATCTTTTCACATTTATGTTTTTGATGGGATATAACATTACGCTACGACCAATAGGAACAGAGCTGCAATGAACAATATTACAAACGGTGGGGAAATGAAATGCAGACGAAGTTGCGTGGGTTAGCTAGTTGTATATAAGTGTATGCAGGATACATTTACGTATTTCAAAATATATGCACTATTTGAATAATAATTAGCTTAAATACTTAAAATACTCTCAAAGGATACTATTACATACAGACGAAGTCACAGGCACTGCTAGTACAAATTTAAATTTCAAAGGTATGAAAGGAAAGAGATCAAGACGAGCAAAGAAAATGTAGTCGCAGAATATTACATTCACTTACGTCACATATTTAAAACAATATAGCATTATAAAAAAAGGGTCCCCTCCGATCGATCCCCCGTCCAATTCAAACGAGGATTGATATTACGACGGCCTGAGCCGAGGTTCGAACCCCTAGTGGTGCGCTCAGACTAAAGTCGTATCCATTAGGCGGGAGTTGGCCTTCAGCCGCTCCATAAGTCCTTCCGCGGGTTTGGGGTGCCATCTACACTCGCCCCCTAACGTCCGGTGAAGCTGTAAAGGCCAGCTGCGACCAACAACGCGGTTTAAGGTCGACAACGTACTTGCAATTCCCCTGGTGTTGCGGGTGTTCATGGGCGGCGGTAAACACTTACCATCAGGTGAGCCGCATGCTCGTTTGTCCCCTGTGTTACAAAAAAAAACAGCATTAGAGTAGTCTGAATAAAAAAGGCATAAAAATTGTTCTCAACAAAAGGACTTATAGGACACTGTGTATATATAAAAATAACAATTGTAAAGGTATACTCTCGAGTCTAATCTCAATAGAGATTTCAAAAAAATCCAATTTTGTACAACTCCTTTAAAACACAAACAGACACATTGAGAGTAAATCGAATAAATGCAATAACAAAATCAGTTACTTCAACGGCATAACATATGTTTCGGTCGCCAATTTCGATTTTAAAATCCTAAAAAATTGTTATATATATATTTTTAGTATTTAAGAACAAAACCATCCATCAGTTAATGTTTTTTAATGTAAATCGAACGGCAAGTAAGATGGTAAATGGTAAGATGGTAAATGGTAAGACGGTAAATGGTAAGACGGTAAATGGTAAGACGGTAAATGGTAAGACGGTAAATGGTAAGACTGTAAATGGTAAAATGGTAAATGGTAAGATGGTAAGATGGTAAATGGTAAGATGGTAAATGGTAAGATGGTAAATGGTAAGATGGTAAATGGTAAGATGGTAAATGGGTAAGCATTGCCTGTACACATGAATAGAACGGGTATCATGTTTTTTTTATACCCCGTAGGTGGTACCAGAGTGACAGACATAGACCGAAGAATTGCGACTCTGAAGTGGCAATGGGCAGGGCACATAGCTCGTAGGACAGATGGCCGTTGGAGCAGTACAGTCTTCGAATGGCGACCACGGACCGGAATACGCAGCGTGGGAAGGCCTCCAGCAAGGTGGACCGACGATCTGGTCAAGACCGCTGGAAGGCATTGGATGCGAGCAGCGCAGGACCGATCGTCGTGGAGATCTTTGGGGAGGCCTATGTCCAGCAGTGGACGTCTTCCGGGCTGCGGTGATGATGATGATGATGTAGGTGGCAACCAAGCATACCGCCCATCTGATGGTATTGAATTGAGAAGAGCTTATTTTTGGTTTCTAACTGAGCGTTCTTTTATAAAGCTAATTTGATTTTTGTTTGTGGTCAATTCATTTTGGGTAAATATTTGGTCAGGTGTAATACAGAAGTCTACCATCTGGGCAAGTTGGATAATTGTCTTGGGAGAGATCTATGTCCAGCAGTGGAGCAGTGAGCTGACGATGATGATAATGGTACCTAACAAGTTTTACAACTGCTTTTTTTTGGATGTCTACCTTCTGGTCAAGGATGTCATGACATCAGGAAATTATGTAAACAATAAACAAATCATAGATAATATAATGTTTATCAACTCGCTCAATAATCGAGCACATTTCTTATCAATTCAATATCATTAGCATTTATCATTATTTAGCAATATTTGTTTATTTTAGAGTTTGTTTTTAATTAGACTATCAACTTATTGTAATTGATCGATTAATAATAATAGTTTATTTGTTTGCTTACCACATTGTACAGTTTTGGATCTAATGAGTATTATAAATGCGGAAGTTCGTTAGATAGATGGATGGATTTTAGTATTTCACGCAAAATGGATATTAAAAAAACTTAACAGCAATATAAATTCAAATTTTGTTCTCAAATTCAAAAATCATTTATTCATGTAGGACATTTATCCGCTTATAAACGTCAAGTTTTTACATTATAATTTTTTTCCCTACCGTCCAGTTCGGTATATATAGTAGATTCAATTGAGAAGAACTGGCAAGAAACTCAATTGAATTTTTTTTTTTTTAAAAGTCAGTTTATTTACAATTCATATGTATTTATATAGGTGTCTATGTCTAACATTAAATGAAAATCCCGTGCTTGAACAACTATTGCCATGCACGCTCGTCATTCAAGTAATCGTTTAGTGAGTAATAGGCCTTGCTTATTAAATATGATTTAACAGATGTTTTGAATTTATTTAAGGGTAATTTTAATATATACTTTGGTATCTTATTGTAAATTTGTATACCTATTCCCATAAAAGACCTATTGACTTTTTCTAAACGATACTTGGGGACAGCAAGTTTGTCTTTAAATCTAGTATTAATATTATATTATAGGAGGGCTGACTGCCTTATACTTCCTTTAAGTAAATAATAATAATAATCTCAGGACAATTCACACAGCGTCATCTAGACTCAAGTTAAGCTAGCTAAAGCTTGTTATGGGTACTAGATAACTGATACAAATACATAGATTTTTTTTTCGTAAATATATACATATTATACATAGAAAATACCCAGACCGATACAAACAGTCATACTTATTGTTCAAAATCTACCCGGTACCATCGTAAGCACAGATTATTATATTAGAGTCCGTTAGTTTGTGTTCCCGCGGTTTCTGTTCCCCTCCCTTACCTACAGTACTGAACTGACCGTACAGCGGCCTTGACGCGCGCGCGCATTGTGTTGTGAATTAAAATAAATTAGAACTGTGTTAAACCTACTGTGAAACTGGAAAGCTAGTGAAGATACCTTCGAGACCCTGAAGCCCAAGAAATCCGCAGAACCATACAGGTACGTGACAGACGCTTCCACATATTTTTCCCTATATATATACATAGTACTTTCCCTAACATTTTGGTAGCAGAGAGTATTTTCCCTAACACTTATAAATACAAATGTTTGTGCCGTACGAGGAATCGAACCCGCGACCATCGGACGTAAAGCCGTGTGCTAGACCGCTTGACCAGCAAGGCCGTCAATAATAATAAGTTTGGAAGTTCCAGATATATTTATACGGATCAGTAGAGCTATTATTACGTTCGCACTTGGCCAGTTTTTAAACATCAAGTGCACTGCAGCTCTGTTTATGTAAATGACTGAATAATTATGTGCACTCGTGGTATTTACTTTGCATATTACAGACGCGCTGGAGTTAGCTTGGACTCGTACGAGTAATGGCGCCAGTGGGGGACTTGCGTTTGATGGCAACATGACATTTACTTCCGACAGCGACTTTTTTTTTATAACACAGGGGACAAACGAGCATGCGGCTCACCTGATGGTAAGTGATTACCGCCGCCCATGAGCACCCGCACCACAAGGGGAATTGCAAGTACGTTGTCGGCCTTTTAAAAAGGAATAAGCTCTTTTCTTGAAGGTTTCAATATCGTATCGGTTCGGAAATACCATTGCTGGAAGGTGATTCCACAATGTGGTTGTGCGTGGCAAAAAGTTTCTAGAAAACCGCACTGTGGAAGACCGCCATTCATCTAGATGATCAGGATGGTATTTTAGTTTCTGGCGGGTGGTACGGTGGTGAAACTCAGCAGCTGGTATTAATCCGAACAATTCCTCAGAACACTCCCCTTGATATATGCGGTAGAAAATGCACAGAGATGCAATATCTCGCCGCAAAGCCAATGGGTCGAGTCTGTCACATAGACGTTGATTACCAATGATTCTGGCTGCTCGGTTCTGACTTCCGACTGGGGGCAAACTGTAATTAGAGGACTAATGTGCGATTAACATTTAATTCTTATATTACAGTTGTATCATTTCATCTCCACTACATAGTACAAAATAAAGTCGCTGTCGCTGTCTGACCCTATGTATGCTTAAATCTTTAAAACTACGCAACGGCTTTTGAAACTGTTTTTTTAAATAGATACAGTGATTCTAGGGGAAGTTTTATACACACATATACACCCGAGCGAAGCCGGAGCGAGTAGCTAGTCTTATATATAAAATTCTCGTGTCACAATGTTAGTTAGCATACCTCTCCGAAACGGCTTGACCGTTTTTATGAAATTTTATATGCGTATTCAGTAGGTCTGAGAATCGGCTACTATCTATTTTTCATACCCCTAAGTAATATGGGTTGCCCACCCCTAACATTTTTATTATTTTTTTTATAATGTAGTATTAAAAATACATGTAATCCTAAACTTTCACGGTTCTATAACCAACCCGTATTTTTTAATGTTATGTAAATTTTTTTTTTATTATTTTATTATTTTTACGTGTCTTCTTATTTGAATGTTACCTATACTTACCATAAAAAGATTATTTTCAGAATCAAAGCCAACTTTATACTGTATTTATAGATGTGTACTTTAATATCAAAATACTCGAAATTCCAAAAATATTAGATTTGTATTTCAGTAGCTTACTTTTAGCTTTCAAAGTACATTCTCTACTCTTACCATTGAATGTAATAGGTATAAATGTTATTATTATATTTTAATCTACATTTAATTTAACCTATTCACTTATTTAATCTTCTTTTATTGTGATAATAAATTTCATACTAATATTAAATGTAATAAGAAATTAAATTGTATGCAAATTCAATACTGTTTATATGATAATAATAATAATAACATAACACACACACACACAAACACACACACTACACTTACTTGGTTTCGTCCCTTAAGTGTGAAGAAAACCAGCAAAAGCTGAGAAAAAAAAAGTAATCACACAGCGTCATCTAGACCAAAGTTCAGCTAGCTAAAGTTGTATTATGGGTACTAGACAACTGATACAAATACATAGATAATTTTTTTTCGTAAATACATACATTTTCGTAGATACATATTATACATAGAAAATACCCAGACCGATACAAACAGTCATACTTATGAATACAAATGTTTGTGCCGTGCGAGGAATCGAACCCGCGACCATCGGACGTAAAGCGGTGTGCTAAACCACTAGACCACCGAGGTCGTCATATATGTAAGTAAGTATTATAATTAAACATTTTGTGCTCCTGAATAACCCGGGCCTTGAACTGGCACAGCCGGTATCTACTTGTTAAGTCCAATTAAATTGCGGTCTAGTAAAATGGCTGGCTTTGTTTCTAAATTAGGTATTAGAGTAAGTTGGCATCCATTATGCAGGAGTTACGGTACGCAGCGGTCTGATGTCCGTCCGCCGTCCTGGCTTTCTCTTATTGCGGGATAATCTGCCTCTACAGCCTCCCACCGCTCGGGGCCCTGGACCCGGAAAATATCTTAACTAAAATGACCTTCCCTACTACGTGGTACAGCTACTCATAGATAGAGAAAGAATATCTTCAATCTTCGAAATTATTTAAAAGAGCAACACACAAGTTTCTTGCTCGTTCTTCTTGTGATGAGACAGCTTTCCGAATGGGCGGTAGATTAAAAAAATGTAATGACTATTCAAAAGTGCTTAAATTTATATTATTTTTACCCACAACTTTTATTACAAAAAAATGTTGACTATTCAAAAGTGCTTCAATATAAGTTTATTTGAATAAATGATTTTCTATTCTATTATTTAATCTATTCTATTCTCTAAATAGAAAATCATTTATTCAAATAAACTTAATTTAAGCACTTTTGAATAGTCAACATTTTTTTAAATCTATCGCTTAATCGGAAAGCTGTCTCATCACAAGCAGAATAAGCAAGAAACTTGTGTGTTGCTCTTTTAAACAATCCTTATAAGTTCACATTTTACAAGTCGAAACGTGTGAATATAAATTACCAACCAGCACTAATTTATTTAGGCTCAAATATATAAACACAAAAAACTTGAACTAAATATTACTGTTAACTTCTTCACCGTCCTTTATATAAATATTTGTATTATTTTGTTATCACTTTTTTATATGTAACTTTGGACTTCTTTGTAAGCCCTTCTTTGGTAAATAAGCATACATGTACATAATTATTTCTGTTGTCTATTTTTATTAAATAGATTTAATGACTTATAAGATTTAGGCTCGATTTCACCAATCGCAGTATAAACAAGTTAAATGAAACGGAGTTCAGCGTAAACTCGAAAGATCGACGTTGATCTCGTTTTACTTTAAATGGAATTCATCAGCATTAAATAGACCGCGTTTACCAAAATGAAGTTTAGTTTTTCATTCGTTCACAGTGTTACACGCTCATAAAATAATATTTGATGCAATGGGTAATTTAACTAAAATAATTTTAAGAAATATTTGTAATTCAATAATGTGGTAATTTGGATAGGTTTTTCAGTTTTTAATTTAGTAAGTACTATTGATTACAAAATATATAACAGCAACCTTTACCTATAATCAAGGTAAAACATAATTTTATTCAGGATTTTTTCACACTACTGTCAATTTTCTCTTTATTCTCAATATTATATTGTCAAAACTTTAATTGAAATGAAATGAAATGAAATGATATTTATTCAGTAGAAAACTAAAACACACATTAAACAAACAAAAAAATAGAATAACAAATAGTGCGAACAATTACATACAAATGACAGTACACAAATTACGTATGTGCGCGTGTGCGTGCATGTGTATGTTTGTCGAAGCATCCACTGAATAGGTCCGTGCTCAGCATAATGCTGCAGCGGCTGGAGCGCTGCAACGCTGTTTTTCAGCACAAGACCTGGGGTGGTGTATTGCCGTGATGTACACGATTTATGATATGATACAATACTTAATATATAATAAATTGATATAAATTAATATACATAAATACACATTTAGCTAAAATAGAGATAGTACACAAATGACATGGCGATAATAGATATAAATACAGTCAAATAAAAGAGATACAGGAGAGGGTATATAAAGATACAGATATATAAAGTGGTAATGTATTTTTGCCTAGATTGATTTTTGTAATAATTGATGACTGTTTGACAACTGACAGCTGCTTTAAACACGTTTAAAGAGTTAGCTGTAGGATATCAGACGTTCAGAATTTATAAACGTGATTAGCGAAATTTGTAGTGGTGGTGGCAAAATGAAGCATTGAACTTGTTTAAATATTTTAACTCTGTTTAGTGCTAATTAAACGCGATCAGTTTGGTTTAAACTTAAACTTATGTTTACGATATTTATGTAACTGAAGTCTGTCTATTTATTTATGTCTACTATGTCTATTTACAATTGGCAGCTTTTCACTAAGGGTACTTACATTAGTATGAATTGTTGAAATTTTTGTCTGTATGTTTCGTTCTGCAACGGCTGGACCAATTTTGAAGGTCATGTATCTGGCTAATCGGAAATGTATTCTAAAATTGTATTTTCATTTTTTAATTTTATAGTTCTTTAATAAAAATATTATTTTATATGCTTCAGCTAGTACGATAGGTATCTAAATATATATAACTCAAAGATGACTGACATAGTGATCTACCAACGCACAGCCCAAACCACTGGACAGATCGGGCTGAAATTTGACACGCAGATAGATGTTATAACGTAGGCATGCATAGAAAGGATTTTGATTAATACTACCCCCAAGGGGATAAAATAGGGGATGAAAGTTTGTATGAAACTTTGTCAATTTTAAACCGCTCGGGCTGAGACTTTGCATGCATAAATTTACTATGACGTAGACATCCCCTAAGAAAGGATTTTGATAAATTCCACCCCTAAGGGGATAAATTAAATCGACCAAAGCCGCGGGCAAAAGCTAGTTTAATATAATAGTTTATATTATTAAGGCAAATTTAAGATACATGTAAAAAAAACACTTTGCTCTAAAGCTTATTATAGAATAAACGACTACTTAAATGACTACAATGTGTGGACTTAATTACAATTTTAACTTTTGTTATGAGGCATATAATTTTTCCCATTGACATGGATAATGTAATAACATTAAAGAAACTTATTATAAATTTTGTAATGACATATTGTAAATTAAATAATGTAAATTTAATATTGTAATGGGTGAAAACTGTGATCGGTACAGCCTATGCTGTAAATAATATAATTGACGTAGTGGAGTAACCTGAAACAGTCATGCTCGCTATAAAGTTCAAACTTGTGGCGGCGTGGTGGGCCGGGTCGATGTGCTCCCTCAAATATGGTTGAGTACAATGATGGCTGGCTCATACGTCATACTCGTGAACGGGTGCTGCTTGTGGGGACTGGTCTGTTCAGGTTGTGAACACTGATTAAATTTTTTGTTCTTTGCGATAGCATATGCTGGTGGTCACTCTATTCTCCCAAATTTGAATTTTAATAACTGTATTTATCATAAACATGTTCCACTATTATTTGAAAAAATTACGAGCTGAGTTTCTTGTCAGTTCTTCTCATCTCGATATCATTCCGAACTGACGGTAGATTTGACATATCATAAGAGTCTGTAATAGACCTACATGAATAAAGATATTTTGAATTTGAATTTGAATTTGAATTTGAATTATAATTTGATAGTAATAAATTACGTGTATAAATCCTGAATCGTTTTCCTTTTAACTCATTAAAGGTCGTAATTGAAAGTGGGCTTTTAATAACCCTGTTCTCTATGTATGTAAATTACATAAACCTATTAGAGTTACATTCAAACGTATAGCTAACTGTAATCTCGTCCTAAGATTGTACATATTTGATGTCACCGCTCTGACCAGATTTTAGACCCAGCCGACCTCGGCCAGACTAATTGATTACTTTGCTATTTACCCTAGTATATGCTATTCACCCGTAGTATTACGCAACTAAATATCTGCTATTTATAGATGAATGTGTGACTGATCAAAAGAAGGACGATTTTAGGCTATTGTAAAGGTCACGTTGCCGAGCTTTGGAGAATATCGTCTGCGTATATCTGGCTCTCCCATTTGCAACATTATTTGTAATTTATAGAAATTACTAGCTGTGCCCGCGACTTCGTCCGCATGGATTTTAACATTATTTTTCTAAAATAAAAGTAGCCTAAGTTACTCCTTATTACATCAGCTACCTACCAATATTGGTCCCGTCAAAATCGGTCCAGCCATTTCAGAGATTAATCAGAACAAACAGACCAACAGACAGAGAAACAAAAATTGTAAAAAGTGGCTTTTGGTATATGTACCGTATTTATATTCATATGCATGTAGTAAAAAACGGTTATTTCAATATTATTATACTACAGGTAGCTGATGTAATAAGGAGTAACTTGGCTACTTTTATTTTAGAAAAATAAAATTAGAATCCACGCGGACGAAGTCGCGGCTAGTTGTAAATATAAAAGAAATGGCTAGACCGATTTTGACGAGACTTTTATTGGCAGGTAGCTGATGTAATAAGGAGTAACTTAGGCTACTTTTATTTTAGAAAAATAAAGTTAGATTTTAGCGGACGAAATCGCGGCTAGTTGTAAATATAAACAGAACAATTCTTGTATAATTAAAATTTTAAACCATCCGAGCTTACAGCTGAGCGGCCGCCGCGTACTTACATCGTAGCAGGGCAAAAAGATTTTATTCTTGCTGTTACTGGAGCGGGAACACAACTACTATTTTAATAAAATCCAAATATTAGCAAAAATGTGTATTCTTCCCAAAAGGGCTCACAGCAAGAAGTAACAAAACAATATTTGGTTAGTCAAAAGTGACGTATAAAAAATAGATATAAAAAAAATATAAAGTTTGTAAAAAGAATGGTAGACAAGCTGCCAGTAACACTTGCATTTGCATCTTTAAGTTGCAATTACCATTCCATTAAAATGAAACGGATTTTAGGATTCCTTGTACGCAACAGAAAATAAAAAATACGGAATTTGGTTCTCCGTGACCAAGTAGAGAAAAATCTTCTTCTATGTATACTATCTATCTATCTACATCTATACTTATAATAAATCAGTAGAGAGGTCAATTCTGTACATGAAATATATTTCCAAAATAACTATTAGGGGGTGATTAGTGATCGATACTTATGCCAAAAATGCGAACAGTAAAAATTTTGTCTGTCTGTCTGTATGTTCGTTATAGAAACAAAAACTACTCGACGGATTTTAACGAAACTTGGTACAATTATTCTTCATACTCCTGGGCAGGTTATAGTATACTTTTCATCACGCTACGATCAATAGGAGCAGAGCAGTGAAGGGAAATGTTAGGAAGACACATCAAAACCACTGAACCGTTAGGAAGGACATAGGCTACTTATTTTATGAAAAACGACGGAAACGCAGACGAAGTCGCAGGCAACAGGTAGTATTAATAATAAAATTTAACTTTCACGAGTGGCTAAAATGTCTTACATGAATAAATGATTTGATTTGATTTGAACAGAAAAGAACCAGAGCGACCGACATAGCCCGAAGAATTGCGACACTAAAGTGTTAATGGGCAGGGCACATAGCTCGTAGGACAGATGGCCGTTGGGGCAGTAAAGTCCTCGAGTGGCGACCACGGACCGGAAGACGCAGCGTGGGAAGGCCTCCAGCAAGGTGGAACGACGATCTGGTCAAGATCGCTGGAAGGCGATGGAAGCGAGCAGCCCAGGACCGATCGTCGTGGAGATCTTTGGGGAGGCCTATGTCCAGCAGTGGACGTCTTCCGGGCTGCGATGATGATAATGAACAGAAAATAGAATTCTCTATAAACAAAATAGAGATTCGACGACCTCGGTGGTCTAGCGGTCAAGCACACCACTTTACGTCCGATGGTCACGGGTTCGATTCCTCGCACGGCACAAACATTTGTATTCATGAGTATGATTGTTTGTATCGGTCTGGGTATTTTCTATGTATAATATGTATGTATTTACGAAAAAAAAAAAACATTTATTTGAATAAATTATTTTCTATTCTATTCTCACTAAAAGTATTTAATTCTCCGTTATATGATATACTAAAAAATCTCCTAAACTTATAGAGTAAGATAAACATAACAGTGTAGAATGAACTGTATACAAAATGTTTTTTAAATTCAAATTCAAATTCAAATTCAAAAATCATTTATTCATGTAGGACATTTTAGCCGCTTATGAACGAAGAAGCAACTTCACGATCTCATGAAATACATGATATTAATATTGCAGTCAATAAAGTCGATTTTTCACTGCCGATTAAATATATTTTACATTATATCCCTATCAAATATATATACATATATATACATTATATACATATACTATATAGCTGTCCCGGCAAACGTTGTTTTGCCATATAAATTAATAACGCTATAAAAAAATAGGGGTTTATGATAGAAGGGTGAAAATTTAGGATTATATGTGTTTTTGTATGTTATATCATAAAAAAATAGAAACTAAAAATTTTGTCTTAAAAATAAAATAAAAAATTTACGGGTGGACTACCCCTAACATTTAGGGGGATGAAAAATAGATGCTGGCCGATTCTCAGACCTACTCAATACGCTCACAAAATTTCATGAGAATCGGTCAAGCCGTTTCGGAGGAGTATGGGAACGAAAACTGTGACACGAGAATTTTATATATAAGATATAACTCAAAGGTGGCTGACGTAGTAATCTATCAACGCACACCCCAAACCAATGGACGGATCGGGCTGAAATTTGACATGCAGGTAGATGTTATGACGTAGGCATCCGCTAAGAAAGGATTTTGATTAACTCTACCCCCAAGCGGATAAAATAGGGGATGAAACTTTGTTAATTTTAAACCGATCGGGACTGACTGACTGAGACTTTGCATGCATAAAGCTATGACGTAAGTATTCTCTAAAAAAATAATTTTGATAAATTCCACCTCTAAGGGGATAAATTAACGCGAACGAAGCCGCGGGGAGAAGCTAGTATAGTAATAAAAATAATAACTCGGAGGAACAGCAGTCCCAATAGATTTGCATGCATAAAGCTAGTACGTAAGTATTCTCTAAAAAAATAATTTTGATAAATTCCACCTCTAAGGGGATAAATTAACGCGAATGAAGCCGCGGGCAAAAGCTAGTATAGTAATAAAAATAATAACTCGGAGGAACAGCAGTCCCAATAGATTTGCATGCATAAAGCTATGACGTAAGTATTCTCTAAAAAAATAATTTTGATAAATTCCACCTCTAAGGGGATAAATTAACGCGAGCGAAACCGCGGGGAGAAGCTAGTATAGTAATAAAAATAATAACTCGAGGAACAGCAGTCCCAATAGAGTTTCAACTTTATTAACAGACGATGAAAGTTCCAAAGAAAAACTTGTACTGCAACGGTATTTAATAATTGCTCAACGTCGTTATTTACTGTACAACCCTGAACTTTAGAGCAGGCGTGCTCAAGTGGGGTCCGCGGTAGACGATCTGTATTTATGAGTTCATCTATACATATAAATAAAATTGGAGTGTCTGTTTGTAATATTGAAATAACCGTTTTTTACTACCTGCATATGAATATATATACGGCACATACACTATAATAACATTTTTTATAATTTTTGTCGGGCTGTCTGTCGGTCTGTTTGTTCCGGTTAATCTCTGAAATGGCTGGACCGATTTTAAGTAGCTGTTGTAGTATGGAGTAACTAAGGCTACTTTTATTTTAGAAAAATAAAGTTAAATTACACGCGGAAGAAGTCACGGCAACAGCTAGTTCAAAATCAGATTTGGATCTACAGCATACACAAAACAAAAATAAGAAAATAGCAAAAGTGAATGAGCAATAAATGTAAAGACAGCGGATTCTATGTTGTTACTCGCATGCCTAATCCTTGTTAATGTGTATTTATTTACAACAACATACATTTTCAAGAACAACACGGCAGTTTCTTGCTTATTCTTCTTCTGATGAGTCTACGTTATAAATGAGTGGTAGATTAAAAAAATAATATTCAAAATTGCTTATATTAAGTTTATTCGAATAATTCGTTACTATTTCTATGTCTTATGAATCATATTGAAAACTGTGTATACAAGAGAGGTGATTTGGATCTGTAAATTTGCTGAAAATTAAAATTTTGCCTCCATTTTACTACAAAAAAAAAATTCCATGCAAAACAAAGGCTAGTGAATCGTCACTAGTCATCATCATCATCACTACATAGTATAAAACAAAGTCGCTGTCGCTGTCTGTCCCTATGTGTGCTTAAATCATTAAAACTACGCAACGCATTTTGAAGCGGTTTTTAATAGATAGGATAATTCAAGAGACAGATTCATATATACAATACATGTACACACATGCGCAGCCGGGGCGAGTAGCTAGTCATTGATAAAAATGAGTACTTTTTTGTAGCGTAGGGAATAAACAAGCTTGCATTGCGGCTCACCTGATGCCATCTGATAGTTATAGTATTCACATTTACATAAGAATGCATGCGGCAATCAATACAAAAACCGCTACGCTTTCATATTTCTAAAATAATTAAATCAAGAAAGCAATGAGATAAACAAATTACAACGTTGTATGCTAATAAACTAATTATTTACTTGATATGTTGTCTATGAATTCGTCTATCCTGTAATAGGCTTTCTTACACAAAAATTGTTTAATATAAGATTTGAATTGCCTCTCTGAGATTAGTGATGAAGTGAAGATATATGTAAATCTTCTTCTAGAATCGCTTTATCTATTAAAACAAATCGCTTCAAAATCCGTTGTGTAGTTTAAATATTTAACCATACATAGGGACAGACAGCCACAGTGACTTTATTTTATACTATGTAACGATGAGTTAAATTTCGAAAGATATTGTGCTTGAAGAAATTTATATTATTTTAACTGACTCCTTTTATACTATGATAGTGGCGAACAAGCATACGGCATCTGATGGTAAAGGTTTACCGTAGCCTATGGGCGCCTGAAACATCAGGGGTATCACGTACATCTATTATAAGAAACCGCTTCAAAATCCGTAGCGTTGTTTTAAAGATATAATCATACTGTAAGCGACGCGTTCTGTGCCTCAAAAAACAAAATAATTAAAATGATGTTTGTCAATGTTATTCGTGCGATGTCGTGGTCGTTTTTAAAAACTTATAACCGGCGCAATGGACGCCACGCAGTCTGTACCTAGATGCGATCGACACCACACGTCTCATCTGTAATCATCATCATCATCATCGCAGCCCGGAAGACGTCCACTGCTAGACATAGGCCTCCCCCAAAGATCTCCACGACGATCGGTCCTGCGCTGCTCGCATCCAATGCCTTCCAGCGATCTTGACCAGATCGTCGGTCCACCTTGCTGGAATCAACTTTTATAAAATTAGTGTGTCGAAAACAAAATCTAATTGTCTAAAAGTCTTCAGTTTCTGCCATCACCGTGACCTACCATTTCTATACCATACATTTGGTCCTTCGAGCCGGACACACATAGGGACAGACAGCGACAGCGACTTTATTTTATACTGTGTAATGATATGATATAATAATATAAATATATTTACGAGTGCAGCCCTCGTAATTTAACTTGGCCTGCACTGACAGACAAGAGTTGGGAAGTTAACCGGACAAGTTACATTTTATTGGTAAAGTAACGAGAGAACTTCATGTTCTGTGATCGCTTCACAGCATGTGTATCCACAGACGGTCACAACTCATTCACAGTGCTTAACAAAAACATTAGGACGTAATGCGTTAAAAAATTAACACGCCAATTGTTCTCCATGTGCTCCATCTCCGTCATACTCGTGAACGTGTGCTTGTAAGGACTCTGCTCTTATCACTACGACTGATTTATTCTTAATGTGTATTTATATTTGATCCTAATAAATTAGTTCTAGTTGGAAGTTTTTTTTATTTTTCAACTTGTAAAATATGAATATACAAGGATTGTTTAAAAGAGCAACACACAAGTTTCATTGCTCGTTCTTCTTGTGATGAGACAGGTTTCAGAATGAGCGGTTGATTAAAAAAAATATATATATATATATATATATATTTGTTTTATACTATGTAACGAGTACTCGGGTAGGAGTATATTAAAAAATAAATATAGGTATATATATATATACTATCATTACATAGTATAAAACAAAGTCGCTATCGCTGTCCGTCCCTATGTAAGCTTAAATCTTTAAAACTACGCAACGGATTTTGAAGCAATTTTTAATAGATAGAGTAATTCAAGAGGAAGTTTTATATATTGGCTAGATTTATATTATTTTGTTTAATTCCGCCACAATTAACATGTGTGAGACTACGAATATTCGGTGTGGAAACCTGACCAGCGCTACGACCTTCTCCAGTGGCGATCAAATTCCGACCGTTATTGAGTCTACACCCATATCGCGATACGTGTTTCGTCTCTGAACGAGGCATCATCAGGTGTTAATTAGAGTTCGGGTACAGCTCGGAAGCCTAGCGTTGACTCATCGGCGACTCGGAAGCCTAGCGTTGACTCATCGGCGACTCGGAAGCCTAGCGTTGACTCATCGGCGACCAAACCGCAACTCTGATCCGATGAGAAATGGATTTATTCCATCGAGTAGTGAAATGGACTTATAACGCAAATAACACCTATTTCGATTAAATATGAAGTTTTATATATATAATACATGTTCACCCGTGCGAAGCCAGAGCGAGGAGTTAGTATTTTTGTAATTTGTATTTTAAATATTATGAAACAGTTAAATCATCAATGGTGATGATTTCATTATTTGATACCCGGATTATCCTTATCCATACATATAAATAAAATTGGAGTGTCTGTTTGTAATATTGAAATAACCGTTTTTTACTACATGCATAAATAAGGAAAATATTCCAAAAAATCACTTTTTAAAATTTTTGTCTGTCTGTCTGTTCTGTTTGTTCCGGCTAATCTCTGAAAAGGCTGAACCGATTTTAACAGGACTTTTTTTGGCAGGTAATTGATGTAATAGGGAGTAACTTAGGCTACTTTTAATTTAGAAAAATAAAGTTAAATTCCACGCGGACGAAGTCGCGGGTACAGCTAGTAATAAAAAAAATTAGGGATTATCTAAAACGTCTTTAATTCCAGTAAACAGAAGCGTGTTGCAGACGATGCGCGATTAAATAACTAGCTTGAACCAGTCGGCTACGTTAGTGTTGCCAGTCGTCCTGTTTTCCCAGGACATGTAGATTAGAAAAATCTTATATATAAAATGTTCAAAATCTACCCTGTAACATCGTAAGCACAGATTATTATATTAGAGTCCGTTAGTTTTCTGTTCCCGCGCCTTTGCCTCCCCTCCCTTACCTAGTACTGAACCGACTGTACGGCGGCCATGACGCGCGCGCATTGTGTTGTGAATTAAAATAAATTAGAACTGTGAAACTGTGAAACCTACTGTGAAACTGGAAAGCTAGCGAAGATATCTTCGAGACCCTGAAGCCCAAGAAATCCGCAGAACCATACTGGTACGTGACTGACGCCACCACTTTTATTTTTCCCTATATATATACAGAGAGTAAATTCCCTAACATTTTGGTAGCAGAGTAGTTTCCCAAACAAAAATTCTCGTGTCACAATGTTAGTTACCATACTCCTCTGAAACGACTTGACTGATTTTTATGAAAAATTATATGCATATTCAGTAGGTCTGAGAATCAGCTACTATTTATTTTATACCCCTAAGTGATAAGGGTTGCCCGCCCCTAGCATTATTTTTTATTTTTTGGGCAATTATTTTTATTTTTTTATTATGTGTCATTAAAAAATACATAAAACCTTAAATTTTCACCCTTCTATCACCAACCCCTATTTTTTTATAGTGTTATTAATTTATATGACAAAACAATGTTTACCGGGACAGCTAGTATGTATAAACTATTTAAAATCTGTTCAAGCCACTGATCATGCGTCCATCAGGGTCCATGGTGCTCTTACAATAAAATTATGTCAACCATTAACCCTTAATTCGATAGTGTCCAGTGTGACGAACAACTAATTTAAAGAAATCTACTGAACTACATAGTTTTGAGAAAAATACGTGTGACAATGTCCGCTGTGACGGACATGTGTTTTATCAAAAACTGTACAGCACTAATTTTTTTAAACATATTTCCTGTCCTTACTTCAAAACCAAAAATATGACTACTCAAAAAAATCTGTTTCTTTTGCTACAAAAATCTCCGTCGAATTAAGGGTTAAATCATAAGACTATGGAATACAGACAACCACCATAATTTGTAACATTATGGAATAGAAATAGAAATAGAAATAATCTTTATTCAAATAAACTCATTACAAGCACTTTTGAATAGTCATATTTTGATTCTACCACTCATTCGGAATGCAGATTCATCATAAGAAGAATGAGCAAGAAACTTGTGTGTTGCTCTTTTTAATAGATGTTTTTTTTTATATAAATAATAACAGTGTAACAAGTAAGAGGCATGCGACAATCAACATAGAAATCGCTACGCGCTAATTATTAGTGTAATCAGATAATATTGTCAGTGCTATGGATTTAAAGTTTTTCCATAAAAACATTATTATCCTTAACGAATTCTTCAATTTTATAGTAAGCTTTTTTGCAAAGGAACTGTTTTATTTGACATTTAAATCTTTTTTCTGGCAGATTTATAACAGACTCTGGTATTTTATTGTAAAACCTTACGCAATTGCCATAAAACGAATTACTAACTTTAGCCAAACGACATTTAGGTAAAATCAGTTTGTTATTGTTACGTAAGCTTTTATTGGTGCAAATGGAAATGAAATAAATAAATAAAACAGTTTTCAAAGTGTTCTGGGTAGTCCTGAATTTTTGAATTAATTACTGATTTTCAACAGTATAATTTTATCAAATACTTTTTATTCAAAACCTGATTATATTAATTACTTGAATTTAACTACATATTAATAGAACTATTGCAACACTATTACTGCGTTCTGTTTTTAAACTGGATAGTCCTGGTTTTTCGAACTTTCAATCCTGATTTTTTAGATTTGAGCTTGGCAACCCTAGGCTACGTGATCTAATTACGGTTAACGGCAGCAGAGCTATCCTAATGCTTGCGAGTTAGGGCCAGATACAGTTGACGATCAAAGAAGTTAACTCAATATCGCAAATTGTACTTTAAGTAAAACTTAGTTTGGGTTGAGAATCGAAGAAGCCAGAGCACAGTTTATCTGTATTACGTAAGTATCTGGAGTTATTACGCCGATATGGGGGAACGACGTTCGTGTAAACATACTTAATTTTCAAGTTTCATTCATTCATTCATTTATATTTTAAGAGCTGTGCTCACGTCGGTGGTCCTCCCGCCACCTTCCACGATCTTCTATCAGTCCTTCTAGCTGTTGATACGACACGACTCCAACTTTTTCTTTAACTTGCTTGATATAGCTGTAGAAATATCGGGATCTCAACAAAAATAAAACGTGGTAAGATCCTTAGTTTTACTAATTATACGTACTGTACTATATGTTGTATTGTGTGTAATTAAAGTTAAATAAATGAAAAGAACCTAAGCCAGAATTGATAAGCAATAATGAGTACCTCATCAAGTAAAGTGCGAATACTGTAACTACCATATAGTAATTTTTGTAGCTGTGACGAGGTCGAGTGGAATGAGTAGTCATGCTCACTAAAATGTCCAGACATGTGGCGGCGTGGTGGGCCGGGTCACTGGGCTCCCTAAAATATGGTCGAGTGTATGGCTGGCTCATCCGTCATACTCGTGAACGAGTGCTGCTTGTAGGGACTGGTCTGCTCTTATCACTACGACTGATTTAATCTTATTGTATATTTATAATTGACCCAAAAAATTAGTGCTGGCTGGTAGTTTGTATTCACACGTTTCGACTTGTACATGTAAACTTACAAGGATTATTTAAAAGAGCAACACAAGTTTCTTGCTCGTTCTTCTTGTGATGAGACAGCTTTCCGAACGAGTGGTAAATAAAAAACAAATTGTTATGACTGTTCAAAAGTGCTTAAATTAAGTTTATTTGAATAAATGATTTTCTATTCTATTCTTCTATTCATGCTTATCAGATGTGATCTGTGCGTAACTCTACCATCCCTCAGTTACGAGTCATGTTCCTATTAAACCAGCTCACGTTGCCGTTTAATTAAGACACGAGACTGCTGTGGAATAAACAATTGGAGTCTAGAAAACATTTTACATTCACCCTTCGAAAGAACAGTACATCATATTTATAACTAGCTGTAACCGCGACTTCATTTGCGTGGAATTTAACTTCGTTTTTCTAAAATAAAGCTAGCTTAAGTTACTCCTTATGACATCAGCTATCTGCCAATAAAAGTCCCGTCAAAATTGTCCAGCCATTTCAGAGATTAGCCGGAACAAACAGACAGACATACACAATTGAGGCTGCAACAAACTCAAATCCCATACTCTTCAGAAACCAAAAGGCTGTAGACTGGCCTAAATACACAGACAGTCTTAAAAGCCAATGTCAAAGCCCAATAAAAAATAGGGCATTTAGGGAAATTATCAACTGCTGTCAAAATATTTGCAGGCTGTTTGATATCTATGTTTTCATTATTTTGACGGACTCGATGGTCGTAGGTTCGATTACTTGCACTGTACAAATGTGTATCTATACATATAAATAAAATTGGAATGTTTTACAATATTGAAATAACCGTTTTTTACTACATGCATATGAATATAACCAACATACACCAAAGTATCATTTTTTACACTTTCTGTCTGTCTGTCTCTTTGATCCGGCTAATCTCTGAAATGGCTGGACCGATTTTGACGGGACTTTTATAGGCAGGTAGCTGATGTAATAAGGAGTAACTTAGGCAACTTTTATTTTAGAAAAATAAAGTTAAAATCCACGCGTATGGAGTCGAGAGTACAGCTAATTTATCATAAAATTATTCATATTAAACTGTAACTTATACGATAATAACTTAAAAAAAAAAGTAATTAAATTGAGTTTCTTGCCAGTTCTTCACAATTGGATCTATATACCGAACTGGACGGTAGGGAAAAAATATAATTTAAAAACTTGACGTTCATAAGCGGCTAAAATGTCCTACATGAATAAATGATTTTTGAATTTGAATTGGAAACATAAATGTACTATTAATAATATGATTTTTCAATTAAAATATTAGTGAACTTGGCACACCACAGTGCATTTACCTGGAAGTAGTTGATAAACGATCACGACTATCATATAAATAATCATTCATCAATAAATAAATTTGGAGTGTCTGTTTGTAATATTGAAATAACCATTTTTTACTACGTGCATATGAATATACATAAATACGATACATATACCAAAATAACATTTTAAAAATTTTGTCTGTCTATTTGTTCCGGCTAATCTCTGAAATGGCTGGACCGATTTTGACGCGACTTTTATTAACAGGTAGCTGATGTAATAAAGAGTAACTTCGTCTACTTTTATTTTTAATAACACACAAGTTTCTTGCCCATTCTTCTTGTGATGAGTCTGCATTCCAAATGAGCCGTAGAATAAAAAAAATGTGACTATTAAAGTGCTTATATTAAGTTTATTTGAATAAAGATTATTAAGACTCATTGATGAACACCAATATTCGTTCATTAATAAAAAATTACCATCTTCATCAACAAAAATATCTAATACAAAATTATTTTCTTTTCAATTTCGACTGATGAAGAATTAGGGGGCGCGAGGTGTTTTTTTTTTAATTTTCTGTCCCTCTCCCCCCCCCCCCCCCTGGTGAGAAGTCGTGAGATTTTATTCAACCCTCCCCCATCACCTAATCTCACGTGAGATTTTTCAAAATGTGGCTTTCTTACGGAAACGCGTTGGTTATTTTTATAATAACAATATTATAAAAATAAAATTAAAAAAGAACTAGTTAAGACTAGTAATCAATAGGTATTGCTGAGAGTTATAAGTGTAATAAGTACAATCTGGTTTAAATGGACCAAAATAATATATTTTTTTGTTCTAATCAGAAAAAAAATTGCATGATATTTGCCGAGACCCCCTCTCTCCAACGTAAGATTACATGAGATTTGACTCGACCCCCTCCACCTCTTAAACATCTTATGTAATTTACGCTTAGAAATAGAAATAGAAATAATCTTTATTCAAATAAAATTCACTCCAACCATTTTTGAATAGTCATATTTCGATTCTACCACTCGTCTTCAGCTATAAGTATTACATATACAGTACAGATGAGATGTAGTAAAATCATTAAAATTGATCCGAACAGACGCCAAATACTTGTTTTGTATCAGCAAACATATTTCGCAGGTCACACGAGGGAGAAAAAAACAAAAAAAATACTATTTTTTTGTTTTAATCAGAAAAAAAATTGCGTGATATTTGCCGAGACCCCCCTCTCTCCAACGTAAGATTACATGAGATTTGACTCGACCCCCTCCACCTCTTAAACATCTTATGTAATTTACGCTTAGAAATAGAAATAGAAATAAATAATCTTTATTCAAATAAAACTCACTCCAACCATTTTTGAATAGTCATATTTCGATTCTACCACTCGTCTTCAGCTGTTAGTATTACATATACAGTACAGATGAGATGTAGTAAAATCATTAAAATTGATCTGAACAGACGCCAAATACTTGTTTTGTATCAGCGAACATATTTCGCAGGTCACACGAGGGAGAAAAAAACAAAAAAAATACTATTCTTTTGTTTTAATCAGAAAAAAAATTGCGTGATATTTGCCGAGACCCCCTCTCTCCAACGTAAGATTAGATGAGATTTGACTCGACCCCCTCCACCTCTTAAACATCTTATGTAATTTACGCTTAGAAATAGAAATAGAAATAATCTTTATTCAAATAAAACTCACTCCAACCATTTTTGAATAGTCATATTTCGATTCTACCACTCGTCTTCAGCTATAAGTATTACATATACAGTACATATGAGATGTAGTAAAATCATTAAAATTGATCCGAACAGAAGCCAAATACTTGTTTTGTATCAGCGAACATATTTCGCAGGTCACACGAGGGAGAAAATTTTCGTCGGTTTTCTATTTCAATTGTTGACAGATAAGCTAAAGTTATGCGAAATCCTCGCGATATTCCCCTTGGATAGCGGATAACTCGAGGTTATATTGCAAAATTTGAAGGACTGGTAGGCAGATTTGTTGGCAAAAAATCAAGAATTACACTCCCGAGAAAAGTTTTAGGGAAAGACGGGAGTTACCTGTGACCTGACCCGGTGGAGTGGTTCGTCGAGAATTTAAATTTATTAAGAGGAATAAATAATTGATAGTATTAAATGGAGAAGCCGGCGCTTTTGTTCCGGTTTGTTAATATTTGTTCAAGTAAAATGAGAATATTGAATAAAAGAATTTGGTTCAAAGTGTTTGGATGAAGGCTTTCAAATATTCCATAAAAAACTAATCATATTATTTACATTAAAATTTATAAATGTACATTGCTCTTGTAAACAAACAATTTTTAAAGTACGTCCTTTAAAACTCTTTGTATTTCTATAGCATGGGGAGCAAAAAACTTCGCGGTACATCTTATGCGAAATGGTTAACCGACTCCCTTGAGCCCCCCAAATGCCAGCCTTTTAAAAGGGAACCGGCTATTTTATTAATGTTTTTCACATTGTTTTTAAATACAATGGATGGGAAGATATCACAAATACAGCAGAAACTGGATATACAGATATCAGGGATGTGAGGATGCTCCGTAATCGTAACCAAAACTATCGGATATCCGATATAAAAAAATATTCGTAACCGTAACGGAATCTGAAAT